>NC_137455.1:315296106-315737174 GCF_964235325.1 Thermobia domestica
GAGTCAAAGCATCAAACACAATATCCTCGTTGTCGAAGGAAGAACATAGATTACACACACACACACAGGGTATTTGTTTACAGTAAACGCATGTCTATCAAGAGAAAATAATTATCAAGTCTGCAGTGCTTTCTCCATTACGTATTTCAGGTCACTTTTAATATATTGGTTCACTGGTAGAAATGCTAAACACAAAATCATTGCACCAAATGTAGGCGCTGATTTATCTTCCTTGTATAGAGGCCTTGAACCTAATTATTGAACTTACCAGTACACAGACTTCAACAAATTATAGAAACATTTACATTAATTTTTAATATTATTATATCATTCAAAAATAAGTGCATATCATATAAAAAACACATCATATTCCTTGAATTTTGTCCGCCTCTCAAGTATTTCCTTTGATTTTGTCCGCTTGGAATCTGTTCCTTTTATTTTAATCCGTTCCTGCTAAGATAGCTATTTGATTGCATTTTTTTTTTTTTTTTAGATTAAACACAAGTGCGACCACACCAATTCACCTGGATACATTTTTTTGTTTTTAAATCTCGTAATTGCACCCATTATGTTAAACGAGAACAATGGGAAATGAATGATGATAAGGAAATAAATTATTAAATACGCCTAAGCACTGATGAGATTCGAACCCATGATAACAGGTCTTTTGGTCACCAGGCTAATATCTTAGAACTCTTATTTGCCGTGTGTCCAGAAAACTTGTCGCATGTTGGTCTCCGAGCCATGCGACCGCTCGGTCGCATGTTGAGTTTGGTTGCGCACCAGACTCAAAGGACATTGTGGTATATGTAGTCAAGTAGTATACGGGCCTTATGCTGCCTATCATAGGTTTCGTTCATTGCTATTTCGATTTCCACTGAAAAGCGTGGGTATTATGCATTGTCTTTTAACCATTTACTTCACTACTGTCATTCATTTCTTGTACTTTTTTTAGCCTAACTAACTCAACCATAGAGCAAAACCTAACAATTCTCTTTGTCAAATAATCATTGTAACATAGGCCCTATTCGTAGTTTACTGGAGAACAGCACGGAAAGCAATCTGATTTATGTATAAGATAATGTGAAAGATAGGATATTCTCACAATAGGTGACCGTGTTTGTAGGAGAGGAATACCTACCCTAAATTCGTCATTGGATAAGATCTGAACCAGTACCATAAGCAGAATATCGTTGAAGTGGGAGGGGCTCAAGATCCCAAGATAATTTAGTTTCTGGAGTTTCTATGCAGTTCATTACTATGGTCTGGTTTGTAGTATTGAATGTGTGTGCTGAAGTCGTGGACGTTGCTGAATTTATGACGTAGAAATCGTGGCTTGCGTTTTCAAATATGGAATGCTTACAACAATGGAAATGATAAAGTAACAAAAATTTCAAATAGATAATGCAGTGAAGATTTCGGTAGTTTATACGCCTGCGTGATATGGTAGCCATTAGTAGATACATGACGTTTTTAACAATGAAAATAATGATGCAATCATAATTTCAGATGGGTAATGTCAACACCCTCTTATAATGGGTCATTATAAGAGGGTGTTGGTAATGTAATAGATTTTAGTAGTAAATGCGTCTGCGAAAAGTCGTAGCTATTGCAGAATTTATGACGAATATATGGTTAATCGCATTTCCAACAATGGAATGCTTACAACAATAGAAATAATTAAGTGTAATCAAAATTTAAAATTTCTAATGCACTAGAAATTACAGGCAGTAGTGAATACTTCTCTGTACAATAGTAGCTATTGCTGAACTTATGACTAAGATATCGTTGTTTATTTTTTGAATAATTTATTGCTTACAACAATGGAAATAATGAGGTAATTAAAATTTCAGATGGATAATACACTAGAGGTTATACAGTAGTATTCTATACACCTGCGTGAGAAGGCAGCCATTGCTTAGTTTATGATGGAGATAACGTGGCTCGCGTTGTTAACAATGACTGCTTAGAACAATGGAAATGTACACTGTAAAACAATTAAAATCAAACTTTTACATTTATAATGCACTAGTCCTTGCAGAGGCAGTTAATTTCCTGAGTATGGTTTTATTACGGCTCTTAATAAAGTAATTATTTAGGCCTGAAATTTATTTCTAATATTATACTTTTATTAAGTGACAGTTGCGCCATCTAATTTCCTAGCTTCGAAATTTAATTGCAAGGAGGGAAGAACCTTAAGTATTCACTATGTGTGAGGGGCGTTACTATGTCCGAACATGTCAACAGATTAGACATTAATACTTACTGCTGAAAATTAATCCAAATAAAGAACTGCATCAAGTTGATATAACACAACCTGACATAAAAATTACCACTACGACAAAACCGTATTGGTAAAACAAACTCTAAGGTAAACTTTGAATTTTTGAATTTATGTAAACATTGAAAGTATGTCTGCATGATTTCGAGTCTTAATTTCAGACAATGAATATATTATATCATGTGGAAATATAAAGTATTATGAAAAATAATTCCATTGCTCATTTTGCTAGTACTGTAATTTATATACGTTTGCATTTATTGAATACTTTTTGTGCTTTTCGAGGAAGCTGACATATAAATATTGACGATACAACATTTACACATCGCAATAATTACATGGTCTGAGGACGAATCTGCGACTTCACATAGTCATAGTGAGCGCAAATGTAGTAGTGATACTATGGTAGGAGGAAGGTGGGGCTAGTTGCAACAATTTTCAGGTCTTATTCTTTTACTCAAAAACTATTGTAGTTATAAAAACTGTATTGAGTAAACTAAAATGTACATGTCTTAGCTACATACCAAGAAAATAGAAGTGCAAAAGATCAAACGGTACATTTGATATCATCAATTTTTTGAATTAAGTCCGACTGTTTACTCTTGCATGGAGTAAATTGCAACATCATCTGAGGTAAGTTGCAACAATCAAACTTGGTTAAAATCTACAGTTTCAACATCGTGTAATGCTATCAAATGTAAGTTTCAACATTGCTTCACTCACTTTCACTATGGCATTCAATGTCTTTACAATCTATACGGATGTAGTAAGAATTTCTCTCCGCACACGATCAACGAGACCACTTCTCACAACGTAAATACTATGGGCAGTCTTCTTTTGTATCCTGTTCTTCGTATGCTTCTTCACAAACTAAGCAGATACAATCTTCTGTAGAAGGACTTGAGAATAAATTCTTCTTAGCTGCTGATTTCACCTTTCCACCATTTTTTTAGACGCTTCTTTTCCATTTTGATAGCACTTTTTCTGGAGTGTCTGTGAGAGTAGAACATCTCTTCCTTTTTCGAGCTGTCAGATCTCAAGGTCCAGCTTCTGGATAGGGCCGTACATGTTCAGGAGAGAAGTCCGGCTTGTCTGAAAGACCACTTGGTCCTCACCATTTTTATTACTTTTGCCTTCTTTTTCATATATCTGGATAATGTTGAATAATGCACCTTAAAATTTGCAGCCACCCGCCTTAAACTTCGTCTTTTTCTTCTTTATGTTATGTAACAAGGTTTACTCACCTTTCCATAACGTCTGGTGGCGTTGTTCCTTTGTTGGTCTTCCTGTTGTAGGTTCTTATAATTATTTTCAATGCCGTGGAACATGTTGCAACAGATGTTGCAAGGTACCTCATCGACATGTTTGTCTATAAAAGCTTTTCTAGCCACGAAATAGCAAGTAACACGAGAACGGAAATGTAATTATACTGCAATGGATATACTATTTGGGTACTACATGTTACTTACTGTTGTTAGATATGTGTAAGGTGTAGTAAAAAAGGTAAGTTTTAAAAAAATACTTACCTCTATATATATATAAAAAAACTTTCGTTCGCTACGTCTACAATTCCTCAGAGTAGGCGTGGGTCAATGAAAACTTCACCCACGACCCACTGACCACCAACCACCGTGACCCACGACCCACTGACCCACCACTTACCATGACCCACTCTGACCCACGACCCACCATGACCCACTCTGACCCACCAACCACCGTGATCTACTCTGACCCACCGTGACCCACCACCCACCATAAACCACTCTCATCCACTTTGACCTACTCTGACTCACCAAAATCCATCGTCACCAACTCTGAACACGATCCACGGCCTCTTCTGAACTGACTAAAGAGTTTACACTTGTAATAAAACAAGACTGAAATTGCCACTAATCGGAGTTTGAATTTCTAGTCAATCGCTCAAACACTACTCTGTTACAATAACGGTGGATCTGACCTTTACGATATAAAATGGTAAAGTGTTTGTCAGTGAGGAAATTGAAACAGTTCGAGGTGGGGGAAAATTAGTGTGCGCCTAAAATATACTTGTACTAAGAAAGTATTCTTGCAAGTGTTAATTTCTGAACGCATTCCACAAGAAACTTCTATTCACAGGAAAATACCCCTGTAAAATATGGAAAAGGTTATGGTTTCTCAGTTCACAGTATTTTTCTCACAAAAGACTTGAAAAACCAGTTGTTCATAGGGTATAAAGGTGCTCGGGAACCCTATGTGAGAGCATCTCCATAAAGGATGCTCATAATTGTAAGTTGTGTACTCACTAAAACACCACGTTAAATTTAAGTTTCAAATATGAATAACTGCAATTATTATGAATATTTATTCAAAGTAGTTTACCTAAAGCAAAAAAGAGACTTACTAAAAATTAGGTACAAAGTTGAATAACACAAATAAGCCATTAGTAATACAAGTATACATTTTCCGTAGCTCGTAATTTTCCACCTTAAAACAAATCTGAAATCGGATTTATTTCCTGTTGGTAACTTTTTGGCGGTAAATCATCCGCAGTGGAATGCTGTCCATCCTTCAGCCAAGAAATAACTAGCTCGTCTACTTTGAGCATGTCTAGCGGTGGGCCATTAACATTGATGAGCAACAACTTAGACAATGTTTGAGCACTTAGTCTATTTCTAATATCAGTCATCTGTAAATTCATAAGGGGAAATCCATATTCCCACTCTCTCGTGGAAATTGATAATACTTCTACCCAATTTTTGCAACTTCTCATCGACAATCTACTTGTTAGACTTAAGTCTGATAACATTTTTCTTGGTCAGGTTTGAAATAATCAGCAAGAAGTATCATCTCTCTATCACCATACAATATCTTTCCCATATCGACCATGTTAGTAGGCAATGTCGACCCATGTAGAACAGAAACTTCCATCTACCACGCCTTTGATAGGGAATCTTGTGAATAAATTATCAATTAAAGGCTGATAAACTGATGATTTCTTATTTGTTTACAAATTTAATTTTTGTAATTACACATGAAGGTTTGATACCATTACCAAGTTCCCTCTCCCGTCTAGAAAGCGAAAGTTAACGAGGTTCCTGGAAAGTGTTCAGAGGTGGATGGGAATTTTCCTCCTTCTACAACTTCCATTACCACACTGCTGTTTGCCATGTGTCAAATTACGATGAATTTCAATTAAGTTACCATAGTATAATTATTTCCTTGTTGAATTATCAATACTTTTCAGTGGAAAAAAGGATGAAATTTCAAAGTGCCAAATCAAAGTAAGTAGACCAACGTAAAGGGGAAAAAAGTGTAAAATTTTCCATGCAATTATGCGTACAATCCAAACTTCAAATTTCCGTGTAATTAAGCTTACAGTATAAATTTTATGCCTATTTTTCTCACAACTTTATGGGTTGATTGCCCTGTGCTGTAAGCGCTCCATATAATAAACATAAGCTTCAGCAATTATTATAGCAAAAAGCAATGGATATATGAAGCCAAGCACTGTATTTTTTGTTTCTGATTATTTTTCTTAAATAACATCGATCGTTTTCGATCATTTTTACAAACCAACTCACTACCATTTTTCCATATATAGAAAGTGCCCTCCGCCCCACATAAAGGAGAATTTAAAAAATGCTAGGACACATTTTGTTTATTTACAATAAAGAGTTAATACACTGAATTTCAGCTCCGTAAGTTTAACGGCTCGCGAGATACTCATTTTGTTTCCCGCAAAAATTCGGATCCTCACTACCTCCTTAGGATATTATGCATTATAATAAAAGCAATATAACATCCCAATTTCGATTAAGGCCTAACTATATAACCAAAGTAATTTCATTTGACTTTGCATTTAGACCGTGATGATCAGGCACATATAGTTACATTCATTTTTTTTATATATAATAATTTATATATTACAGTGATTCAAAAATGTATTTTTTCCAGTAGTTAGCTCTAAAAACTCACAGGTCTCGAAAGCCAAGTTGCAGTGTAAGTCCTATTGCTATTATTACAATTAAAAATATCAATATGCAAAAGTGGCTGAAGTTCTTTTTTCACTTGGTTAGATATACTCGCCTCAGGTAAGTAGACAGAAACAAGTGGAATAGGAAGGGAAATGAAGGTCTTGAAAGTAAAACGGAGACAAATTTACCAGTCTTCAGAAGATACTGTCTACAATGCAGTGACCAGAGAGGGTCGGTAGATCATACTGAGTCCGTGGGTCGCAGTGTGTGGTGGGTCGTAGTGGGTCATGGTGGTGGTGGGTCACAGTGGGTCATGGTGGGTGGTGGGTCACAGTGGGTCACATGCTGTTGATCCACGACCCACTGACCCACTCAGAAAACTTGACCTACTTGACCCACTAACCCATTCACCCACTGACCCACTCCATCTCTGTTCCTTTCGGCACTCATTGTTAAAGTGATCATGATAGACCTCTTCCATTTCGTGTTCAAACACGCCAGAATTCAATACAGTGAAGTTAACCCTAAAACAGAAAAAGGACTGTTGCAACGTACCCCCTGTTGCAACGTGCCCTACGTTCCCCTATTATAATAAGTAATGTTACACTAATATCATCAATCGTGAAGTTTAATAGTAATCTTTGCCCTTCCTTATAATACTATTTATTTTATTCATCATGTTGGTACACTATTATTGATTTACTGTTGGTTAAATAATGATTCACAGATATTTTTACACTTGTATTCCTGTTGTATCAGAGACCCAGTCCAAGTACTGCGTAAGGAGGACAGCTCCATCTGGAAACTCTGAAGGACAGTTTCCGTCATTAAATGACTGAACTGCAATTTGAACATATCGACCTCCCTCATTCAGGAAAATTGGACTACCACTGTCTCCCTGCAAATATCATTTAAACTAGTTTCCTTATCAAAGCCTTCACATAAAACTCAGTTTTCACGTAATTACATGCTTGCTATACTTGTGTGTAACTGTCGAAAAAAATAAAAAAGCAATTTAACACTTTGAATCTGCATCTAAATCTTTTGTCATACTTATCTTTAATGGATGCTTAAAAAAATGAGTAAAAGAACTCGCACAATAGAAAAAACAAACTAAATATTTAAAAGTAGGAAATATACTTGCTTTCCACGTTTAAAATCACCATTTAAAAATACGCAATGAAATTAAAACTTTCACTGAACATTTTAAAATTATTGAAATTAAATATTACCAAATATAGGACTTAGAACTTATAAGAAATTCTTCTTTTTCAGTTCGAGCTAGACAAAGTATTTGATAATGTATACTACACTATATTAGACAAACATTTGAACATCAGGTTTTATCCTAGCTTTTCAACTGGTTACTCAGCTTGCTGTACACTATAGGATATAATCGTGTTAATTAAAAGCAATAATAATTACATTTAACAGTTTCTGAAGTTTACATATCAACTATACCAAGTGCATAGAGATAGTTCATTTTCTGATTAACGTGCAGTTACACAAATATTAATGCTCAAATCTCGATATGTTTACAATCCTTATCCTATTTTAAAATAACTACATTGAGTTTTAAATCGACAAATGTAATACTCGAATACAAGTTTAATGCTATAGTGTACACCTATTCGCGACACCTATTAGCATTAGACAGACAAGCGATAGTGCAGCTAGTGGCATCTATTAGTATGCCACAAAGACTAAAAAGTTTGTCTTTTATTATTAGAATTAATCATAGCGCTTCGTTAAAACTCGCTTTTTCTTGAAATCGTGATTCCTTACCGAACAAGCACCATATTCCACTGAGACCTCAGTACACACTGCAGATGTTGGTAAATCGTCCCAATATTCAGAACATTCCTCATTACTCATTACAGTTTTTCGCGTCCATTTGAGATATTCACCAAACTCCTCTAAAAGTAAATAAGGTAAGAACCTGGATAATAAATATTAATGTATTTAAACCTGTAATATTTTCAAACATTTTGTTCTAGAAGCACTTGCTACCTTTTACCACGTTGTGAACAGTCTATTTCGTGTAGTTTTCTTATAGCAAGTCTCTATTCAAGAAGCAAAGTGCTTATTTTGTACGAGGATCGCTATTTATGTTTTGAGCCTTGGCAACACATTGTAGTTAGGCGCTATTTTTTGCTTGCATAGAAACGTTTGACATTGCTGACCATAACGTACTTCAGATGTTTTGTCAATAGTTTTATTATGTTGTTTACGTTGAATTGATAATTGTGTGACAACAGAAAAATGGAATTAACTTGTGTAAATTTTCGTACGATTTTCGACGTGAATTAGCAAGACAAGAGTGCATCGATCAACTTACTTCCACATTTGGCGGTAAAGCCCCATCCTTTGTCATTGTGAAACGCTGGTATAACGATTTTACTCGTGGCCGTCATTCGCTCACTCACGAGAAGGTAATCCAAAATCAGTTGCTATTCAAGAAAACATTGATACTGTGCAAAACCTAGGACTACAAGATCATCATGTGACATACTGTGATATTGAGGCAACCGTAGGCATTAGTTCCACCAGCATATATAAAATATTACATGATCCTTTTAGCTGTGAGAAAAGATTGTTCTCGTTGGATTTCACATTATTAAAAAAAAAAAACTCAAAACGAAGCTCGCGTCGATTGGTGCACAAATGCTCAATAAATACAACGGCGGTGCTTCAAAAGACATATTTAAGATTGTAACAGGTGACGAATCATGGATATATGTATATGAGTCGGAACGTAAACAGCAGTCCACTGTATGGGTGTTTCAAGATGAACCAAATCCAACAAAAGTTGTTCGCGCTCAAAGCACATAAAAAGAAATGGTCGCCTGTTTCTTCGGGAAGACTGGTCATGTGGCAACTATGCCTTTAAAGGGACGTAGAACGGTCAACTATGAATGGTACACAACAATTTGTTTGCCGGAGGTCTTCGGTCAAATACGGAAAACAAACTAGAGCCGTCGGATCTTTCATCATCAAGACAATATGATCTCTCACACATCTCTTCTAAGAATCGACTATTTGAACACTCAAAACATTGTATTGATGGGTCATACGCCGTACAGACCTGATTTGGCACGCAGTGACGTCTTCTTGTACTCGAATATCAAGAATAAATTGCGTGGACAACGATTTTCGTCGGTGGAAGAAGCCATTGATGCGTTCAAAAACCATATTATGGAGGTGTCTCAAGAAGATTGGAAAAAATGCTTTGACAAATGGTTCGAACGAATGCAAAAGTGTATTGATCATAAAGGAGAATATTTCGGAAAACAATAAATCAATTTCCAATGACAAATTACTGTTTTTCATTGTAAGGCTCAAAATATAAATATAGTCCCTCGTAAATTTGGAGAGAAAGAAAATGTTTGATTGGTTGTGTATGTACGTATGTGTGTGAGAATGGATGGGGGAAAAACAAATAAAGATGATTTACTTAACGATTGTAAAAATAATGCATTCTTTGTTTCTGCTATATTTGCTATAATGTTTAAAATATCTATAGACCAGGAAAAGAACGGGAATAGCTAACCCTACATTAACATAATAATTTTTTATCAATTTTAAATGATAGGGTACATAACAAAAATAATTTCATATTTTCATTATTATTAATAGGATTTGAATATAGTCATCGTTTTATTCCTGCCTTGCCCAACTCTTGTAAAACTTTTCTGTTTTGTCAATCATGTAACATATAATTCCTAAACTTTTGATTCCATGGTGATTACTATTTATGTCAAATAACAACACAGAAGTCAACAAACGTTACAGAAGTAAGAGGTAATTTCCCTTTGAAAACATAATTATGAGCATTTGTACATAAGTGAGAAATAACATGTTGACAAAAAATGATTCCAACTGGTCAAACAAGAGTGAGTTATTTGTCGTATAACGCTTATAGTATTTTCTTGTATAAAATGAGCTTCTTCTTGAAGTGAAGCAATTATAGTCTGTTTCACGTAATCTGATAGGAAAAAGAAGAATTTTTTTCCCCACCAGACTCAAGTACAGTTGAATGTTGATGATCCGTCTTCCACCATCAGCCCCGCACACAGATGTATGGAGTGTATCTAAATATGCCTAAATAATAAATTACAACTTTCATAATAACACTACGTATTTTAAAACACTTAATTACATTTGACTATATTAGTGAGGTAAGTAACACGTGTTATTATAATGGAAATTTTATTGAACAGTTGTATTCTTCATTTTTCTTCCTTTGGCAGTCGGGGTTGTGACATAATGTTGGAATGGCAAGTAATGGTGGGGTTGGTAATTGAATGGGTATTTACTTATTAATACAATAATTTCATAATATAAAACCGAAAACCAAAAATATAGTCTTTATAAGTTTTACATCCAACGATTATGCCGGCTAGGCTAAAGGAGACGGTGAAATGAGAAATGAAAGAAATGGTGGAATGAAGAAAGTGGGAGGAAACGGGAAATCCCAGAAGAAACCCACGCACGCGGTGTTTGTCCACTACAAAGTTCATTTGGTGCGAATTAGGATCGAACCAGGGACCCCATGCATCACAGGTGATTCTCTACCACTGAGTGACCGCGGCCCCAAACGTGTATGATAGTCTAATGTTGTAACAAGTGTTGATTATTGTATAAGAAAGGAAGAGTTGAGTTGATTTTAGTTTAGCGTCCCTTTCAACAGCGAGGCTACATGAGACGTGGACCTACTGATTAACGTGGAATCCGAACCACATGAGCTCCCGCCGATAATCGAACCTGGGTCTCCCACGCCAAAGGCGCGTACGCTAACCTCTTGGCTACGAGGGAGCTCTATAAGAAAGAAAGAGTACGATAAATACAAGTTCGTTTAATTATACAAAAATAACGAACGCTTTGGCTTAAAGAGCTCAGAGGCTCATCGTAGCAGAAACAAACATTTCCACTAGTTTTTAATCTGCTAAAAATCAATGTACCCTGCTTTACATTGTCCGGAAGCCTTTTCTTTCGCCCAGCTAATAGTCTCCTTCTCCTAGGCTTTTTAAATAGGACTTAATGACTTGGTGCGCATTTCCCATACAAGCAACGTGTCATGCTTATCTTATATGTATTAACTTTACTATTTCTATAATACTCGGTAACCTGTAGTTGTTGTAAATAAGAGCTTGTATAGCATTTTAATTCACCTGAATGTATGCCTCTTTTGCTCCAAATATTTTTATCAACATTTTATTTTCGACACCCCGCAGTTCCCGTTCTTGTATTCGTGCCAGGGATCAACTTCCACATTCATACAAAATTGGGTAGATTGAGCTGTTATTGATTTTAATGTTTTCGAGATTTCTTAAGTCAATAAAATGTTTTACAGTGGGGTAAACTTTAGTACATAAATAATATGCAATACTTTCCAAGAAGACAAAACTTAAAAACAATTGTTCGTACTCGGGGTTGATAACCAAGGGCGAAGATTTCTCTATAAATTGGGGGGCATTCAGATGCAGAAGGTATATATATGAAGATTTTAAGACAAATTGCACTCAAATATGCCAAATATTGTATACTCATAAATACAATACGGAGCCCACAAGAGCTTTGGGGGGCCCGGGCCCCTCGGCTCCCCCAGGATCGGCGCCCTTGTTGATAGCTAAAAGGAATGGCAATTCATTCTCAACATCAGGTGCGAGCAAATTGACGTACGAATTTAGAGTTTACACGTTTCTATTAATTAGAAGCTCCCCTCTCCCTCCCTCCCAGTGTAGGTCAACGACTTGCTTTCCCCTTCTATAGTGATAAGTGGTGGGAGATAGGGAAGTTTCCTATCAGGTTGCCTGGAACAGACTTTAGTACTTTACCATGTGAGTTTAAAATATGTTGATTTGAACACTGATACTTTGGACAAACTAGGTTAACTAATGTCCTTTAGAACTATTTTCTGGATTCTGTTGCTTCTCCATTATGAGGTCAATAACATTCAGTATATTGTTTTACTTTACTTGTTGTACCAAATTTGATAGCTATTTTTACTAACAAGTGATATTGTCAAAGTAAAGACTTAGATGAATTAGGTTACCTTTAGGTTGTCTTCTACGGTTGTATACTACTGTGGTCTCTACAAAATGATCTGGTGTAACAAACGATTGTATTAATTTTTACAGCCTTCATTATTCAAAAATCCCTAATAGTAGGGGAGATATGTGTAAAAAGCATATTTTACTAAATATGTTATATTTCTAGTTACACTAATATTTATGTAATAAAAACATCTTCATGAAAGATATTTCCAAAAATGAAATTTGACTTACGATCTTCATTCAATCCCCAACCAGCGACTACTGCTGATCTTCCAGCAAAATTTCTGTCCTTTCTAGATGGTAGAGAAACAGGTTGAATTGTGTCTGTAGAAAAAGATTTATTTAAGTTTTCTTAAATCATTTTGAATTTAGAATTTTTTATCTTTGAATGTTTTTTTTTTGTTAAAGATAGCAATAAGAAGATATAAATTATTAGCACAGTAAAAATTACATTCCACTTAAAACTGGTAAAAAAAAATGTTGTTTCCAAATAAATTTATAAAGTCTAGAAGCTAGCTAGCTGAAATCCAGGTTCTTTGAAGTTGAAAAGCAAGTTTATGAAAACTACTTCAGTGTTATATTTAATCTCCACTTTCCCTCCCTTTGCACCGGCATTTGAATCAAAATTAAATGGTAGAATATCAGTTGCATTGACGTTTATTTTCGGAAACACATTTTAAATGATGCTACCACTATTTTGTCGGAAAATGTTTACCCCTTTATGATATACATTACAATCAAAGTGCACTGGTAGAAGTTCAGCTCCAACCAAGTGCTATGATTAGGGATTCAGTTTAAACACTTCAAACATTTCCTTTGTCTTTTTCATTATAAGAATACAAAGAGGAAGTTATATATATTGCCTCTTTACAGTTTCCAAGCGATATTTTTAGAAGTGCTGGAAAGCGTGTCTAGTCATGTTTGATGGTGAGTTCATATACAGAGTTTCATGTGACGAACTTAAGGGAATCGTGAGCTACTCTATTTTAGTATAAAATCTGAACCATCTTCCGTCTTAGGATATTCATTCTAATGAATGAATTACATAAACAAATCGGGCCGAACAAAGTTCTATGTTCAAAAATTATTATAATAGAGCAGTATTCCATGAGAGACAAACACTTGTCTGAATATATATGGAAAATGAAATACAATCTACAACTATTTCCTTCAGAAGCGAAGTGAATTTTCCGAAAATGCTTGATTAAGTGCTTAATTTTTTCTACACAAGGTATAAAAAATCTATCTGAAAATGTATGTGTTACTTTATTTTTTTAAAAAATGGAATTTAACATGATTGAAATATTGACAGATATACATTGTATGACATACTGTGGAAAACCATAACGTTAAGAGAGTTGCCATTCCATCTGTTATTTTCTCAAACATCATTACATCAGGTTACTACATATTTAAAGTAAATGTGCTAAATGCAAGCTTACAATAGAAATAACGCAACTGAGATGGGCGGGGCATATTGAAACTACTTCATTGTTAAATACATTGGTTATGAATAATAAATATGTAATAAATAGAAACGAATAGGAATTTAAAATTTGACTTTTTCAAAATATTTACTTTTGAAAAAGTACTTAGTTCAATACCAAAATCCAATCACACAAATAGTTTTTGACAAACATAAAGATCATAATACCTTTTATACCAATTTGACATCTCAAACAGTTCTTGAAATATAATCAACATTGTACAAAATTTAAACATTTCTTAAAATTATGTAAGCACGATAACTTGTAATTGCAAGTACAAAAATTATTACTGTATGAAGGAAGAGAACAGTAATTTTAGAAAGTACCCACAGACAAGCCATGGAAATGACTACAACAGTCTCGGTCCATGTCTTTCAAAATGTGCAAGAATAACCCACCAGTGCGAGTGGGAAGGCAGTAGGTAGAGATTCTGTTTAATTTTCCGGTCACTATTCCCAACTATACTCATGCAAGTTTGGTTCATTTCGAACACAACTACTTCTTTTTTTATATCAATAAAATCAATTACCTGTAAAGTTGATTGGTTGTGGGAGTTTGAAGAGAGCTAAGTCATTATACGGAAAGCTAAATTCGGGATGAATATATATATCTTTCCCTGTTACAACCAATGTTCCTTCCTCTTCATCAGGTTTGTATGGATTAAGGGTTCCAAGTGTTAAGGTGAATTCATTCTCCTCTCTAAAATTGAAACAAATATTTTAATTGGATTTACTGATTGGTAATCTTACGATGCGATCAATAAATCTAATAAATACACTTAATGCTATTTCATAGCTAAACTAAAATGGTTTTCCAAGAGGAATACTCTTCATTGTAGTGCATTAGCTAATAAATAAGGAAGGCTAATGCTCTGTTTACACATTCTAAATGTGATAATCTTAAATTTTACATGTATAAATTCGTGGAGGCATAATAGCTAGGCAGTAGAACATTAATCTCTGATTAAATGTGGTTATGCTTTGATTCCAGTTTTGTCAGATTTTTTATGCAAATTGTTTTATAGGTTTTTTTTCGTCTCCTTCTATTATTTCTAGTAAATGTGTTCAGAAAGTAACTATGCCGTTCATAACTTGCCGTATTTTATTTTCCATAAACCACTTTAAACAACTGAAATTAACTCGAAGCTAAACTTTAATGTCATGGAATATACAGCATTGCGGTTAGGCATCTTCACTCCTGAGAACTTTGCTGCAAATGCAGCTTCTACTGCTGAGGTAAACTTGTCTCCATTGTGGAACACATGCTCCACAACAAACACTTTTTGTTCAATCGTCAGCATGATGACCTGGATCAGAATTATGAAAAATGAAATTGAATCTTAAGTTTTACTTTCCACGCTTATGCCGGTTAGGCTAAAGGAGACGGTGATGATGAGAAATGAGTGAAATGATGGAGTCAAGAAAGTGGGAGGAAACGGGAAAACCCAGAGAAAAACCACGAGCACGGTGTTTGTCCACCATAAAGTCCACACGGCGCGAGCTGCGATTGAAGCAGAGACCCCAAGCACCGGAGGTGAACGCTCTACCACTGAGCCACCGCGCCCCTTTGGATCAGAATGATGTCACGCAAGACGTTGGTCTTCAATCAAACCGGACCTGTGAACAAAATACAAATACCTGATCAAATATAGTTCAAATATGGTTCAAATATGTTAAACAATGGAAAATGTTTTATTACTATTTGACAATCAAATTAGTCATCCCTTAGCACACCACAACATGGCACTGCATAGTTACTTTCTGAACCACACTCAGAATTAAACTATAGCATAAATCTTATATTGCCACCCAACTTCCAATCGCCTTAATACTTTTTTTTTTTTTTTTTTTAGAAATGTTCCGGTTAATTCCCACATATACTGTATAATGATAATTATTATTTTATCCATTATAGCCATATTTACATTTCTGAGCGTTTCTGATATTGTAGCCCTGGCCTGAAGTCGGAAATATTATTGCAAATGATGTGAAACTGACTATATACACAACGAACTGTCAATGTGTTATAAATTGTCTGTTTAGATTTACTTTTTCATAATACTTTATACTACCATGGTTGCTTTCCAGACTTTCAGAAACACAGAGGAACTTTAATGAAACAAACTGTAAACAAATTGTTGCATTCATATTGTTTCTAAAACATAAAATAAATAAACCTGAAACTTTTAATACTTTTGCTTTGAATATGTTGTAGACTGATAACATGATTTTTATTTATATTTTAAATGCTTATTATTAACTTAGTATTACATTTACTATTATTGCTATATATATATATAAATGAAAAATTAATAAAAATATGATTACAGATCATAGACTTTGTCAGAACAATAATTAAAATATTTATTACTGCACTGTTCAACATAAATCATGAGTATATAGGGCAAAATAAAATTTGATATTGTTGTCCTAAATTTAATGTGCATATTCTACCCTTATTGCATCCTTATAAATAACGTATAGATATGAGGACCTTGGAAGTAAAAGTGCGAACTCGAAAAATCGGTTTTTTTTCTTCGCGTCAGACAGTACTGGTGAGTACCTAGATACCGCGGTTTACCCTGTTTCGCCCTTAATATTCTCACAGTTTCTAGATTTTTAAAAAAGATTCACTTTTGCTATTTTGGAGTACTTGCAAAACTTTCAGCTCGATTTTCCAACACCCCGTTTCAGGATTCGCCCTTCATCTTTCGAGGTCCTGATATAAAAGTCTGGGTATGAATATCCCGGTATATAAGAGTATATATATATAGTCAACTTACACGCAATGTCCAGCGGTTAAAACCCATTGTTCATTCAGAAGAGAACCTCCACAGTAGCAGCAACCCACTTTGTAAGCCACCATAAATGGAAATTGGCCACGTTGAGCAAAATGGCCACCAGCAATTCTCACATCTTTCCAGTAAATAAATAAAGTTAAGCAGGATATAATAGACTAACTCTTACGGAATACATGAAATACCATAATAAATAATACATGTCATATTCTGTAATCTTATAATCTGCAATATCATGATAAAGTATCACTTGTGTGTACGATGTTTCTTTCTACTAACACTGTAACATAATTAGGATAACATTGCTGTCATTTTCACAAAAGTTCACTTATATTTCTGTTCACTGTATTCCGACAAACTCTATTTACGACGAGGGATTTTATCAGGATCTTATCGTTTTGTTTTTGTGAATGAGATTTACGTCCGCAACTTTTTCTTAATGGACAGCCAGAAAATGTTGTTAGAAATTCAAAATACAGGAAGCAGACAATATGTAAAGTATTCCCGTTGAAATGTATTGCTCAGAAACAGCTTTCTTTTTCTATTATTTATAATTAAGGTTCGTTTCTTGCCGGTAATTCTGAGTTAGATTTTCGATGTGATAGTATTTAGGCTCATCCGTTGTTGACGGCAGTGATTTGAACATAGAAATAAGGCATAAGATGTAAGAGATATATTGAAATTCGAAGAAAGTATTGTGTGACCGCAGAATAAGAGTAAAGGATTAAGGGATGACTTACAAAACAGTAATTAAATCAGCAATAATACATGGTGAAGAAGCATAACCAATAAAGGAAAGCACAGGAAGAAAGTGATTTTTTTACCGAAACAAGAATGCTGCACTGGATGTGTAAGATAACGAGGAGGAAGAGATCAAGGAACTAGAGAGTAAGAAGAACAGGCAAGATTGTAGAATTGTGTAAGAAGAATCAGGAAAGAACATTGCAGTGATATGGTTATCAAACCAACTTTCATTTAAGATTCTCCAAAACGTTCTTCAATGAATAATATACAATTTTATTTTAAAAATAACAAAAACATAATTGCACTTAGAAAAAGAGAACAGTGTGAAAAGTTAAAAGCTTAATTCTGTAGTCTTAGTTATACTAAGCAAGTCCTGCTAATTCTTCATTAACATTCGACGTAATATTTTACCTATTTATGCTAGTAGAAAAAAATCGTAACATATTACTTGAAAGGAAAATTCATTAGTATATTATTAGTGTATTTTTATGTATATAGATAGCAAAATATGTTCATTATTAAATGTGCAAATAGACTTACATTCTATGTTTTTACTAGGGGATTTCAGGAACTCCACAGACGAAAACGCTCCCTGGAACAATAAATATAGTGAAAAAATCAAAATTTTCGGATCAAATTGTTAATTATCATATTGTATATTATGATAAATATTTTGTGTGTTCAGAAATTTTATTAATGAATGATAATCATGAAGTGTCCTTTAGTGCATGATATCCAGTACTTTTATTTCATTTGTTATATATGATAAAACTCACACACACACACACACACACACACACACACACACACACACACATATATATATATATATATATATATATATATATATTACCCGCGATTTGGACTAAATTATTTGGATTAAATTATGCGTCGCTCTCCTAAAGTAGCCCCTTCTCTCCTAGAACTGGAAGTGTTTATTTTGTCGCGATTAAAATCTCAGTGGCGAACCGAAGGGATTATAGATGGATACCGTCCAGAGTTTCATCGGTACAAATTTATATCTAGCAATGTAGCAACGTTACACATTGTCTGTCTTCCTTACATCGGAGAAGAGATAGTACAATTTTAAGGTAATTCGGATTGCTCCTTAAACTGTAAGTCCATCTCATATAACGTTGCTACCCAAACGGCATCCTAAACTCTAACCAACCAATTGTTTTAGGCCTGTTCTTAATCCTTTCGAAGTTATAGAATCCAGACTGATTGTGAACATAATCAGTGTTAAAAATGCTAAACGTATAGTGGGTTATACCTAGTTTCGCGGTGTAACGCCCCATTTCCCAGGAGTCAGAGGTTGAAAACTAAAAAAAAAAATCCTAAACCAACCCCGGACTCCACCGAAGAAGGGACGTTACAATGACAAAACAGCAAATCGAACATCCAATGTGAATTAACACGCTTGCTGAATTCTGACATTAGATGACCCATTTTCTTCCTGTTATCCTCCTTCGATAATTGACAATTCTGACACGATCTCACGTATTCATTCACATCTCTTACCATATTATTCCAAGTAAATCTTTTCATCAACTTCTTCAATGTTTTGTAAGATCCCGAATGTCCACCGACCAACTGATCGTCATGATGATATTCAATCAGGAGTCTTCTCAAATCTCTAGGAATAACAATCTTAAAAGGATTTATGGCTGAATTTGTCCGCTTCATTAAGATCTTCTTATTTAACCTTTTGTCACTCGCGCCAAATTTAGTAACATAACTACTCGCGCGTTTGCTTTTTTCCAACATTGACATTTTCAGATACAATAATATATTTAGTAACATTTATTTGAAGTAATGCATGCAATTGTTGAGTAAATTACTTAGAACATTTCGAATTGCTGCTATAGTGCTGTCAAAATGTCTTGATATGTGGCAAAAATGCGAACTAAAGCTCAAACCATCGACACACCACGCGTTGAGCCAATAAGGGTTCAGCTGTTGCTAAACGAGAGAGTGTATTCCTTGGCGAAAGGGAGTGTATTCCTTGGCGAAAGGGAGTGTATTCCTTGAGGCGATAGCGGCGCTTCGAACAGAAGACAAGTCAGTGTGGTATATCTATAGCTTGTCAATATCTCTTCTCTGAGATCGGGTTTCGAAATCATCGAATCTAATGCCCTGAGTAGCAGTAAAAAGCTCGTGTAACTCATTGCTGCTCTTACGATTTGAATTCCTGACCCAACACATGCCCAAAGTGATCTTACATCATCACGTGCTCCTTTCTTTGTGGCAGTCAAATAAAGACGTCGAAATAAAGCCATTAATTCCGCTCTTGAAGTTGCTGTACAATTGCAGTGCGTTCTTCGTCGAAACTTGTTCATAATTTGTCCAAATACTTGTTAGTACATTTTACAATTTCATCAATTACGGCTATATCGATAAATCTAAAAAAAAAAAAAAAAAAAAAAAGCATTAATTTACTCAGTGATACCCTTACCAGTAAGTTTCGGTCCTAGCATTTCTTTCACAATATTTTTACACTTTGTCTTTGTCGATGCTGCAAGTTACTTCTTCCATTTTGTTTTTCTGTCTTTCCTAATGAAACAGTCTTCACTATTTTCACTGTAACTGTAATTCACATCCATATCATTTGCATCTGAGTTTGAATCTACTTATCATCTACTTTGCATCTACTGTTCTTATCTGCTTCACTATCATTATCAATATCACCTTCATTCACTTTTTCATTACTTAAATCCGCATCACTTTCAGAAGCCACAAATTTTCGATAGTTAATATCAGACTCATAATTAATATTGTCAAGCCACTTCTGTATCTCGCTTCTATTCAAGAAGCGAGACATCGCTTAGAAAAACAAAACTTCACTCATAAACAGTAATTATCACATTAACGATCGCGCGATGGAAAATTCAAACTCCATAAAAATATATGATTGCTACTTTAATCACGGAACTACTCGCGCGTTTGAAAAAAGCAAACACAGACGAAACTATTTCTTCAACCTGTACTGGAAGCTACTACAATTGCAGCACGTCAGCGAGCTTTTGGGTGGAAGAGGGAGAGGAACCACTTGAGGAATAGCAGTGAGGTTGACTCCGTTAATGCGACCGTTCGTAAAAATCATTAGTTTTTATTCACTTGTTTGCTTTTTTCCAACAGCGCGAGTGACAAAAGGTTAAAACATATGCTGGACAAGCTTCACCTTTCTCCAACTTGTCAATTATTTCATTTAACTCTGGATCTTCTCTCTGAAGAGCTTCTATAGGTTCTTTCACCAAAGGTAACCGCCACAGGTTGGCAAGCTTCATATTGTTGGAAAATGTAGCCAAACCAACTGGACTATCCATGATGTGAAATTCGTAAGGATCATAGACCCGTGTAAGTATGTCTGCAACCAAATTTTCCCCTGATCTAATGTGCTTGATCTTAAAATCAAATTGACATAATGTTTCAACAAACGGTCCATATTTCATGAGACGCTTTGAATTATTTAAGATCCATGTCAAGGCTTTATTGTCAGTAAGAATATCAAATTCCTTGACTAAATAATGCCTAAACCTGGATATAGTTTTTACCAAGCTTATAAACTCGATCTCATAAATAGATCTGTGTTTATCGGCTTCTGAGAGTTTCTTACTATAAAACGCGATCGGTTGGATTTCCCCGTTGCTGTTTTCTTGTGAAATGCATCCCGCGATGCTCTTCCCAGACCCATCGATGTTAACAATAAAACGCTTATTCGAGTCTGGTATTTTTAAAACTACGTTTTCAATAAGTGTATTTTTCAATTTCTCCAAAATACACTGATGTTCGGTTGTCCAAACAAATTTGTTATTAACAGATTTAAGAGAACTCAAGGGTCCCATAATCTCTTGCATCTCAGGAGCGAACTTCGAATAATAACTAAAAAGTCCTAGGATTTTCATCAGCCCTCTTCTATTTCTCGGAGGTGGAATATTACGAATAGCAGAAACCCTTGCAGGATCTATCTCCATTTGATCACCACTTATAACATATCCAAGGTAATTAATTTTGTTATAAAACAATAAGCATTTATCAGGAGATATCGTTATATTATATTTTCTAAATCTTTCAAAGACCTTTTCCAAGACCCTCCTATGTTCTTCAAGTGACCTTGAAGAAATTAGGACGTCATCAAAAAAAACTCTTACTCCATCTGACTCTAGATCTCCCAATACTTTATTCATTGCCCTAGCCAGAATGTTACTACCAGTCTTTATTCCGACTGGAACTCGAGTATACTGGTAACACCCTTTGGGGGTAACGATGGTTGTTATTTCACGTGATTTTTCATCCAAATATATTTGGTTATAAGCTTTACGGAGGTCCAGTTTACTGTGAATTGCTTTATCGGCTAGGCCTGCTAAACAAGATTCTAAATGTGGAGACGGATAACCATCATTCACAATCAATTCGTTGGCCTTTACATAATTCCCCACAATTCTAAACGTATTATTCTTGTTTTTTACTAAAAAACAACTACTGGCATAATTGCTGTGGTCAACTTCCACCAATATGCCTTGCTGGATCAAAGTTTGAATTTGCTGATCAAATTCTTTTTCTTTATTTCGTGGGATGGGAAATGGTGTTTGCTTAAATGGCTTATTTTCACTTAAATATAGCCTACCTACAAAATCCTTAATACAGCCAATTCGATCCGATATTACATCGGAGTATTTCTCCTTTAACGAATCAATAAAAGCTAAGGTCTCCGAATCCCGACATCTCCAGGACTCATTAGGAATCACCGGTTTTTCCACCTGTGTGTTATCAAGGTTTTTCACCTGTATTGCCGATTTCAAATTTTTATTAAAACATGAGTTATCCGGAGGCAAATATTTCCTATTCTGGCTTATTAATTTTTTGAAGTTCTCTGACTGTTCCATATCCACATCAGATGCTTCTGAATCGGTAATCTGAAGTTTTCTATCCACTTCCCCTTTTGATGACGATACATGCATTTTAGCATCTGAAGAGTTTCCAACAGTCTTCTTGGATCCATCTTTAGCAGGAATTTCAACATCTGGTTTGCTATCATCTTCATGTGACAAAGGTTCAACTCTGGAATCACTCTGTTTCTTCTTTCGCTTTCTTCTACGTTGTCTTTTGGGAACACCAGGAAAACCAGAATCCGCTCGACACTCTTCCACCGGTACTTCATCCTGCAAATTAGTCGTTGCCACCAAAGAACTACTATTTCCTCCAACAGGACATTCCACATGACTTTCAGGAACTGCCATTTCATCCGAATTCAAAACAAAATTTTTAGTGTCAATTTTGTCTGTGATAAATGCCAAATCAACAGGAATCTTTCCAGAACCACTTTGTTCCCTATTTCTGTTTAAATTTTCTATCAAAGTCCAAGGTAGTTCTTGATGCGACGAAATATCTCCGAAACCGATATCCTTAAACCCAGTATCCACTGACCGAGGTAACAAATCAGGACCCTGAACACCTCTTCTACCAAGTTCACACTCAACCACTGTCCTCAAATTCAACAACTGAGAGGCTGAAGGATGTTCAATTTTTAATAACTCAGTTTCTAGTTGTTCACATTCCAATTCACACTGTATTCCCTTGCTAGCAATTCCCAAATAATTTACATCCTCCCTAACAAATATCGAAGCCATACCGGAGTTTTGCCCAGAAAACCAGACTAAGTTCGAAGCACTATCGTTCCGAGTTTCGAACTGGTCACCTTGATCAACTGATCGCAACCACTTTCTTTTATCGTTTAACATACGCCGATAGTTCAAGCGAATTACCTTCTTTCCATTATTCAACATTATTCGATTGTTCACATAATCGATAACTGATTTGGTTTCACGCAGGAAAGGAGTGCCCAACAAACAGTCACATGGGAGTTGTTTCACTACACGAAAATTAACTCGCTCGAAATGACCGGACAGGTTGATATTAAGTAACACTTCCCTATTAGTTGAAAAAGTCAACCCAGACGGAGCATTCACCGTTCTTTCATCCGCTTCCTTCACAAAATGTTCAGCCCCACAACGACGCACAAGATCTTCAGTCACCAAATTGAAACTTGATCCGCCGTCTACGCAAATATCAGTCAATTGACTATTAACTTTCCCAACAACAAAGGATGCTATAGTGACATTTAGTTCTGATGGAATATTTCCCCTGGGACTGGGTTTCTCTCCTGTGAAATAATTCGGCTTATTCGAATGAGTCTCTGAAGATATCGAATTTCGAGACCCGATCCCCATTTGATTCGATTTCGAATTATTTTTATTAGGATGTTCCTTAAAATTATCTTTCCCATTACCATACAATCGATTAGTTCTAGCATTACTACTAGAAAGAACAACATTTGATTTATTTTTGATATAACCCGATTGTTTATTATAATCAATTTGATTTTTATTAATCAGGACGAACTGATCAGCTATTTCCAAAAGTTCTCTTCTATCAACAGGAATATACACATTTAACATTCTATGTCTCTGATTCGGATTCATTCCGCTCAGGATTATATTAACTAATTCAATCTCAGGTGCCCTCATTCCTAACACATTCATAGCAACCATGACTGATCGAACATAATTATTAATTAATTCATTCAATTTCTGCCTCCTATAAACACGTTCAGATATTAGCGTATGAATACATACTGGTGTCACAAACTTTGTCAACAAAGAATATCGTAACTCTTCCCAACCAATGTTATCATGTAAGGCAGACAAAATTATTTTCAAAACTGTACCTTCACATCGCGAAATCAAAGCTGTCAGTATCATTCCCAAAGAATAACTAGTATCTAATAAGATTTCTTCGATGCTAACCATAACCTCAAACATCTGAATACTATCATTTCCATCTAATTTCTTAAAATTTCTAAATTTATTCTCTAAATATTCAGAGGTTTTACTAAAAGTATGTTTAATCATGAGCTTATTCTCTACCTGAGAAACAAAATTTGCTGATGCATTTCCTGAATCACGATTATAACATTCGGGGTAATTCAAATTAGCATAGTTGACATAAGGTTGTTGCTCATTCCTAGTATTAACTACCCTAGGGGTTGAGTTCCTGATCCTTGAAACTCTTTGATAGTATTGACCCAAATTCAAATACCTATTACTAGGTTCAGGATTCTGAGCCTCGATATTACTTTCTGGACACCCTATATGATTTCCTAAAGGTGGTCCATTCAAACTTTCCGAAAAGGTTACCTGCCGACAATCCCGTCCATCATTACTTAAACTGGGATTCACTTGCCTACTAAATCCAAAAGTCGAATCATTTGTACTAGGCATTCCCTCATTATTCTGAACTAGTGAAGGCCTATGACGAATATAAAAGCTTCCTTGAGTCGGAGGTGTAAAAGACATATTAGCATAACCAAGACTCGAATGCTGATCTAAATCTACCTGGCCAGTCCTATCCATGGTTACAAATCCTGAGATATCAATAGGCATATCAATACTAATGTATTCTCTTTCATAATTTCGATTATCCATCCTTGAGATACAATGCTGATAAGATAATATCAATACCAAAATAAACAAAATGATTTCACTTATAATTAACATACAACCAAGTTACCACTAAAATCTACAAGCTACCAGTGACCAAATGGAAACAACCCATACAAGAACTACTAATCCAATCGAAATTTCAAATTTTAATTCAAGAAACTTTTTTTTTTTAAATATAAATAATGATTAATACTGTTCAAATTTCCAATAATATTACTACAAAACACAACCATCAATTATTTAACCGGAGGTGGAGGTCACAAATATTTATGAAAACACAGTATATATATAATTAACAAGTGAAAATTTTCTAAATTTTAACGTAATCAGGAAAATAACAAATTAAAATTTATTTGGGATTTGCTGTTTTGTCATTGAAACGTCCCTTCTTCGGTGGAGTCCGGGGTTGGTTTAGGATTTTTTTTTTAGTTTTCAACCTCTGACTCCTGGGGAATGGGGCGTTACAATGACTCCTCCGCTGGTGGAGTTGGGCTCGCGTATGCTTGTTCACCGTGTGTTGTTTCATAGCTTGCATGGCGCGTGTTGTAGTTGAATGCAGAGTTAAAAGTGAAAAGAATAAAAGTGGCCAAAGGTGAAGTGAGTTTATTGAAATGCTTTCAGTGATCATAGCTGAGTGTTTTGTTAGTAATTGCGATCTTGGAGAATTTTGTTCCCTTGTGGAAAGTATTTTTCTTGAAATTTAATGGAGTTAAACCGGCATCGAGGAGACGGTGCATGAGTGAGCCTTGGTGGTCAGACAAAAGTGCCCATTAAAGTGACTCCAATCTGCTCCAATTTTTGATTATATTGTTTGGATTTCAATGTGTTGTAATTTCTTAAAGCTATTTTTCCGCCTTTTTCTCAAAAAGAAAAAATCAATTATACTCACTTCGTCTCGGGCCCAAGTTAACAGAAAGTCAGTACTAGACCATAGGACATAAGCTGTTCCAACCAGAGGGAAGTAAAATTATCTGCAAAGGTAAAATATTGCTGGAGCTAAATTGCGTTTCGTTTAATCCTGGTAAGTTCGCAGTTAACTAGTAGTTTACATATGGGTTTAGTTGGTTACGTAGTATCATTAATGAGCTGGAAATGGGTTAATATAACTTGCATTCAATCGCTGATATGTATTCGGGTATTTTCCAGAGAATAAGAGTGATATTTTCAGATTTTTTGCGAAAAATTGAAAATTCACCCCCCCCCCCCAAATTTTTAGACTCACCTCACTAGTAATGCTTAAATGCTGTTTTGAGTGGAAATTCTTGGTATGATTGTCCAGTATTCATTGAATTACCTTTTCTAATGTTAATTTGTTTGATCAGAGCTTAGCGTTTAATGCAAACTCTCTCTCACGTCATTATTCTCACGTCATTATTAGACTCGGAGTCACAGTTGTTTTGGGTATAATGAAACTGGTTTTCAGAAATGCTGTTTGCAAAGTTTGAATAGACAGAATTGAAGAGGCTATTAAGAGGGTTGAAATTGTAAATTCGTATATTTGAATTCAAGAAATTGAATGGGACAGATTGATTGAATTGGATTGAAATTTTGGGTCCTAAATCGTACTAAGCTGGAATTGACTTCTTTATTTTGTGGTTATATTAGTATAATCTGTGATAAGGACCTCGTTTTGCACAATAAGAAATTGTATTTAAAAAAAATTGCCTTGCGGACAAAATTAAGAGGTAGAGTTCCGAATACTGCCGGAAAAAAAAATCAGTAAAGAACAAATATTTTTTTTGAATATATTTTCTTGCATTTTCATGCATTTGAAAACATTTGAATGGTTTGAATTTCTTTAATCAGTAATATTGATCAATTAAGATATTTTGCTCAATAAAAATATTTTTTCTGAACAGGTGCGAAATATTGAATATTTTTTTTTCTAGAGTCTTTGCTAGTAATACGAATTGCTCTTAGCTAAAAAATATTGAGAGAAATCTATAAATTCAGGGTTCAATCTGAAGGTTCTAGATTTTAGTATAAAGAAAAATTGGTTAATTGCTCCGGAATTTAATTACATTGTTTAAATTTTTTTGGATATTTTTAATCATGTTGGTGAATATCTGTTCTTCAAACGATTGAGCAAATATTCACCTATACTTATTGAAATAAAATTTGTTATTTGAAAACTGAATTTTGGTTGGTTATTTTTTGTTATTATTGTTGTTTAACCTTATACTAGAGTGAATACTGGATAATCACAGTCTAGCCACAAGTTAATCAGGTGAGCTTGAGCAGCGCGAATCCACCTGCCGTAGTCCCTTCTTCGGTGGAGTCCGGGGTTGGTTTAGGATTCTTTTTTTTTTTTTTTTAGTTTTCAACCTCTGACTCCTGGGAAATGGGGCGTTACAGCGGTTGATACACCAAAACTCGTTCTAAATTTTCAGATACTACACGCATTCATTTGTTTAGAATACATCGCCCGAATTATGATGTCTTTTGGCTTCTGTAAATAGAAGTAGAATCAAATGGAATTTTCCGATAAACGTTCTTCTTTTGAAGGACTACGAACGACAAAATGCGTATCACTTAGTCAATTGCTAGCAATGGACCAAGAAGCTGCAGTATTTGCTTTCTGTCTCCGTTGTTGAGGTGTCATGTACGATCGTTGAAGATTAGCCCAAGAGTTTTTCTCTTCTATTGCCATATTCCATATCACTTCATCCACCGCAGAGTGGAACTGGCATTACTTTAATTTAAACACTTATTCCTGCTTGTGATGTGCTTTAGTCTACGACAGAAGTACAAAATATCCCATCTTTCGTGTTGTCCGCATTTTGATCTATAGACTTAGCGTGTCTAAACTTGTGCTCTTCATTAAATACTCGTTATTACTAAAAATATGTAAGAACTTTCGTAATTTGCTGATAGAAAATTTTAACAGAAATGCACGGAAATACTTAACAACGAATTATGCTCATTTCTATAAACGCTATAATAGTAAGCCACTTTTGCCAGTGTTTTTACCCATACATACTCATTTGAACAATATCGAACTAACTATTTCTCTTTGGAAACCTGAGATTACTAGCACAAACAAGACAAGTAAGATTTTATTTTACTAACTTAGTTACGTTGTGCAAATTACATTTAAAAAAAGAACAAAAATGTTCAGCTAAAGCCATAGTAATAATTCCAGAAATAACGTGTTAATGTTAAACTTTACGTAGATTGAAAAGTGAATGAGATTAACAAAAGTTTAAAACTAATAGTGCTTAATAAATGTAATTGTGCTTATGTAATTGACTTTTGTACATAATAATAATAATAATAATAATAATAATAATAATAATAATAATAATAATAATAATAATAATAATAATAATAATAATAATAATAGTTTATCAGCGTAATAAGATCACCTGAAAGCAAAAGTACAGCACTCCGTCTTATAATTCAATGCTATTCTGTAGTACTATACATGGATGTTATTATAAACTCTGACAATATAGTCAGAATCAATTTCTAAACACATTAAGAAATAAAATGAAATGTAATGCTAATGAATTCAGTTATTATAGTTTATTAACAAGGGGGCAATGGCGCCTGCTATGTGACATGAGCACTGGTGCCTGTCAATGGGACATCAGCACTCGCGCCTAGTCTCACAGACCCAATCAAATTTTAACTCTTTACCTAATAATTTTTGTTTATTTTTTGTTGATAATTTTATTTTGTTATCACAAGGTAATAAATCATGTTCAGAAGTATACACTGAAAAATAAAATTTTCAATTTGAACCCCAATCAGAACCAACGGCCAGCTACTAGTAACAAGCTAAAAAATAGGTGGCACTGGTCTGTGAGACTTGGCGCCAGTGCCGCCGGGTTAAACATGTTTCTCGTCATTGCTGCGAGACCCATCGCAATATTGTCCTCCATCTGCGTCCAGGTCTCCCTAATGGTGTTTTTCCGATGTGATTTCCAGTTGAAACTTTAAAAACGTTTCTACTTTCTGTCATTCTGGCTACATAATCTGCCCACTTGAGCATCCTAGACTTGATGACGCTAACAATGGTTGGTAAATAGTATAAATTATGCAATAACTCGCCATGAAATTTCCACCATTCCCTATTCCCGTTCAGCTTCGTACGAATATTTGTTACTTTCAGTCTGTATTCTACCCTCAGAGTAAGCCACAATGTTTCGCAACCATACAGCATGATTATCGCACAATGTACATGATTATCGTCTTACATATTTTGAGTTTCATATTCCTCGACAAAAGATTTTGAACTGAATAAAACACGAACTTCCTTTTTTCAGTTGACGTTTAATTTCTTCGTGGATATGTTTTTCTAATAATATTAATAATAATAATAATAATAATAATAATAATAATAATAATAATAATAATAATAATAATAATAATAATAATAATAATATTCACATTATAGGTGATTACTTAATCCTTGAGAGTATTAATCAGTATCAAGCCAATATAGACTTAAAATTCTGTCATTGTTTTATGCAAAATGTATAATTTCTAAGTTTTCTCACATGAAATCCGTTATGCTGCTCTCCAACATATTTTTGTAAGTTGAGAATGTTCTTTCAACGGTAAAAGGTCTGATAGCTATATGTTTCATTTACACCCCTGCCGTGATCTTTATTGTAATTGGTTATATGTGAACAGGAGAAGAAAAATAGTGCTCTGGCTTGTTTTTTCTGCGAAAGGCTAAAAGAGTCTTTTTAAATTTTATAGTAGAGTTTTCCTTTCTATTGTATATACATTCAGAATTGGATGTTCGCATACAGTTAACACGCAAGTAGTAAATGTAAAGTGCACTTAAATTTTGTAGTTATAAACGAAGGAAAAAATAGATCTAAGATTAGTAATAGAGAGTTAAGTAAGTCTAATTATGTAAAGAAAGAGGGTTGTTTTCTTCTTTGTGACGGAAATAATTATATTCATAAGTTTATAATTGTTGTAAATACAAGAATATTTTTCTTGTTGTTATTCACCTGAACATCATGCTTGGTAAATATGGAAGATACAACTTTCTATTAATTACGATTAGCAGATAATTACATTCGCTCACTTTTAAATGGTTTTTGCATTTATTTACAGACGTGATCTGCAGGCCAAGTATCAATTTCAGCGAATGAAATGTAACATGCCTGAAAATTTGGAAGAATTTTTTCACAGTAAAACAGACGATATGTAATATTTATGAAGATCTTCTTATAATAAAGTGTTCTTACGTAGATCTTCGTATGTAGTGTTCTTACATTATTTTTTTGACTCGTAAATGCTTCGTTTAATCGGATAACTTAAGGACATGTGCGGAGTCATAACATGCACATGGCACTAATAAAAATGTGTTCTTTCACTTTAATTGTTTTTTTATTAGTTTCTACTCATATGAAATGCTTACCTAATTATAGATAGGAATCCATTTCTTACTTTAACGGAAAACCATAAGTTGCGATATATTGGGTTGGCAAGTAAGTTCCCGCCGTTTTTTTAAATTGGAAAAATCTGTATGACATTAAATACTTTTGGCACGAAGTTGTACATCATTCTAAAGAGAATATATTGCAATCTAGCATCTAGCAATCTTTCTGAATTTTGAAGACTTGCAATGTAATTACACTGTGCAACACCAAATCTGCCCTTTACATGGAAATATGTTTTTCTTATGTATTTTTGCATGAGAAAATCAAATTTGTGATTACTTTTTATATATAACGTCCCAATTTTGTGAAAAATTGAAAAGTTTGAAATTTTGTACTATGAAATCCAGTATGTTTACGGCAAGTGATGAAATATGATCACATTTTGGTTTGGTTATTGGAATTTAGAGTACCTTTTTAGCAGCGAAGCTATATGAGACGTGGGCCTATAGTTTAAGGTTGAATCCAAGCGCCCGTGTCGCTCAATGTTTTCCTACCGGAAATCAAACTCTTACCCCGTGCACCAAAGGCACACACCCTACCCACTAGATCAGTGGAGAGGCAGAAATGTACTTAAGATTAAAATTATTGCATATGTAATATACCTTACAACTTACGCTCATTTAAACATCATCCAAACGACAATTTTTCTTCTTTGGAGAAGGAATATGCTGTTTAAAGAGGAGTTCTCAGCCCCTAATTTTCTCCTACTGCGTAAGATTCTCTTTCTGCGTTATAGTAGGAAACACTAGTTTCTCATATTTCTCCTTACTCTTTATCTTTATTTCAGGTAGTAGCCCATTAACATTTAGTAATAAGCGAGTTCAAGTTTGTGTTGCCTAACTCTGCTGCCAGATATTCAAGGATTTGAGTACATTTTGGTTCGATTGTATTCTTAGTTACTAACTGTGTTTCGTTTCGAGTGGTCGGATTTGTCGCATTTTGTCTTTTTGTGGTAGTGTTTGTTGCGCATCTGGGTTTCGAGAAAGTGCTGAAAATACGTTTAGTTATATGCAGTGAAGTACAATGTTGCGTGCGTGTAAAAATAAGCCCGATTTGTTTTGTTATGTGTGTGTTAAATTATATTTAAAACTCAAAAAAGTAGCCTTACACCTTTAGTGAAAAAGGCTTATGAACTGTACTTTGGCTGCAGGGTTGGAGATCAGGATAAGTCTTGGGCCTCACACATATGTTACACTACGTGTTCCAGGAATTTGAGAAGCTGGCTACAAGGAAATCGTATTTCTATGTAATTTGCTGTTCCTATGATTTGGCGCGAACAAATAGATCATGTAACTGACTGTTACCTTTGTTTGGCTGCCGTAAAGGGTTTTTCCTCTAAATCTAAATATAAGATTTAGTACCCTAATTTAAAGTCAGCTATCCGAAGGTTCCCCACAGTGCAGATCTTCCAGTACCTAAAACTCCAGAACATTACATTATTGATTCGGAAGAAGATACCTCAGACATTCCAAGCAGTAGAGAAGATGTAGACTTTCACCCTTCTACATTCTATTTAGTCAACGTTACCTCATTTGATCAAATAAAAAGAGCTTAACGATCTTGTTCGAGACTTAAATCTTCCTAAAAAAAAGCGGAATTATTGGGCTCCAGGCTTCAAGGTTGGAATCTCTTAGCTCAAGATGTTAAAATAAGTTTGTTTAGAAAACGACAAAGTAATTTTGAGAACTATTTTGTTGAAAATGGAGGCATTGCTTATTGTAAAGATGTAGATGGCTTATTTCAGTTTTAGGACATGAACGTAACCCTACCGAGTGGTGCTTGTTTATTGACAGCTCGAAACTAAGTTTGAAGGCAGTGCTTCTCCATATTGGAAATGTTCACCCATCTGTTCTTGTAGCATACCCGGCTCATACAAAGGAGACGTATGAAGTTGTGAGTGCGATATTGGACTTTGTTGAATATAAAAAAATTCAAATTGCATGTGTAAGGGGACTTAAAAGTTATCGGTATTCTCATAGGAATGCAACAAGGGTACACCGAGTATTGTTGTTTTCTTTGTGAGTGGGACAGCCGTGACAAAGCAAACCACTACGTCCGTAAATACTGGCCCCAAAAACATGATTTCATTCCCGGCACCAAGAAGGTATCTCGTACACCAATTGTTAACCTTAAAGGTGTATTTTTGCTACCACTATATATCAAGCTTGGGTTGATGAAAACTTTTGTTAAAGCACTAGATAGAGAAGGTATTGCTTTCACGCACCTTAAGGAGAAATTCCTAAACTTAAGTGAGGCAAAAATTAAAGAAGGAATATTTGTTGGTCTACAGATTAAAACAGTCATGCAGGATGAAGACTTTGAAACTGAACTCTCTGAAATTGAGAAATCAGCTTCGCTGTCATTTAAATCGGGATGTTCAGGTTTTCTTGGAAATGTAAACGATGAAAATTGTGAAGCTATTGTTAGTGACATGGTGCGCAGATTTCAAGTCATAGGATGCCACATGTCATTAAAATTACACTTTTTGCATTCACATCTCGACTTTTCCTCTCAAAATCTTAGCGCAGTAAGTGATGAACACGGAGAACGGTTTCACCAGGACATTGCCACATTTCAAAAGCGTTACAGTGAAAAATGCACTGAAAGTATGCTTGCTGAGTATTGCTGGTCTACCGTCAGAGAGACCCCGGAAGATGTCTACAAGCGTAAGCGACTAAACAAAGGATTTTAAAGGGTAAGTCAACAAAATTTAATATTAGTATAATATGCTTTCCTAGCCTACATTGGATAGAAAATATATGTAAATATGTACATTTCGTATAATGTGTTTTGGTCTGCCCAACAAAAACGGGACGTGATAGAACATTTTGGTTTCCACCAATGAATTCAGCACCTGCCATTTAGTTAACATCACATAATTTCATTTGAAGGAGAGAAAAAATTTTAATTTGTTGCACAGTATTATTTATTTCCCATACCTCGTTTACTGCCCTTCAAAAACTCGTTTACTGATATGAATCGTCGCACAACGAAACAACTCCAACTTTGCATTCAGGTAAACTGAAGATGTAGCTTGTAATGGGTAGTAGATCTGCCGTGTCGTGACAAAACGCTGTAACTTTGGCGTAGAAGTTTTGCGAAAATGAGCCGTAAAGTTTTCATCAGAAAATGTGATCTGTATCGTGTAGAACCAGTGTATCTTGACTTTGGAAACACGTGGTTACATGTAATGTTACGTAAATGCATGTTGTGTGATTAAATTTGGTGAAAATTGATTGGTTGACCATTATTGCCTAGTTGCACTGGTTATACACGATACAGATCACATTTTCGGATGAAAACTTTACGGCTCATTTTCGCAAAACTTCTCCGCCAAAGTTACAGCGTTTTGTCACGACACGGCAGAGATGAGACGAGAAATCAAATGAAAATTCATTTCAAAAAGAAAAACGAAACATAATCTTTGTGTAAATCAATGTTTTTAGTTTTGTTTTATATTTATTTCTTTATTGTTTATTTATTTATTTATTTATTTATTTATTTATTTATTTATTTCTACTAGCCGAAATACCTATGCTTCGCATGGGTCAGATAAAATATCTATGTAAACAAACTGAACAAATAAAGAAAAAATATCGGTCATTTTCTACTACTTTTACATATCCTGTAAACGCCCCTGAGACCCCTGGTTTGATTTTTTTTAATTCTCTGGCCCCCAGCCGATGAGGCTGTATTTCGAAGTCAACCCTGTGGAAGTAGATATATCACCATTCATCTCAGCAACCGTGAAAACTAAGGATATACTAATATCGGTCATTTTGGATTATTTTTACAAGTCTCGGTAACTCTCCCCCACCCGCAGGTGGCCTCGGCCTGCATACAATTGTAAGTGAATTTGATTGTCATCACTAATGGAAACGTCAACATTGATCTCAGTGACCGTGAAAACTATATATTTGACACTAATATCGGTCATTTTGGATTTTATTTACATGTCTCGGTATCGTCCCCTCTCCCGGTGACTCCTGGACCGCAACCTAATGGGGTGAATTTGAAATTTAATGCGATCAGGGTTTCATCATTGATCTCAATGACCGCGAAAACTATGAATTCGACACTAATATCTCTCATTTTCTACTACTTTTACATATCCCGGTAAATTCCCCCGCTGAAACTCCCCTGGCTCGAATTTTGAACAAAAGTGCTTCGTCTTGGTCTGGGACCTGAACCAAAGTACCCGTGACTAAAATTTCGTAACTCTCGGTCTACTCGTCTGGTCCCCAGTCCGCACACAGACATATATACAAACACACGAACAAACTCTTTATTTTATTTATATTAGATGTCAATTGTTTAGCTAGTCAGACAAAAATTTCGTCCTTTTTCTAGCGATTGTAGTTGAAGGCTCATATTTTTAAGATTTTAATCAGTTTTGATCGGGAACTTGATTAAGTTTCACCTCATAATAAACAAGTTACCTGTTTTCATATTATATTCATGCTACAAACACGTGTTGGGAACAGACATATTATGCCTCTTTGATATTTTCTATCATTCCTGCTGTTCTTTTGAAGTATTTATTTATTTTAAATAATTTTATTGTTTGTCATTTGCGCAACATGTACGCTACATTTCTTGATAATTTTGTGTTCATATAACAACAATTTCTTATAATTTCATTTGTATTTCTTTAAGTCACTTAGTTCCATAGATTTCTCATGTATTCTGGTTTGAAATAAATAATTACATTGCAAGTCTTCAAAATTCAGAAAGATTGCTGGATGCTTATCTCAACACTATTCATGAACTGACAAATCGCAACTCTTAAAAAATGTAATAAATTTAGGAAACATGAGCCATGGTAACAATTGCAAAGTGCCAGTTGGAATCTTAAAACATGCGGTGAGAATTAGAAGTGTTGCCAATTTGAAAGTTCGAATAATGGACGTTTGGTGCACATTAGAAGCAGACCTAAATTCATACTGGTTAACTACAGAACAAAAATAAGCATACCATTGGTTTTTGGAAAAATTTGCTATTAAAATGAGGAGTCACGTGATATGGTTGTCATTTTTCAAAACTTCACTTAAATTCAAAACGGTAGATTTCAAGATGGCTGCCGTCAAGGTTACCCTTGCCATACCACTTGCCTCTAGGCCTAATATGTATTACCGAAGCTTTTGTACACTTATTATCATTAATACGCAGGCTTGAAGCGGAGGTAAGGGGCTTACGCACATAGTAAGTATAAACAATTAGTATGCTGAAACTTTTCCCCATATGTGTGTATCTTAGGGGCGCGGTGGCTCAATGGTAGAGCATTCACCTCTGGTGAACTTTGTGGTGGACAAACTCCGTGCTCGTGGGTTTTCTCGGGGTTCCCCCGTTTCCTCCCACTTTTTTCATTCCACCATTTCACTCATCTGTCATCATCACCATCTCCTTTAGTCTAACCGGCATAATCGTTGGACGTAAAACTCAAAGATTTCGTTTCATTTCATTTTGTGTGTATCTTAAAACTAACTTCACGATTGGTTTCCTGATTAAATTCTAGAACGAAATTATGTATCATATTACCCCATTCTCGTTTTTTTTAAAAAAAACTTGACCTTAATTCAAAATGGCGGATTTCAAGATGGTTGTCATCAAGGTCGTACCTACTATACGACTTCCGCTAGGCCTTATATGTATCTACATTGTTCTGCTTTCATTAACACTCAGTTTCCGAACGGTAGTAAGGGACTTCAGCAGTAATCTCTAATAACCACGTCACAAATCTTAAAAATTATAAATATATATATATATATATATATATATATATATATATATATATATATATATATATATATATATATAAAGCATGCACCATGGCAAAAATTTCTGTCATCACAAATAATGCATTGATGCCCTATATCAGAAAAAAAATCATTGAAATAGGGGACGGATGATGCCCTTACTTCGTAAAGTTATATTGCATTTGGTTTAGTTGAGTTCCTATAGTGTTGGCACTGTTATATTCTTAAAGTAAGTTTGAAATTCAAGTTCAGTAAAATTTTTAATAAATATATTTGTTTACAGAAGGGTATAATGTTTTATTAACTGAAGGGGAGTTATCTACAATCTGTTTGTTTAACAGACTGCTAGTTTAACATTTATTTCAATTTTAAGTTGCAAATCAATTTAAAAGATAACTTTTGCACCTACTTCACTGCTGCTGATACGTTTAGTTACCGCATAGCATTATTTACAACCATTAAAGAATTATCCAGCTCAGTGGATTTTGACCTGTTTCATATTCATATATGTTATTTTCAACTGTTAATGTATGTTAAAAGCCTAAGAGCTTTACAAATTTACTTTTAGAATAGTTATTTTCTTATTGTTTATAAATGTTTAAAGGTAATGTTTAATTTTTCACAACATAATATCCAGTATTTTTCGAATGGTTGTTTTCACCTTTAATCAGATGTTTTTTTGCTCCGTAAGTCTGCCTTCTCGTCTGTTTTCTTCTCGTTTATAAGTACTACTGATGAATGTCTCTATCACTAGTAATAGTCTCTATTACTAATCTTAAATCTATTTTCCCCTTCGTTCATAACTACGAAATTTGAGTGGACTTTACATTTACTACTTGCATGTTAACTGTATGTGAACACCCAATTCTTAATGTACAATAGAAAGCAAAACTCTACTATAAAATTTAAAAAGACTGGTTTAGCCTTTCGCAGAAAAGCGGTAGTAAGGGACTTTAGCAGTAATCTCTAATAACCGCATCACAAATCTTAAAAATTATAATATATATATATATATATATATATATATATATAAAGCATGCACCATGGCAAAAATTTCTGTCATCACAAATAATGCATTGATGCCCTATATCAGAGAAAAAAATCATTGAAATAGGGGACGGATGATGTCCTTACTTCGTAAAGTTATATTGCATTTGGTCTAGTTGAGTTCCTATAGTGTTGGCACTGTTATATTCTTAAAGTAAGTTTGAAATTCAAGTTCAGTAAAATTTTTAATAATTATATTTGTTTACTGAAGGGTATAATGTTTTATTAACTGAAGGGTAGTTATCTACAATCTGTTTGTTTAACATACTGCTAGTTTAACATTTATTTCAATTTTAAGTTGCAAATCAATTTAAAAGATAACCTTTGCACCTACTTCTCTGCTGCTGATACATTTAGTTACCGCATAGCATTATTTACAACCATTAAAGAATTATCCAGCTCAGTGGATTTTGACCTGTTTCATATTCATATATGTTATTTTCAACTGTTAATGTATGTTAAAAGCCTAAGAGCTTTACAAATTTACTTTTAGAATAGTTATTTTCTTATTGTTTATAAGTGTTTAAAGGTAATGTTTAATTTTTCACAACATAATATCCAGTATTTTTCGAATGGTTGTTTTCACCTTTAATCAGATGTTTTTTTGCTCCGTAAGTCTGCCTTCTCGTCAGTTTTCTTCTCGTTTATAAGTACTACTGATGAATGTCTCTATCACTAGTAATAGTCTCTATTACTAATCTTAAATCTATTTTCCCCTTCGTTCATAACTACGAAATTTGAGTGGACTTTACATTTACTACTTGCATGTTAACTGTATGTGAACACCCAATTCTTAATGTACAATAGAAAGCAAAACTCTACTATAAAATTTAAAAAGACTGGTTTAGCCTTTCGCAGAAAAGCGGTAGTAAGGGACTTCAGCAGTAATCTCTAATAACCACATCACAAATCTTAAAAATTATAATATATATATATATATATATATATATATATATATATATATATATATATATATATATATATATATATATATATATATATATATATTTAAAGCATGCACCATGGCAAAAATTTCTGTCATCACAAATAATGCATTGATGCCCTATATCAGAAAAAAATCATTGAAATAGGGGACGGATAATGCCCTTACTTCGTAAAGTTATATTGCATTTGGTTTAGTTGTGTTCCTATAGTGTTGGCACTGTTATATTCTTAAAGTAAGTTTGAAATTCAAGTTCAGTAAAATTTTTAATAACTATATTTGTTTACAGAAGGGTATAATGTTTTATTAACTGAAGGGGAGTTATCTACAATCTGTTTGTTTAACAGACTGCTAGTTTAACATTTATTTCAATTTTAAGTTGCAAATCAATTTAAAAGATAACTTTTGCACCTACTTCACTGCTGCTGATACATTTAGTTACCGCATAGCATTATTTACAACCATTAAAGAATTATCCAGCTCAGTGGATTTTGACCTGTTTCATATTCATATATGTTATTTTCAACTGTTAATGTATGTTAAAAGCCTAAGAGCTTTACAAATTTACTTTTAGAATAGTTATTTTCTTATTGTTTATAAATGTTTAAAGCTAATGTTTAATTTTTCACAACATAATATCCAGTATTTTTCGAATGGTTGTTTTCACCTTTAATCAGATGTTTTTTTGCTCCGTAAGTCTGCCTTCTCGTCTGTTTTCTTCTCGTTTATAAGTACTACTGATGAATGTCTCTATCACTAGTAATAGTCTCTATTACTAATCTTAAATCTATTTTCCCCTTCGTTCATAACTACGAAATTTGAGTGGACTTTACATTTACTACTTGCATGTTAACTGTATGTGAACACCCAATTCTTAATGTACAATAGAAAGCAAAACTCTACTATAAAATTTAAAAAGACTGGTTTAGCCTTTCGCAGAAAAGCGGTAGTAAGGGACTTTAGCAGTAATCTCTAATAACCACATCACAAATCTTAAAAATTATAATATATATATATATATATATATATATATATATATATATATATATATATATATATATATATATATAAAGCATGCACCATGGCAAAAATTTCTGTCATCACAAATAATGCATTGATGCCCTATATCAGAGAAAAAAATCATTGAAATAGGGGACGGATGATGTCCTTACTTCGTAAAGTTATATTGCATTTGGTCTAGTTGAGTTCCTATAGTGTTGGCACTGTTATATTCTTAAAGTAAGTTTGAAATTCAAGTTCAGTAAAATTTTTAATAATTATATTTGTTTACTGAAGGGTATAATGTTTTATTAACTGAACGGGAGTTATCTACAATCTGTTTGTTTAACATACTGCTAGTTTAACATTTATTTCAATTTTAAGTTGCAAATCAATTTAAAAGATAACCTTTGCACCTACTTCACTGCTGCTGATACGTTTAGTTACCGCATAGCATTATTTACAACCATTAAAGAATTATCCAGCTCAGTGGATTTTGACCTGTTTCATATTCATATATGTTATTTTCAACTGTTAATGTATGTTAAAAGCCTAAGAGCTTTACAAATTTACTTTTAGAATAGTTATTTTCTTATTGTTTATAAGTGTTTAAAGGTAATGTTTAATTTTTCACAACATAATATCCAGTATTTTTCGAATGGTTGTTTTCACCTTTAATCAGATGTTTTTTTGCTCCGTAAGTCTGCCTTCTCGTCAGTTTTCTTCTCGTTTATAAGTACTACTGATGAATGTCTCTATCACTAGTAATAGTCTCTATTACTAATCTTAAATCTATTTTCCCCTTCGTTCATAACTACGAAATTTGAGTGGACTTTACATTTACTACTTGCATGTTAACTGTATGTGAACACCCAATTCTTAATGTACAATAGAAAGCAAAACTCTACTATAAAATTTAAAAAGACTGGTTTAGCCGTTCGCAGAAAAGCGGTAGTAAGGGACTTCAGCAGTAATCTCTAATAACCACATCACAAATCTTAAAAATTATAATATATATATATATATATATATATATATATATATATATATATATATATATATATATATATATATATATATATAAAGCATGCACCATGGCAAAAATTTCTGTCATCACAAATAATGCATTGATGCCCTATATCAGAAAAAAAATCATTGAAATAGGGGACGGATGATGCCCTTACTTCGTAAAGTTATATTGCATTTGGTTTAGTTGAGTTCCTATAGTGTTGGCACTGTTATATTCTTAAAGTAAGTTTGAAATTCAAGTTCAGTAAAATTTTTAATAATTATATTTGTTTACAGAAGGGTATAATGTTTTTTTAACTAAAGGGGAGTTATCTACAATCTGTTTGTTTGACAGACTGCTAGTTTAACATTTATTTCAATTTTAAGTTGCAAATCAATTTAAAAGATAACTTTTGCACCTACTTCACTGCTGCTGATACGTTTAGTTACCGCATAGCATTATTTACAACCATTAAAGAATTATCCAGCTCAGTGGATTTTGACCTGTTTCATATTCATATATGTTATTTTCAACTGTTAATGTATGTTAAAAGCCTAAGAGCTTTACAAATTTACTTTTAGAATAGTTATTTTCTTATTGTTTATAAATGTTTAAAGGTAATGTTTAATTTTTCACAACATAATATCCAGTATTTTTCGAATGGTTGTTTTCACCTTTAATCAGATGTTTTTTTGCTCCGTAAGTCTGCCTTCTCGTCTGTTTTCTTCTCGTTTATAAGTACTACTGATGAATGTCTCTATCACTAGTAATAGTCTCTATTACTAATCTTAAATCTATTTTCCCCTTCGTTCATAACTACGAAATTTGAGTGGACTTTACATTTACTACTTGCATGTTAACTGTATGTGAACACCCAATTCATAATGTACAATAGAAAGCAAAACTCTACTATAAAATTTAAAAAGACTGGTTTAGCCTTTCGCAGAAAAGCGGTAGTAAGGGACTTCAGCAGTAATCTCTAATAACCACATCACAAATCTTAAAAATTATAATATATATATATATATATATAAAGCATGCACCATGGCAAAAATTTCTGTCATCACAAATAATGCATTGATGCCCTATATCAGAAAAAAAAAATCATTGAAATAGGGGACGGATGATGCCCTTACTTCGTAAAGTTATATTGCATTTGGTTTAGTTGAGTTCCTATAGTGTTGGCACTGTTATATTCTTAAAGTAAGTTTGAAATTCAAGTTCAGTAAAATTTTTAATAATTATATTTGTTTACAGAAGGGTATAATGTTTTATTAACTGAAGGGGAGTTATCTACAATCTGTTTGTTTAACATACTGCTAGTTTAACATTTATTTCAATTTTAAGTTGCAAATCAATTTAAAAGATAACCTTTGCACCTACTTCACTGCTGCTGATACATTTAGTTACCGCATAGCATTATTTACAACCATTAAAGAATTATCCAGCTCAGTGGATTTTGACCTGTTTCATATTCATATATGTTATTTTCAACTGTTAATGTATGTTAAAAGCCTAAGAGCTTTACAAATTTACTTTTAGAATAGTTATTTTCTTATTGTTTATAAGTGTTTAAAGGTAATGTTTAATTTTTCACAACATAATATCCAGTATTTTTCGAATGGTTGTTTTCACCTTTAATCAGATGTTTTTTTGCTCCGTAAGTCTGCCTTCTCGTCAGTTTTCTTCTCGTTTATAAGTACTACTGATGAATGTCTCTATCACTAGTAATAGTCTCTATTACTAATCTTAAATCTATTTTCCCCTTCGTTCATAACTACGAAATTTGAGTGGACTTTACATTTACTACTTGCATGTTAACTGTATGTGAACACCCAATTCTTAATGTACAATAGAAAGCAAAACTCTACTATAAAATTTAAAAAGACTGGTTTAGCCTTTCGCAGAAAAGCGGTAGTAAGGGACTTCAGCAGTAATCTCTAATAACCACATCACAAATCTTAAAAATTATAATATATATATATATATATATATATATATATATATATATATATATATATATATAAAGCATGCACCATGGCAAAAATTTCTGTCATCACAAATAATGCATTGATGCCCTATATCAGAGAAAAAAATCATTGAATTAGGGGACGGATGATGTCCTTACTTCGTAAAGTTATATTGCATTTGGTTTAGTTGAGTTCCTATAGTGTTGGCACTGTTATATTCTTAAAGTAAGTTTGAAATTCAAGTTCAGTAAAATTTTTAATAATTATATTTGTTTACAGAAGGGTATAATGTTTTATTAACTGAAGGGGAGTTATCTACAATCTGTTTGTTTAACAGACTGCTAGTTTAACATTTATTTCAATTTTAAGTTGCAAATCAATTTAAAAGATAACCTTTGCACCTACTTCACTGCTGCTGATACGTTTAGTTACCGCATAGCATTATTTACAACCATTAAAGAATTATCCAGCTCAGTGGATTTTGACCTGTTTCATATTCATATATGTTATTTTCAACTGTTAATGTATGTTAAAAGCCTAAGAGCTTTACAAATTTACTTTTAGAATAGTTATTTTCTTATTGTTTATAAGTGTTTAAAGGTAATGTTTAATTTTTCACAACATAATATCCAGTATTTTTCGAATGGTTGTTTTCACCTTTAATCAGATGTTTTTTTGCTCCGTAAGTCTGCCTTCTCGTCTGTTTTCTTCTCGTTTATAAGTACTACTGATGAATGTCTCTATCACTAGTAATAGTCTCTATTACTAATCTTAAATCTATTTTCCCCTTCGTTCATAACTACGAAATTTGAGTGGACTTTACATTTACTACTTGCATGTTAACTGTATGTGAACACCCAATTTTTAATGTACAATAGAAAGCAAAACTCTACTATAAAATTTAAAAAGACTGGTTTAGCCTTTCGCAGAAAAGCGGTAGTAAGGGACTTCAGCAGTAATCTCTAATAACCACATCACAAATCTTAAAAATTATATATATATATATATATATATATATATATATATATATATATATATATATATATATATATATATATATATATATATATATATATATAAAGCATGCACCATGGCAAAAATTTCTGTCATCACAAATAATGCATTGATGCCCTATATCAGAGAAAAAAATCATTGAAATAGGGGACGGATGATGTCCTTACTTCGTAAAGTTATATTGCATTTGGTTTAGTTGAGTTCCTATAGTGTTGGCACTGTTATATTCTTAAAGTAAGTTTGAAATTCAAGTTCAGTAAAATTTTTAATAATTATATTTGTTTACTGAAGGGTATAATGTTTTATTAACTGAAGGGTAGTTATCTACAATCTGTTTGTTTAACATACTGCTAGTTTAACATTTATTTCAATTTTAAGTTGCAAATCAATTTAAAAGATAACCTTTGCACCTACTTCACTGCTGCTGATACATTTAGATACCGCATAGCATTACTTACAACCATTAAAGAATTATCCAGCTCAGTGGATTTTGACCTGTTTCATATTCATATATGTTATTTTCAACTGTTAATGTATGTTAAAAGCCTAAGAGCTTTACAAATTTACTTTTAGAATAGTTATTTTCTTATTGTTTATAAGTGTTTAAAGGTAATGTTTAATTTTTCACAACATAATATCCAGTATTTTTCGAATGGTTGTTTTCACCTTTAATCAGATGTTTTTTTGCTCCGTAAGTCTGCCTTCTCGTCTGTTTTCTTCTCGTTTATAAGTACTACTGATGAATGTCTCTATCACTAGTAATAGTCTCTATTACTAATCTTAAATCTATTTTCCCCTTCGTTCATAACTACGAAATTTGAGTGGACTTTACATTTACTACTTGCATGTTAACTGTATGCGAACACCCAATTCTTAATGTACAATAGAAAGCAAAACTCTACTATAAAATTTAAAAAGACTGGTTTAGCTTTTCGCAAAAAAAAAAGAAAAAAAAGCCAGCGCACTATTTTTTTTCTCCTGTTCACTTAGAACCAATTACAACAAAGATAATGACAGGGATGTAAGTGAAGCATATAGCTATCACACCTTCTACCGTTGAAAGGACATTCTCCACTTACAACGAAGAACTTTACTATTACAATGCAAATTTTATCCTACCAAAACTTTCTCAGACATTTGTACGTTTTTAACTGTAATTGAGACCACAAAATTTTGTTCACATTTTAAAACTGAAAGCAATGGCATTTTTTCATCTTTTTTTGTTTTTGCTTTTGTTTTTGTTTGTGTGTCATCTTCATTAGAGACCTCTAAACTAATATTTGACTTCCTAACTATACTATGCGTAATTGTCGGAAATCTTATAAAATATATATGCCCACCTATCCACCTGTCGACAGATATTAGAGCAAGAACACAAAGTGATATTGAGAAGCAGTTTTTCGCATCAATTCCGTGTGCAATAGGTAGATTCCATCCCCTCCACTAGACCTCTATTCAAACTGGAAGTGATTCACATACCAAAGTTAACTGTTTACTCAGATCGGAAATGGCCTAAATTAAGCTTCAACATTTATTGCTATAGAACAGAAATTGCAATAGATCGAGACAAGCGGTTTCTGTAATCAATTCAAGATCTCAAAAAAGATACAACATGCAACAGGTCCGCACCCAGAAAAGTTTGCTGGTTAGATTCCAGTTTGTATATGTAATGTTGGACCTGTCTTACTGTGAACCTAAAGAGACGGTAAGTAATAGTTAATTAGGCCTACTCCACTTATATTTTAAAAAGATGATAGACTTTGATTATCTTTATGAGAAAAGAACAGGTGAGGGGTGAATTTACATCTTTAGCCTACATTAATCGTTTCTCTAACCAAGTATAGTACTGTTAAGTATTTCCACATGTTAGTCAAGTTACGAAATTTTCGGGTGGATACCCTCGTGGTTACGCCACTGAACTGCAACACTCTCTCAAAACCAGAAGTGGTTGATATATATATATATATATATATATATATATATATATATATATATATATATATATATATATATATATATATATATATATATATTTGTATATGTGTATTTGTACTTCAGGTTTCAGTACTGATTTCAATAGAGCAAACATATTAAGAGATGCCGAGATGCGGTCTTTTTGCAATCAATTCAACGTACTACTAAGAATAGACTCCATCTCCAAGAATAGAATAGACTTCATTAACGCTCTATTCAAACTTAAAGTGATTAAAAAGTAAACTCTTCCAGTTTCAACATTTGTCACCATAGAATAAAAATTGTAATATATAGCAACAAGTAGTTTCTCGTAATCGATTCACGATCTTAAGAGAACAAGTCACACAATCCGCAACATGCTATGGAAACAAGAAGAGGTTGAATGTTTTTACTACTTCCAATTTCAATACTAGTTTACATAAAAGAAAAACGGTAAACGATATCTAGTTTGCAAAGCTGAAGCATTTAATTATAATTGACATCTATATCTGATACTCAATTCTACCTAATGAATCCAGTTAAACGATTCATGTCCAGATATTTTAAATAATTTACAATATAATATAAAATAGGATTCACATTTGCATATATTAAACGGGCGAAGCACAGAAACTTAACGCCTTGTTTTATCACAACTTGGTAATTCGGCTTGAATTTCTTGTGAACTGAGCGCATCAAAAATGCATTGAATTAAGCATTTTGCTATATTGTTCTTATTTGTTGCAATAATAAACCTCTTATTTGTTTCCTTCGGATATTTAAGAATTCAGTTTATCCATATTTTGGTCTGTTTGAACTTCAATGCATTTAAGCCTCTTAACTTTTGGTGTTTTAAAGGTAAATTATAGACTTTCAATCAATCAGCTACAGCACCATCCGTTATCATCGTATGATCGTGGCTTGTACCTCGTTCTTTTCAGAATAGAACAGCCTTTTAAACGGTACCCTTCAGATTTCTCTATCATGTCCTTGAGGTGGGAAAGTTTTAGAGAAATCGGGATTTATCTGATTATTATTTCTTTTTTCAATTTTGAGTCCCTCTGGACTTCCCTTGTGAACGTACAAACATCAAAATCAGTTTAAAGATACGAAGAGATGTACTAAATGTGTGCACAAAATTTCAAGCTTATATTTTGAAGAGTAATGGGGGATATTTACCAATGAGTCCCACAATGCCCCAGGTTACCCCAAAAGACTCGAATGTAATATAAACATTTCTGTGACATCTCTTTTTATCCTAGCGTTATGTTTTGTACCTCATTCTTTTCAGAATAGAACAGCTTTCCAAAACCGTATTATTCACATGTCTCCATCTTGTATCTGAGTAGGAAAATCGAGAAAAGGGATATTTTGTTAAAATATCCTTTTTTTTTACGTTCATCCTTCTGGTCCCCTGTGTTAGCACACAATCTTAAAATCAACTGAAAAATACTAACAGGTATACTGAGTGCGTGTACGAAATTTCAGGCTTATATCTTTAAAGGTAAGATGAAGCGTATTTACCAATGTGCTAAGAATATCCCCACAATATCTCAGATTTCCGTATAAAATAGGATCCCAGATAGATAAATTTCCTGAGACATCCCTGTGTATCCTAAGATCATAGTTTGCACCTCATTCTCTTCAGAACAGAACAGCCTTTCAAACGGTATCATTTACATTTCTCCATCATGTATCTGAGGCAAAAAATATCGCGAAAAAGTGATTCTTGTTAAAAAAATACCTTTTTTTACCTTTTGTCCCTTTGGACTCCGTGTTAACGCAGAGACCAAAAAGGTCTTTTATAAAATCCAAAGGATGCACTGAATGTAGTGGAAAATTTCAAACTTCTAGGTGCAAAAATAAGCCCGCCAAAAATAACAAAAATAGGCATAGCAAAAACATATTTTTGATGTTAGGACGTCATCATCTATGCATCGACGCAGAAAGGCGTGAAAACATACGTAACGTGCTCTACTATCCCCTAAGGTTAAAAAAAGGGAGCTATATTGGTACTTTTCTTCATTCGAATAAGGGAGACACTATCCTATCATCTAGAAACAGGTAATAAAAGTTAAAAGGGTTAAACCTAGCAGAAATATATTACTGAGTCACAAAGTGAAAGAACAATCAATACAATTGATAAGAAATGAATCAAATAATACATATGGTTGCTTCAAATTTTAGGTTGAGGCACTGTATGTATACGTTTACAAGGGCGCCCATGTTGTGGTTTCCAAGGGGGGGGGCAAGAAAAAGAGACATCAAAATATAGTTTCAAATTTTGCTGTAACTATTCTGAAAATTCTTTTGGGTTTTCGATATTCCGAAGTACAATTTCCTCTAGGGGGGACAAGCGCCCCACCTTGCCCCCCCTGATGGGCGCCCTTGTACATTTATATTTACACATTCCGTTGAATAACAGTAGCAAAAAAAAGTTACTTGTTAGAAAACAAATTAAGCTACACGAATCTTAGTCCTATTTAAAAATTAAAATAAAAAATAATGAGGATGTCGAATCCACATTAAATACCTGTGTTAGAGAAAGGAAAAATAATATCACGAAACAGTTCATACTTCCTTGGTTTAGTGTTCGTAGTGTATACTAAGCAATACTATATCTCTTAAGAAATGACAACTAATGCAAAGATGTCTAGTAAAGGACTTTGGACAATGTATCATTTAGATAAAAGAATGGTCCGCTTATGTCTTTTATGCAAACTGAGGAAATGCAAAGCTGACCTTTACCATGTAGTTTTCTTTTCAGGTCTAGGTCACAACCCTAGTTTAATAATGCTACTTTGAAGTGACAAGTTTAGAACTACTGTTGTGGAGGAAATTCCATTTGTTGAATCTACAACAGCAAATTTACTTTGATAACATTCTCAAAAGATAAGAGCGCAAGATAAAGGATTATCACCAAACCATGAATCATAGCAATGCGTTTATAAATACTGACACGTTCTAATATGTAAGAACATTATCACGTAAAGATTAACAAAGAATTTCTAGAGATTATTCACAGCACTATATTATTTTGTGTCAGGGATGGTTTCAGACGTTTTTCAGGACTTATTTTTTGCCAAAGAGATTTCTTGCGGGATATAATTTTTCATTGGAAACTATAGAACGAAACAGAAGTTCTTTTTATTATTATTATTTATTTTGGGAGGGGGCAGAACGGTACATTGGGAAGGTGTTGGGCTCCAGCCTTTCGGTTCAGAAGAATATTCCAATTTTATATTATTTATTATTTGTAATAGCAATGCAGATGATTTGTTCATAAGTGATTTTTTTTTTTTTTTTTTTTTACTTTTTACTCTCTATTTTGTTTCAAAGATTGTAGTTCATATCCCAAGTATAGCTGTGTGATTTCAGTAGCATATTATAAGCACAGTACTCCGCATTACATAAACAAGAATCTAAAAGAAAAATCAATATTTGGATAATTTTGACTATTTCTGACGTAGTTGTCTTCCTTTAGCATAAGAAACCTGAATCAACAATTACAAAATTGTCCTCATAAACTGCTATTACTAAAATAAATTGTCGCTCTATCCTCCTCAGTTCTGGGATTTACTAATCTCATATTTCTAATTTTGCTTTATATATATTTAATATAAGTCCTAAAATATTAGTTCTTAGGGTGGGTTACGAGTAACCCCATGACCCCTTCATGGGATATCAGGTCTTCTTGTATACAATAATTACCTTATAACTTCTTAAAAAAATGCTATTTTATTTTAATTCTTTTGTTTGAAACGGAGTATTCGGTATAGAAATATTTATAATTTTGTTTCTTTACGCTTGTGGTGTGGCAGTTCAATGATAGTGTTGTTACTTCCCGGTCGAAGAGTCCTTCATTCGACCCCTTGGCAAGCGCGTTTGTAGTGGACAACATTGAGGTCGTGGGCTTTCCGGGTTGTTCTGTTTCCTCCCACTTTCTCATTCGGCTACTTTTTATCACTTTTCCTTATTACTTGTCTCCTTTAGCCTTTAACGCTATAGCAGTAATACGTTACATTGAGATTTCATTTTGTTTGATTACGTTTATCTTAGACGATGAATAGTTAAATCTCTGTTTACGCTTTTATTATACGAAAACAATTTAAAAACTAAAGGCACTTTGAGAAAAGCTGTGCTTATTGCAATGATAGAAAACTAAAACATTACGTAACCTCCCTGGACATCAATGCACTTTTCACAAAGTTTCACAAGTTCTTTTTTTTTTTTTAATTCCTTCAGAATAGAAGTTTTTCGGTTGCGTCTGTAACCAATTTTGCACCGCATCAATGTACAGCTGATGGCTGACGTTTAAATTTTTTAAATTCTCGTGATGATGGGTGGTTCAAAACCATGCTCTCAGCCTCATTTTGCGGTTCGGGATGATGTATCCAAGTTCCTCAGTCGTTGGCCTGCCGGATGTTTCAACGTTACATAAAGTTCTTCGCTGTTTGAAACTCTCTATCCATACTTAGATCTTTCTTCGCGATAAACAGTTGCCACCATACTGTGCTTGAGTTCGACGAGTAATGTCCACAGGTTTTACACCTTCCGCATACAAAAAGCGAATCACTGCTCTCATTTCTTTTTGGTGCAGATCGCCAATGAAGCTGCCATGTTTAACAGTAAGCTACACTCCAACGACTAATACAGGAATACGAAACACGTCTCGAGGTGTTGCCAACTACACATACTCAGCGCAGGTTACAAGCAGTGTTGCCAATCCCTGGAAAAAGAAATTGCAAATGTAAGTTTACTTTTTAAATTCTTCTTGTATATTTTTAAAGATTCAAGAACAAATGTATTATTTTTTACATTTAAGTGTAAAGTTTTACATTACACTTCAAAAAAAACGTTACAAGATTTCTCTTCCGCTGAAACTTTTCCGTCGTCAAGTAATTTCAACTGTTTTCTAAGTATGCAATACCTGTTCCTTCGCATGTTATGAGCAACAACAGTAACCTTTGATTGTGTTTCACATTACATTGGAGTTCTGGGGAATTTCAGGTCGGACATAATAATACTAATGACAAAAAAGTTTTGATTTCTTGTACTGTACTATTGAGTAGCTTTCCGGTATCAGATAAGTATCTCTGATTAGTATGTAAGCAGATTGCTTCAAATATGGTTTAGAAGATTTATTACAAATTTTAGAACCTCTTCTCGGGATATCAACCAGGTGAAGGTATTGCCCTCCGACATTTCGATTGCAGATTTCACATTCATCTTTAGGGATTGTAAGAAGATCAAAATCCCTCAAAATGAATGCGATGTCTGCATTCGAAACGTCGGGATTCAATACCTTCACCTGGCTGATAGCTCGAGAAGAGATACTAAAATCACGTCGCCAGGAAAAAATCCATTCTTTCTTCATCTTCTGAAATATTCTTCTGTTGGCAGGTTAATAGGAACTGGTAGTATTTCATCATATTCTGGAGCTTCTGGAAGGGGATGAAACTCAAGTCATCTTTTTCTATTGCTGTCTTCTTTGATGATTACCATTATCTGATGAAGATTGAGTTATACTGCAATTAACACAGTCTTTTTTTCACATCGAACACATCACCATCTTATCAAATACAACGTGGTTATTATTTGAAATCCAACTTGGATCGTTATCTTCAGCATCTAATAAACCGTGCTCCTAATAATCCTTGCTCAGTTCTGAGCATATAAAGTTAACGACAGCTGCTGAATTAAAAAAAAAAAAAACAGATAAACCAATATTTAGTAATATAAGAAATTTCCACTGCAAAGTTAAGTTATTTTAGTATAAAATTCTGTAAGCTGATAATCATAGTTTTTCTTCTGTATTTTTTTATAAATATATATTTTTTAAACGACCGCCATTTATTCTGTGATCTTAACAAAATGTGGATAATTCGAAGTGAGTGATAGTGAAACAGTCAGTGGAATAAGAATGTGGGAGAAAGTGGAATAATGAAAACTCTACCTCATTGTACTTTGCTAAATTTATTTCAATGTCTCTTTTCGAAACAAGAGATGTTGAAATTAGCATTCTCTTTCAATATTGTTTGCAGTTCGTAAAGTAATCCTTCCGGAAAATATACATATAACTTTTCAGCAACTACAGTAGATCCTAAAGTTCAAATCTGATGTGCATATTCAAAATAATTTAATAATTATGGAAAAATCAATTTTTGTGCAGTTTTTAATATTAAGATCCTTACTTTTAGTTTCAATTGCTTCTCTAAGTCTCTTATGGTATGTAGATGTTTACAAAAATAACATAATAAGATATTATACTATAAAATTTATAAATACACGATAAACAGCTCGTCTATTTAGAACACCCAACTTTGGAAGAATTTATGTTCCAATATTTTCTTCAATATAAAACCGAATGTCCCCTGCAGGCAGCATTCAAGTTTACATGTATACTCTAGTATCCACGAAAGTACCAATGATTAATTACTGTTATATATGTCTTTACTATTCTCTTAGGAATAATTAAAATCACCTTCACAGCACAAGGAAAAATTCTAACTAAAAATTAATGTACTTACCTACATCTGCTAGCTGAAATTCCATTCTTCCTGACTGCGACTATTACCAACACTTTTGAAGAGCGAAGTAGAAAATTTTGGTTCGAAAAATGCATCTCTTTACGCACTCACATCTTTCAACAACATATAAAGGCGGAAGTCAATCTTGCAAACTCCAATCATCATTATTCAATCATTACCCACTAGACTTATTTAAAAAACAGCTATTTCATGTTCCCTATAGGGCACGTTAGGATCGAAAAAGATATGAATCATAAATTACGTTAAACATTTTTTTTGTTATGAAAACATGAACGAATGGAAGCTCATAAAATGTGTTCTACAATATTATATACTGTAATGGCACTATTAAGTTCATGTTCGGAAGTTAAAAAATTATGTTTCTCGAGAACCCGAGGCATCATATAATTTTGTAAGTGCCAGGAGATACCGCGTCAAGCCTCATACAAATGTATAGTGTAACCATTTGAAAGACATTTGTGGCTAAACAAGCATGATTAACCATCGGTGGATGATACGTGTAAAACCAGCTGAATAATGAATTACATACGACTTGTTTTATAGGTAGTGGCGAGCCCAAAAGAAGTTTCAGGCTTTTAACCCTTCCTGCTTGAACAGGATATTATGGGAACATAAAATAAAGGTATATATATACACACAACCACCTAAATGATATGAACTTCAGAGCTTGAAATCACATTGACGAAGTATGTGTACGCCATTGTTCGTGTTGTGGTGTTAGTTTGTTTGTACATATCAAAAATGTATTATATCGCAGGAGGTTACATATGCTTTCCACTTATATTTATAAATACGGGCATCATGGTATATACCAATGGTGAACAAACTATGGCTCGCGGGCTAGACATAGCACAATGAAAGGTTCTGTCTGGCTCGAAATATGATTTCTAATCTGATGAATGGAAAGAAGAATAGAATTTCTTTGAAAGAGTTGTATCAGAATCAGGGACTTAACCTCGCTTCTGAAAGTCAATGCATCTCTACTCATTTAAGATTTTGAGAAACTTGAATCAGTAATACAACCTCGCATAAAAGAATTTTGTAAAATATACCCCTTTGTTTTTAATTATGTTGGCAGTCTAAAGTTTCTTCTTTTATTCTTTGACCCTCTCCTAAAAAGTGCCCATCACTCGTCTTGATGAAACAGAACAACTATTGAGATCCAATATCAAATTCAGGTACAATTTGCCACAATATTGTTGTTATCAGTGTTGTAAATATTGACAGATAATAGACGTTGCTACTAAGGGTTGCCAGTCTGCTACTACAAGAAATATATATATATACAAGGTGTGTCAAAAGTCCTTGGACACCTGCATAATTTGAAAATCGACGGGAAAAGTAAAAAGTGATGATGGGAACAGAGGTTTGATGAGGGGCAGCAACTTTTGGAGTGTATGTCATTCATGGCCATCATCTTAAAATCCGCCATTTTGGATTCAGGTCATTTTTTTAAATGGAAAGGGAGTGTATGACACATCAAATAACACTAGCTTGAGGTCAGGAATGTAGTGGTGTAATTTGTTTTTTTTTTCTATCTTGTACATTTAGAAGTTATTAATGTTCAAAGGTGGGAAATTACCTTAATACAGACCCAGTTCTCTCTTTGTTCCAGGTGATCTAAAATGGGTTTGACACGTGAACAGAAGATCGAAATCATCCTTATATCAGGGGAACGCAGCTACCGAACAATAGCAGTTGACTACAACAGACGGCGCTCAGACAGAGAACCGGTATCGCACAGATCGGTGGCTCACGTGATCACCAAATTCCGGGAGCCGGGCTCTGTTCAAGATAGGGCACGTAGTGAGCGACCAAAGACTGCCACCAATGAGGAAACTGCAACGGCGGTTGTTGCGTCGTTTGTGAAAAGTCCTAAACGAAGTACCCGTGGTGTGTCCCTAGCATGTGCAATAAGCCAATCCTCCGTTGCCCGGATATTGCACGCCAATCAGTGGCATCCTTACAAGCTGCACATGCAACATAAACTGAACGAAAATGACCCTGATCGCCAGTTGGAGTTCTGCATGTGGGCTACTGAACAACAAGAACTGGATCCTGCATTTACCAAGGGCATATTGTTCAGTGACGAGGCGTATTTCACTTTGAACGGGGAGGTTAATCGACATAATTGTCGATATTGGTGTGACGCCAATCCCAACTGGGTTGACCTGAACATAGTCGAGAACATAGTCCAGCGAAGGTGATGGTGTGGTGTGGCATATGGGACACCCGCATCATTGGGCCATTTTTCATTTACAACACCTTAACTGCACCACAGTATGTGATGCTGGTGCAGGACCTTGTGTTCCCTGCCACACTGAACGCTAACGGCATTTTTCCATTTTATTTTCAGCACGATGGAGCCCCTCCACACTATGGACATGGTGTCCGTGAATGGTTGGATGAACAACTGCCAGGGAAGTGGATTGGTCGCCGTAGTGGCCGCCCAGATCCCCTGACTTAACGCCCCTTGATTTTTATCTATGGGGGCATCTTAAGCTGATAGTGTATGCTGAGACAATCCGTGATTTGAGACACCTGGAGGAACGCATCCAACATGCCTGTGACCGAATTTCAGGAGACATTCTCCTCCGTGTGCAGTCAGAGTGGTTGCGGGGACTACAGTTGTGCATTGCACGGGATAGACAACACGTAGAACATGTGTTGTAGCATTCAGTATCAAGGTAGTTTCCTACCTTTGAACATTAATAACTTCTAAACTGTACAAGATAGAAAAAACAAATTACACCACTAAATTCCTGAGCTCAAGCTAGTGTTAATTGATGTGTCACACAACACTTCCCATTTAAAAAAATTGACTTGAGTAGAAAAAGGTTGGATTTCAAGATAGAGGCCATGAATGATACATTCCAAAAGTTGCGGCCCCTTATCAAACCTCTGTTCCCATCATCATTTTTACTTTTCCGGTCGATTTTCAAACTTATGCAGGTGTCCAAGGACTTTTGACTCACCATGTATATTATACTTAAAAACAGAATACGTCCTGACTGTAGGCACAAAGTACAATATCGGATCGCTTCGTTCCTACACAGTTGACACCATATCTGAGTTTGTTCAAGTTGACTCAGGGCCTTCTCGTAGACCTACGGAGCCTAGGGCGAAATTAAATTACCATGCTAATGATGTAGGTGACAATTCCATATCCAGAATGAATAATTGTATTGCGCCAACTTTTCCACCTTCCCTAATGCTATACCACCATATATTTTAAACAACAGATAATAATGATAATAACAATAACGTATATGTTAACGTATATAATAACAATAACGTATATCTTTCATATCGAGGCGAATCTTTTATAATTGGAACAAACTGCGAGCTTTATAGAAATTGTTGTAATATATTAATTTAAGTACGAGGTAGTAGCGAATTAGACCTAGAAAAGATTTACTTGTATAAAGATTTAATGGCTTCAATACAAATCATATCCTGTAGCTGGCAGCATTCTGTTTGCAAGCAGTTGTACGGAGGAAATAATTACTGAAACTTGCATACTTAAAGAAGAAATTTTTGTCCCCTACCTCCAACATTTTTGTAATGGTGGTGTCAACATTACCTACAAATTTTTAAATTTTAATTACTTGTGAAAGGTCCAAACATTGAATTTGCGCCAGATTGTTGAAAATCAATGCAAAATAATATTAGAAGACAAATAAATTATGCATTTGCTTCCTGTGAGTAGAAACGGTGAAACACTTTAATCAAATGTTGGCCATAGCTATGCTTTAAAAGGCCTTATCACTTCAAAATTAAAATACAGTGATTTACAGTATCATAATACATTTAGAAAATCGAAATTTGTTTTCGCGTTTCTAAATGGCTGCAAACGGAAAACTACTAGGTGATAACGGTACCTCATGCAAAAGAATATTGTCTAGGGCGCTCTTGTTCCACATTTAGATTATCATTTATCTATTTGAAGATGCCACATAATTACTGTAAAATTAGCGGTATTTTAATTTCGCAGTGATGAGATCTCTTAAGTGATCCATTCTAAAGGTCCAATTTTCGACCAATCGCTCGAACATAACGCCTGTAATTTGGGGAATAACGCGAGTAATGTTTGCTTCCAAGGCTTCAATAAAAGCTGGTTTCCCCGTGTAAGAATAAAACTACAAACTACCACAAAAGAAATAGTCCAAAGGTACGATATCACACGATTTATGTGGCCAATTTACTGGTCCCAAGAGTGATATCAGCTGCTCACCGAAATGATTTAAAGTCTGATCCAAATCACATAACTTACCACCGGAAATTGTAACATTGTAATGGTTTATGTGTTGCGATTATTTTTAATGACACTGCCTATTTTTAATTAATATTATTCTACGTTATTATGAAAAAAAGTATATGCTTTTTGATTTATATGTATTCTGAATATCATACATCTTCCGTTTTTTGTATTAAAAATAGTAAATTTTCTTTTTTTCTCTGAAAAATTCTGGCAACCATAGTTGCATTTCTCATTCTTCTTCTTCTTCTTCTTCTTCTTCTTATTATTATTATTATTATTATTATTATTATTATTATTATTATTACTATTATTATTATTATTATTATTATTATTATTATTATTATTATTATTATTATTATTATTATTATTATTATTATTATTATTATTATTATTATTATTTAATTTTATCCACGAAACAAGAACTCGAGTGAAGTCTAGCAGCTGACAACGCTAGTGTATGCAAGTCATTGTACGGAGAAACTGATTTCTGGAATATATTCCAGCATATGTAGAGCAATTTATACAGCATAAAAAAAGTATTGTTCTGACCTAAAAACTAAAGTATATATTCTATGTTATGCATATGAAAGTAACCCAATTGTAGCACAGTCTTGGTAACATTCTCAGATGCGTCAGTATTGGTGTATCTAATATCAGAATTGGCGGAATGTCTTGACCCAAAAAATTCGCAGACTCGAGTGCAGTGTTGAACATAAATTTTGTTTATTTTGTGGTGAAACTTGTGGTTTTAGAAGGTAAGAACTCCGTGTGAAATGTTAAAGCTCTGTTAATGTTAAAGGAAGTCAGGTTTGCTCACAGGTAGGTTTTTGGGTATAGGTTGCTCCAATGAGATTATTTGAGGGTGCATATTTTTTCATTGAAAATGTTACAAGGGAACTTGAAAATGGTAAATTTGGGGGTTGTTCCAAAGCAATTAGAGTAGTCGGAACCCTTGGGTAAAATTATCTTCCATCTTCTAGTGAAGACATTTTTAAAGGAGCATCAAAATTATTATTTTCCTGAAGAATGCAAAAGTACCTATTAATCAGTTAAATCTGTTCATCTCAGACATTCCAAAGCTTTATGGAGCTAAGTAGTAAGTCATTAAAGTAATCTCTCTATTAGGAAACCTTGGTATTGAATTAGACACTAAAATCAATTCCAATCAAACCAGTATATTATATAAATTTTTATTCCATTTTTATTGTATTTTAATAAATACTTTGCGTCTCTTAACAATCCTCTTTTATGCGTTCAATCAATTAGATCCTGAAACCAATTATTCTCAATCGGGTTGGAGTGCTAGTTAAATAGAAAATATAAACGCTGAGTGTAGCTTATCTCAATGAATACTAAGTTTCAACGTCAAGCTGCATTGTCAAAATTGTGTAAAATCACTTACTCTAATTTTTATAAAACATGCACTAATTTATTAAACATTCTAAAAACGTCGAGAACAATAGTTTTCGTCTAAAAATACAGAAGAAATCGTTTTAAAAGTAACGTGAAAACGTATAGTATAAAATGTAAACGAAAAATTAAAAACTTGCAGAAGAAATGTAAGATCGGGCAACCCAATATGCAAGTCTTACAGGAATGGTAAAGGTAATGCAGTTGTTATACCATTATGTGTTGAAAAGAATGGAAATAATAAGCTGGATCGAGCAGGAAACAAATAAGAGGGTGTTAGAAATGGTGAGGTAGAAAATAAAAATTTGCGATGTAATTGAAATGAGGAATAGAGAGATTCGTTTTGACTTAGGCTAAGGAAGAACTGTATCATGAAGGACGTACTAGAGGTATGGTAGCAGGAATGAAAGAGATAAGGATAAGGTGGCTAGAAATGATGGACGATATCAAAACAGAAAAATTGTAAGTGAAGACGAAGATGTTAGTTGAAGACCGTGTACTATGAAAGTTTCTCAGTTGTGACAAATGGCCTGCATTAGTGACAGAATACTTATGATGATGATCATTTAGTCTAATATTGAATTCTATCAGTTTTGAAAGTTACAATTACAAAATTAGGCATATTGAGTCATCTTGAGTTATATTACGTAGTTACATAAATCTGTAAGAATTAGCCAGTTACTGTCTTTTGAGTACCTATTAAATGAATAAATGGTTTGCAGTTCTTTCAATATTTCTAAATTTAACTTGCTTTCATAATGAACTTATTGATATTCTTACTTCCATATTCTTTATAGTTGTGTTCTCATTATGAGATGCAGTTGCGCCGGATACAGTTCGAGTCCATTTATCCTAAAGATCATTATTGCTATTATCTTCAGTGTATGTTATTCTCAATTCCTCTCTTCTGCATTATATCTTTATCATGACATAAAAAAACCAAGTATCAGACTTTATGGAAATAATAGAACAGTATTTTTTCTTTTTAAATTTTAACTTTTCATCTGTTTGGAAACTTTTCATCATCGCTTTCCACAAACATACCATCAGCCACATTACTGTGCATATTAATTATGTTGTGAGAGTGAAATCTTGGTAATTTGTGTCCAATATGTAATTTATTCTTTTTAAAACCTTTTTAATGCTCAAAACCAAGAAAAACATCTCTGTTACTTTGCTTTTTAGATGATTTTCTACCAGCGTTATTGTTATAGATTGAGATTCAAAATAATTATTAAAATCTTTCAAACTGTATTGCCGTTCTGTAACAAAACTTTCTCCATCTGCATATTAAAATTAATTTCTTCCTTCGCTAGTGTTGGAGTATGTACTATAAGAACCGACTAAACCAATATTATTAGCTAATTATTATTATTATCTAATTCATAGGTAATAATGGAGAATTTACCTCCCTCTGAAACAAAATCTGAAATGACAAAACTGAATTCAGTTCTCACTTTCATTGCACGCCTGTTCAGTAATTAGACCCACCGACCGCAGTACGAGAGTTTGGCGCCTTCTCCACTGAAAACTTATTGTGTACTGCAAAACAGATGTCACGGCTTTGTATTATACGTACATTACTACATATACAAGGGTTAATACTGTGGTAAGTTATGCCACAGACTTTAAAAAGCTTCAATCATACGAAAGTTGTTCATTGCAAATCCCACAAGCCGTAACCAAAACTATAAACTTGTACTACTAAGAAGTATGCAATACCAATATATGTAATTATAACCATTATTATCATTATTAATAACTGTAAATAATAATAATAATAATAATATTTTTGTATTTGAAATAATATGTAAACATCGTGGTAGCATAAATAACTAAACTATAATAACTTTATTTCATTCATTGTTCTTATACAACAATATTTACAAGTTTGTTGCATGTCCATGTTACAGTGGTATTCCTGTTGTATTTGAAATCCAGTCTAAGAAATAGGTGAGACGGGTATAACCTTGAGGTTTTTGTGGAGGACACTTTCCATCATACCATGAGTAAACTCCAATCTGAACATATCGACCTCCTTCATTCACTAGAAGAGGACCGCCACTGTCTCCCTGAAAATATATTTAAATTTGTTTTAATTATATTGTAATTCTAAAGATGGATTTTCAAATTAGCGTAATCTGGATATTCATTACTACTGAAATATGTGTAAGCAGCATGTTATTAAAAACTGTATAACTTAAATGAATAACTGCGACATGCTCTTCTATACATGAACTACTATATAAGAATCCATAAAATTTAAAGAAGATACTAATAGTTCCATAAATAAACACTAATGATAACAGTTTATTTTTTCGTTATGTTGATTGATTTCATTTGATGAGTTTTAAGACTTTTAAATAATGCTTACAATATCATCTATTACAAACAGACATTTTCTTTAAAAACATAAAGATAAATTGAGAAAATGTTAAAGCAATATTTTTATTCACAATAATAAAATGCTCTAAAATGTACAAAAATATTCTAAAAAGTAAATGAATAGCAATCCTAACTTGAGACAATGAGGATTCTTGTGTTACTAAAGTGATATTCTTGTACTCTATTTTCTTGGCTTGGGACAATGAGGATTCTTGTACTGCTAAGGTGATATTCTTTACTGCTAAAGTGAAAAGAAAGAAAGAAGAGCCAGGAGAAAAAAGCAAAATAGAGATTAAATGCTGATTCGTTTGGAATTTCGAATAAGTATAAAATTATTTAAGTTGAGGACGAGCAGAAACAAGCACTAAGTTGTGTTGGGTACCTTTTGAGTTGTGTGCAGAGTCAGTCAGGTAACGATACGATAGCCAAATTAAACGAATTCCATAGTAAAAATTAATACTGAAATATGGTGCGAATATATAGTCAAGATGTTTAATATGCACATTACTAGTAGACGGAAAAAGCCTGCAGTTGCAATATATGTTGCAGAAACACCTTGCAGCAGGCTAGGAGAAATATTGTAACTAGTATAAATTTGAACTTGATGGAAAAGGATAGAAGTGATAGTGGAAGAATAGGTTTGGCATATTAATTAATAGTATTAACTTAATATTTTGGACTGACAAGATATAGATATGCTATAGTATTTTTCCACTTCATTTTACATAATAATATATTCATAATACTTACATTACATCCACCATCTGTAGCTGCACCTACAGCACAAACTCCCGATGTTCTAACATGATAGTATTTAGAACATTGCTCATTACTAATTACCGTTCTCTCAGTCCACTTGAGGTACTCGCGGAAATGATCTGAAAAATAAACAAATGATCAAGTCTTAATGTATTTAAAAGTGTGGTATACAATCTTCGGTAACCTAGTGACACGAGAGTGTATTTTTGATGCATTAACGCATTACGCTGTTTTGATTTCTACCTTAAACTTTGGTTCCAGGTATTATATAAGCTCGGTACTGAAAAGGGCTTTAAACTTCAAGAAAGAATTACCAGCGTAGTATATTTTAGTGTTTTACGTAAGGACTTACTAATTTAAGTCTTGATTTTGGTTAAAAAAATATTCGGGTGTTTATTTGAACAAAATGTTGACTTATTCCTGTAGTTACTTAACTTTCGTTTGTCTTACATAAATTTATATTTTGTCCAACTTTTATGTTTTAAATCAGTCAGTCAACTCTTTCGTTATGGTTTAAAGTAGTGTTGCACACGAGCTGAGAAATAGCTTTCTTGTCCCATTTTGGTAAGTTTTTGAGAAGTGTTGTCTTAGTTCTGGAAGAATTCTTTCTTTAGCTCAAAGCTTTTCTAATTTCGATTTGTAAAGTCATGTACGATATTTTACATACGAGCTATATTTATTATTGGAATATATTGATCAAAATACCTGCTCATCTTTTAACGTTGAGCAACGATCTTCATTGTGTACAACAATTTTATTAATTTATTGTCTTTTATACTTATGAATTACGTAATAGAAAAACGTTGTTTGAAATCTAACACTTAGGTAAAAAGTGTTGTTAACGGGACTCAAGATGTTGCACTCGGATCATCTCGAAAATGAGAAGAGAATTAATAAGACGCTTTTCGTCTAATGTACAATAGCAGCTTAAAGTTATTTTCGACTCAAAGGAAAGATAATTATATTATCTGCAAATATAAGTTGATAACGTTATTCATTACCTGTGTAAAGTCCCAAAGTCCTCTTCCAATACGACAATTGTCGATAAATTATATCTCATTACGTCTAATTCACTTAATATTACTTCCAATGCAGAGATGTGCATTTATTACTTCTTTCCACGACTTGATTTAAAGTAAGAACTTCTGAATCATGTAAAAAAATGACTTGTTTCTGTTTTTCTTTTCCCTGTGACTAAACTCTAGAACTTACTAATGTCGATTCAAACTAATGTTAGTGGATGGTGTCTACATTACTGACTGAATTGTTGCTGGTATCTACACGTTCCTTACACCGTTTCTTCTATAACAGAAGATGCGTAATATGTATCAGTCTCATCCCAGTTTAATATTTTCCTTCTGTTGATGAATGATGAAAATATGTTTGAAAGTACCTTCGCTAATATTCCCTCAACACTTAATCACCTGTAGTGAAATTCTGTCGTCCGCTGAAAATGTCCATTCTTCTTCCCTCTAATAAGTTGTCCACCTCTTTTTCCAATACATTTAATGCTTCTTTATGTTTATTTTTCTCTATCGATCCATTTTTATCATTCTAATTGTATAGATGTTTACAGAAAATTTCGAATAATGTGTTGGTTATATTCTTATTACCAGACACAGTTTCATCATCTCTCTTCAATTTACTATGCACCCTTCAATCACGTAGTGTTAATTGATTTTCAAACTTCTGTTTCCTTCTTTTGCTATTGCACTTTATTTATTCTAATTATTCTATCGTGTTTGATTTATTCTTTCCTTCTTTAAATCTGCTAATTTCCCTCAACGACAGTTTTATATATTTGGAATCTACTGCATTTGCAGAATTTTTAACCCTCGCACTACCTAGGTATTTTTTGTAGGGGGACTACCAAGAGGGGGTATTTTGTCTTCATCAACTTAAAATAATAAATTTATGAGACACACTAACTTAAAACTCTCAAAATTAACAGAACGTGAGATAAGTTTAACCGCCAAATTCAAAAAGGCGGGATACTGCTATTTACTATACTTCCGTCTAGGAATAACATTACTAAACCTCATTCATATCTCTTATCAACTTTGTGTCCACCAACTTAAAATAGCAAATTTTATGACTAACACACTACCATTTAATTTGAACTACTGTAAGGTGTACGCTTTAGCTAAACATGTTGAGCACTAATTTTTTTTTTTACAATTTTAAAGAACTGATTGGAAGAGTAGATACAAAAAATATACAGAGGGGGTGCACAAAGTACACCTCGTTGGTAGTCCGAGGGTTAAGTCGTCTCCCTTATTCAGTCTGATCCTACTCCTTTAACCGATTTATTGTAGTTTTATTGTTTCATATTTTTTGGTTATTTTTTCTTAAAGAGAGGTATGTAAAAAGACAGCTTTCAAATTACTTATCAATATCACATGCTTTTAACTTTTTGTTGCTCAGTTATTATTTTCTTGCGCCTCATTGCAATGTTCCGCAAACATGGAAGAAGGTAAGAAATTAAATGCAAAAAAAAGTCTTACTTTAGAATGATCACTGCAAAAGTGTAGTTTAATGCTGAAGATTATGTGTTCTAATTTTGATTCTTTATGCGTCAAACTTTTACTCTGAATGTTCTTGTGGGCTCTTCACATGTCGAGAAAATTGACACTCACAAATACTGGTAAAAGTTATCTGAAATCTGTATCATTTGTTTACCTGAGTTTTACATGAAAATTCAACTTTCTTCATAGAGGCTTCATTTCTTAGAAAGTAATTTACTATTTGGTATTTGATTTGACATTCGCCTTCTACCACCGCATGAAAATTGAATACTAATATCAATACTCTTAACTAATGTATATTGAAGTCTGAATGAAGTAGTTATTACAAAAGACAAATTAAAGTAAAATAGATTAAAGTGGTACTGTTAGTATTCATAATCTAAAATACATTAATGCATAAATCGAAGAAAAATATCAAAAGTTGCAGTGGAGTGAAACACAACTCACAATGTCTCGTGTTCTATCCACTCCTATATTAAAAGTACAATTTGACTTACGACTTTCGTCCTTTCCCCATCCAGTTACAACTGCTGAACTTTCGGCAAAATCTCCAGCGTTTCTAGATGGTAGGGCAACAGGTTGAATGGTGTCTACGGCAAAACCAACCATAATTTAGTTTTAATGTGAGATATTTTGAATGAAAGTAACATTTATTTTGTCGAATACTTACTTTATTTACAACAAAACTACGTATTAGATTAAATTGTTTTTGATTGTTATTTTGAATTTTAATGTAATCTCACCTGCTAAAAAAAATCACCATATTGTTTTGTTTACAAAAGCAATAACGTAACCTATTACACCAATTAACGAAAGTTGTTTTGTTGTTTGTATTATGCGTAATATAATCTTATTTTATATGTTTTATATAAGAAACATTTTCAATTGTTTCACAAAGTGCTTCTCACATACGACATATTATCTCTTAACATCTAAACCTTGAGGTCACTTTTCTATAATGGTAGATTTCCATTGACTTGAAAACCACGTGATCATAAATATGTTACTAGTGACATTAAAATTGCAGAACAATAAAAGAAATGTTTTAAAACGTAATAATCGAGACGACCAAAGTAAGAATCGTAGTAGAATGTACTTAGTCGAATTCAGCAATGACCAAATAAAAGTAAAGGAAAAACGTATGGGAAATTTGCGTATTATAAAGTTGAATCTTTCCGACTAAGATTTTCATGTGCTGCAGTGAATTTAGTTTCTATTGCAGGATCGTAGACAGCAAGTTATTCTAGGGGTACCAATGAGTTTAAGGGTTCAGGGTTTTTACATATTAAATGCAAGCCAATATTATTCTTTCAAAGTATGAAAATATTAATAGTTTCTTTTACATAATAATAATAATAATAATAATAATAATAATAATAATAAAGCAAGCGTTAGCAAATATTTTACTAGTTATGATTATCTGATTTCGAATAAGCTTGTTGTGAGTGCCTTGGTTTTAGTTGCAAAATTAATTATGTTGTTCGGGAACACAATCTATTGACTACAATGTATGCAGAAGAGATGAAATCAACCTCACGTTGCTGCCGTACAAATTTAAAAAAGAATAAACTATTTTTCCCTATTTAAATCACGTAAAAAGTTTTCGTTTATTATATAACTTCAAGTATATTTGTATATTATTTTTATGGCATTGTGAATACCAGCTCTCGAAACTTAGTATCAAATCTCCCAAGAATGAAATTATAAACTAACTCATCTTCCCTATAAATTTAAAAAAATACATTCAATGATTGTTTTCGTTCAAAAGTGTTCGATTTTGGTGTAATACGTCTTACATTTTGTTAAAGTCTTTCCAATTATCTCCTCTTTGAGAAGTTAAAATTAGCAAACTATATACTAGTGAATTTACTCTCCTGTCCCTGACTCTCAATTCAATTTCTTCCAGAGTTGCGCGTAAAATTTTCTAAGCTCATTCTGTTTTCATACAATATAATATACGTTTTCTTTGACTGTTGTTCGTAATTCCCAGTGTTTGGGATTAAACTTTGTTACCTTCTCTCAAGTTGTATAGAGATTTTACAATTTCTCCCTCCACCTAAATTTAAAAAATATATTCATCGATTATTTCCGTTATAACTTTTCGATTTTAGTATAATATGTCGTAAAGTTTTGTCAAAGTTTCCCAACCAATCGCCCTGCATAGAGAAAATCAGTAAAGAATAAAGTAGGCTGGTTACTATCTTCACGTGATTTTTTCGAGTTTCACGATGTTTTACATAAAAATTCATTCGGTTTTGTTAGATTATGTTGTACATTCTGTTGACTGTTTTCAGTAATTCTTGTGCTTCAGATTAAAACCAGTTTAGAAAAGACTGTGATTTTAGTTCTTTCAGGTGGTATAGATTAGCCTGACGCTCAAATTAAAATGTGTTTTGTGAAATTGCTTGTTAAGGAAATCTTTGAAGTTGACGAAATTCATTGCATATTTTCTTTTTGATAAGCAATGTTCTTTTGGAAGTGTTTTAGAAAGATCTGTGAAAAATGAAAAGTGTATCTAATCCGTTACAGTTTCTATATGAGATTACATAGCGTGCTGGTTTTATACGAATGGATTTTTTCCCGTAAAAATGTCTAAATATAATTAATAACTAGCTTAACTCGTTTCCCAAATTTCATTGAAACTTGGAATCGCTAAAAGCCAAAACCGATAAACAAATTTCCAGTTTGGGAAAATAAGACCATTTTGATTAGATTGCAGAGAAAATTGTAGACAGCATTTTAAACATTGTTTAATCATAGAAAAAAGCAAAATAATTCAAAGTTAGAAGAGGAAAGAATGAAATCACATCAAAAACCAGATATATTGAGAGTAGGTATTGTCTATTCTTACTATTCAGAAAATAAACAATATGGGATAAGTTTAGACCATCCTTTGTTTAAACACTATTAGAGTCCACATAGTTTGGAATTTGTCATAAATCATTGTAGAAATTTCCTGAAAAATGCTACCTTACAATTAATGAAAGTAAGACAAAGTAATTACCTGTGAAATTGATTGGTTGTGGCAGCTTCAAAAGTGCTAGGTCATTGATTGGAAAATCATACTGAGGGTGTACATGAACCTCCTTTCCCTTTATAACCAAAGACCCAGGATCTTGGCTAGGGTTATATGGATCAAGAGCTCCCAAAGTTACAGTGAACTCATTAGAGTGTCTAAAATGAAAGAAATATATTCAAGTTCAATATAATCAATACATTATGCTGGAAATATGTTTAAAATGTTTCACGATTTGACTAAAACGAATCATCAATTGAAAGCTTCATACAAGGCTGAGCTGCAGAGAAGTAATGAAGTTCTCGGCGTTTCTTAGGTAGATGAAGGAGGGACAGCGAAACTTGATAGTACTCGTTTAATGTTAATTCCGAAAATTTGAAATAAAGTCATAGTAAATGAGTGGTAGGATGTATATACATTCAAGTTCTTCTTTCGATTCAAGGTTATATAAATGTAGATATGAATTTCGTGGGCTTCTGAACTTTCTCTCCATTTACTATTTTCACATTCCACAAACGTCTTTCTTATTAGTATGTAGTCATGTGTTTACTATTTCAATTGCATATGGTACTGTATCTTTATGAATAATTTAAAATATTTTGTTTGAACTGCTTATGATATTTCCGACATCATACAGTATTACAACATTACATCATTACAACATTATATTACAACGTTATACCATTTGCGTAAAATAAATTTCTGCTATTTTTTAATCGTAAATCCTTGTACGTAATCCCTTGTGCAAAATAATGAAATTAACGACATTTTATACTGTGTATCATATATTCACATAATACACAAACTTATGGGAGCATAATAGAGTTTTATTGTCGTGAACGTGTTTCATTGACGTGAAATAACATTTATATTTACTGTGGCATTGAGTCCACAAGTATTTCCAACATTGCTCTGAGTGCATTATTAAGAAACCTTACTTTCTTTAGAATGGAAACAATTTTGTCTTTTCTTGTGCAATTCTTCCTTCTGATCTCATTCTAGTAAGCATACCACAAATTTCCGACAAGAAAGGAGAGTTTCCAGCCAGTCTGAAACGTTTATTTCATTCTCTTGGTAAAGTAGTTTGACTGTTTTTAAAAAGACATATGACACAGTGCTAAGTCTTGCTAAAAATGGCAGATCCATTCCGTAGAAATTATTGAATTTTGGTACTACTCTGAATTGTAGCACGTAGATGTATTTGTTACTGTTTATAGTCCCTTCAATATGAATAAGTAATCTTAGCACTCTGTAAAGAAGTATCTCCCCAAAATATCTTCATTACTGGGTGCTTAACTGTTTGGTAAATGTGTTTTGGTGGAATATACTCGTCTAACGTCTCACGAATGTGTTAAGTCCGAAACTTTTGAATAAAAAAGTGGCTTTAATTACAGAGCCGGTTTTTCATTCTCTAATTTCTGTATTTTCTTGCTCATAGGGTTCCTTCTTTTATCATGGCCTTTATTAATATTTCTTGTTTAACGGCTACCTTCCAACAAACATCGATGCATAGTTTGATCATGAAAGTTAGTTCCTGCATGAATAAGATATTTTGAAGGTCAAAACTATTATTTTTTGGGTTTGGAGAATATGTAATATTTTTTATTCATCATTATAAGCCGTCACCAATAAGATTTCCAAATCTTCTACTACCTACATATCGGTGTGCCACTGAAAAGTAGTCCAGAATAATTTGATATTCCCATTATTTTATGGCATTTGTGTGATGAAAAGTTAAAATGTATAATAAAATATAATTTTCGAAGATCTGTAATCTATCTATCTATCTATCTATCAATTTGTCTATATATATATATATATATATATATATATATATATATTAGTTGTTCGCTATTATCTGCATAGAAATAATTAACATGTGCAAAACATACGATAATTTGCTACAATGCAAGAACACCTCAGTATGTTACTCATGTTAATATGCAAACTTCAAAACATTTAAAAATTACGAATAGTGCATGTATATACATCTAGGCAAAAATGTTTTGATACTCTTAATATTTTCTAGCTGCGCTGCCCCTATCTATCGTCAAGATAGGTTACTATCATGCGTTGGTAGCTTGAACTCTTGCTGGAAACAACTAATAAGACTTAATAGAAACACAAGGTATGGTTAAAGCAAAACATGAACTTAAAACGGTATAGTTTCGAACTTACACACAATGTCCAGCTGTCAAAATCCATTCTTCATTGAGAAGAGTACCTCCACAGTAGCAGCAACCCACTTGGTAAGCCACCATAAAGGGAAACTGGCCTCGTTCGGCAAGATGACCGCCAGCAATTCTCTCATCTTTTCAGAAAATAAGAAAAAATAAGATAATATTAAAATAAATTTTTTTAAACCATTCTTTATTAGAGAATAAACAGTATGAAATATTAAAGCTAACTGACTTTACAACATATGAAATCCGCACTTGACTCCAGCATTAACAAAACTTTTCATTGACTTATCTACTTACGTTAGTCAATTGGATTCAGTTTCTAATTTAAATTCCTATTTCTGCGAAATTGAATTTTTTCACCGCGTTCGTGTGTGCCAGTTGTGAGCTGGTCGTCGCGAAAGAGGTGCTGTTGGTAGTGTTCGTCGGATTTAGTGTTTCTCGCAAGATGACTGAACGAATTGAGCAAAGATACTGCATCAAATTCTGTCAAAGGCTGGGTGATTCTCAAAGCCAAACAATTCGTAAGATTCAGCAGGTGTTTGGAGAAGATGCGATGGGTGTAACCCAAATTAAACAATGGTTCAACCGATTCAAAGATGGCCGCACATCAGTCGAGAGTGAGCAGCGTAGCGGCAGGCCCCAAACTGCTCGGAATGCAGCTGTTGTTGAGCGGGTGCGAAATTTGGTGATGGCAGATCGCCGTTTGACAGTGCGGGAGATTGCAGAAGATGTTGGAGTGAGTAAAGATTCTGCACATGCAATTTTGCGTGACGATTTGAACATGAAACGAGTGGCTGCTAAATTTGTACCCAAGTTGTTGTCTCAGGAACAAAAAGACACTCGTTTTGACGTTGCACAAGACCTTCTGGAGACCACCAACACTCATCCTGTGTATCTGAATACCGTGATAACTGGAGATGAGTCATGGGTGTACGGGTACGACTCAGAAACAAAACAACAATCGTCTCAATGGAAGCATCCCGATTCTCCAAGGCCGAAGAAAGCGCGGCAGGTGTGAAGCAAAATCAAGGTGTTGCTGACTGTTTTCTTCGATGCCCGTGGAATTGTGCATCACGAGTACGCACCGGAAGGACAAACAGTGACAAAGGAGTACTATCAAGATGTTCTCAGGCGACTCCGTGACGCAGTCCGGAGCAAAAGACCAGACATGTGGACAGCGAAGAACTGACACGTCCATCATGACAACGCCCCAGCACATTCATCCCAATTGATCCACACGTTCTTAGCCAAACATCTAATTACAACCGTTCGCCAACCTCCCTACTCTCCAGACCTGGCTCCTTGTGACTTCTGGTTGTTTCCAAAATTGAAGACGCCTCTGAAGGGATCCCGTTTTGAGAGTAGAGAAGACATAATGCGGAACACGACGACGGAGCTGAACAATATTCCAAAAGAAGACTTCAAGCGGTGTTTCCAGCAGTGGAAGGATCGGTGGGCTAAGTGTGTGGAAGCACAAGGGGCCTACTTTGAAGGGGATTAGGGTCCCAGATCTGTCAGGTATTCGCAACTATTTTTCTGGCCAAAGGTCGGATACTTTTTAGACAGCCCTCGTACGTTCATTAACATTTACTTCTACTTGTAAGGAATATACAATCAACCGTCCTTTTCTCATTATAACAAGAGCAAATATTTAATTTATATACACTGAAGGAAAATGTATAGAAACTTCAATAATCAAGGACAATATATCACTCCATAGAAAAGTGAAAGTGCTAATTGGTGAAAACAGTGTGTTTTTCTAGTTCGAACGAATTGTTTCTGTAGCTATTAGGGTAACATTCTTTGATTGAATTGGTTTAAAAATAAATGTAAAAAAAGATGTAAATAATGTTTGTAGTAACTGTTCTCAAAAAGTAATGGTGGAAACTTAGTGGAACAACAATACCATTATTAGTTCACAGATAAACTAAACCTTTATGTAAAGTTTCAGTTTTTAAAGTTAAAGAGATCTTTCATGCAGGAAGTTACGCGGAACAAGGTTTTATTTTAGACTTTTAAATTCGAGAGGAAATAGGTTCAAAAAGTTATACAAAACTTTATTTCAAATAGATTGACGCGATAAAAAGAAAGAAAGAAAAATAACTCAAGATAAATGTTGTCAGCAACGTTTTGGCAGCTCAACGTTAACTTGATAATCTATGTTAGTTCAACGTATTTTCCTTTTCTCAGTCAATTCTCAATTGTTCCGGCCAGAAATCAACGCGATCCATATTAAGTAAGCTGATAAAAATCACGTTCCAGAGTTGATGTGCTTCCTTAATATGAGTCGAAACTTAAAAAGATCCTACTAAAATATCACACAGAAAATTAATCTCAAACAAATAAGAAAACACGGTTTTCGAAAAAGATTAGCATTGCTTAAAGCAAATGTACAGGTAAAGTGATAAAAATTGTTTTAACGTATATTGTCGCACACACTCACAAATGGAAGTTTTATCACCTTCAGTGCTCACTATAAGTTTAATGTGCTCGCATTCGACGTGGGATTTCCGCGTTCCATTTTCAGTTGAAACCCGTATGGTGTGGATTCCACCTTAAGTTGGAGTTCGGCCTCTCACACAGAGTAGGTGTGAAAGGGACGCTAAACTTCAAATAAACCAATGAACCATGTTTAATTTAAGAAGAAACATTAAATGTAAAATGAATGTTATTTTGATTTCTCATAATGTAAAGTAAGTTTGTGAATAGTTGTCAGTAACCGTACAAATAAACCTATTTACCTCCTTTCGTTTTACGTAGCGGCTTCACGAACTCTGATGAAGATAGCGTTCCCTGCAACAATAAAAATTTGTTCGTTAAATCATTATCTTAATTCTCTTTACGAAGCACCAATTTGTCAGTTTGTCACTAATGCTAATTTGCAAATTTCAAAACTTTTAAGAGTTACGAGTTGGATAAACATTTAGATACTTTCTATCATTCTTAAAACGTAAGACGTTTCAGACTGTCAGTCAGGCTAATTCCTAATAGCTCACAGTCAGGCTAACACTAGTCATGCTGCGCTGCTTCATACCTGATGACAAGAGAAGTCTATAACAACCAGGCAATTACGAGACGATCATAAGGGATAGGAGGAATAACTGTCAGTTTGTAAACTAATTTCTTCAGACAAAATTTATGACTCTTTATAACTAAAAACCTTAGGGTTCTGCAGATTGATAAAAATATCTATGATAGATAATGATTAATAATATAGTGTACAATAAGCTCGGACGTAAGAGAGATCATATTGTGAGCTTACGCAAAGCAGGAATAATAGGACACGACGGAGCTGTAGGCCGATTTAATAAAAGTAAACAACCTTAATAATGACATATCAATACAAACGTTCTACCAGAAACTATGTTTAAAAAACCTCTTTGAATATTCTTCAAAATCAATGTTGCCCTTGAGGAATGGAAAGTTTTCATCTATGCATTTTTGCGGTGAAAGTAACATTACGAAGATACTGAAGAAATGTGACTAATATTGCTTCCAGCTCGAAGGATTAGGTTTCTCTTTCGGATGTGTTTAGGTTGTCTATTTGGAAGTTTTTTTACGATATGTTTATTGCATTGTATATAATTCAAGATCTATTCGCTATGTTTATACAGTATGTCAAAGCATATGATGATTAAAAAGCCACAGAACCCATGGAAATATTATTCAATATTGCATTGATATGCAATTTGTCTTGGTGAAAATTCCGGGGTCATTGGACACGCTCTAGGTTTACCTGAATTTGACTTACAGACGCCTCATGTTTGATTTATTTGGTGTTGCTTTCCCGAGATGTACCTCTTCATAGTGAGACACGGATGTACTCTTCCTCAATAAAACTAATATTTCCAATGTCCACTAGTAATAGAACAGATCATACGAGCATTATGACCTGTGACCCGGAGGAAGTAAGACCCATGACCCACTAGAAACGATAATTCAGGCAAACAGAAGAATCGGAATGACCCAGTTTGACATATCGTGATACTGACAGACCCAATGATCCTAAGCGACCGGTCTCACTGGACGAACCCATGATTCGGGCAGACGCGGTGGTATTCAGACAAACCCATGACTCAAGGTAATTTGGTGAGGCACGCAGAAGGGAAAAAATGGTCAATTGTTCATAGACATGGCTTTATGTAAGAGATTCCTAATGTTATTTAACAGACACGATCCCCTCCTTTGTCTCTCTCTCTCTCTCTGTGTGTGTGTGTGTTTCTTCAGATATAAGTATATTATTACTTCATATTAACATTCCAGTTTATTTATATTACTGGACTTAATTTCATGGACCTGGGCCTGAAATAATGGTGTTTTTGGTCTGAAACTTTAAAGCCTAAGATGCACACCACTATATAATTTTTCTATATGCTCGCAAATAGAAAAGATACATACTTAATAATGGAGATTATAAATTAAAATTCTTTTTTAAAAGTGGCTGAAAATGTATGTTGTACTCTTTTACATGCTCGGAAAAACAATCACATTATCTGTCTTATTCATCTAACATAAAGTAGTACTTTTTCAGTACCACAGCTGTCATATAGTGTTCCAAATTAAGGACGATACAATATCAGAAATATCAATAAACAGCAACATTATACTGTTGTAACAGTAGTAATGTAAATGAGAAGTAGGGAGTAATGCACATGTTAAGTATCTTAGTGTAATACTACAGTCACTTTATGTGTGATGATTAAATTAACGAAATTAACCTAACGAATCAAAATTAAATTAAACTAACGAGTCAAAATAATAAAGAAATAAAAAATGACATTTTTTGAAACTTGTTAGTTTCGAAAAGGTATTGTAATATGTATTACATCCAATTACGTATATAATTTTCATTAGAGATAAAGATTTTAGGCTAGTTAGATTAATTTGATTTGAGAGAAATAAAGAAAATACTAAAATTTAATATGTTACTTTAAATTACATATAAAGTAATTTAAAGAATATTTTTTGCTAATTTTCTCCTTATACATTACAATACTTTTGTACGTGAAGTTACAACAAAATTATATAATTTTAGCAGTGTTGCAACCTTATTGATTTTAAAAATTGCTCTAATATAATTTGAGATTTTAAATTGCTATAAACTGAAGTATGATATTGAAATTGATTGAATACCATATATATAATTTGATGAGATAATTACCTAACCAGTTCTCGAAATAATGCTTTTTAAGAAAATCAAATATTCAATCCCTTGTAACTTTGTTCATAATCATTCGAAATCCATCATAACATGGTCACTAAGGCATATCGAATGTGCATTGTCCCGTCAGTTTAAGGTGCGTAATTGCTGCCAAAATATTTGAACAAAATTATTTACACGTATTTGAATGTAATTATACATTCCTGTTTAAGACTATTCTAAAAATATCTATGATCCCCGTCTTCTATGTATATAAAAATAAATGTAACGGTGTCTCTTAATTTCTTCTAGACAGCTGAACCGATTTGACGACTTTTGGTACCTGACTTGTTTCTTGTTTATCTTGAATTTCTATTATGTTACGTAGATGAAAATGAGAATTCTAAGCGTGAGAAGAAAGGTTTGAATTTATGCGAAAAAATTGCGTTTCTGATGATCCTTTAAAAGAAGACCTTGGTACATCAATTATTCCTTTAAAGTAAGCTGACCTGTGTACCAGCGAGTTTAAGAATTCCCGTCTTAATGGGGGGCTAGGGAGCATCATCTATCGTTATACAGATGGTATTATGTTTATCTCTTCTTAGACCACTGAACACATTTTGAGGACAGGACCATGGTGCGAACTAGGTTTCTATTATGTGATTTTGATTAAGATTCTTGTCCTAAGGGGAAATAAGAGGGCTGCAGAATTTAGTATATCACGATCCTCTCAACTTAAAGAAAAAGAAAAGTGCTATATTAATTCTTCGTCTATATTAACAAATGATTCTACCAAATTAATTTAAAAAAATACACTTCTATGAGTTAATATGTATTAATCCTTCCGTCCGAGTCTTCGAAATGCTTCTTCGTCGAAAAGCGACACATCAAAATACATACATGCCTACAATAATACTTTAAATATTAGGTTATTCCTGTAAAGTAAAAGTGAATACAATATTTAAACAATATATTTATAAATTGTGTGAAATTAGGTCATTGGGTGTCTAAATATGCAGTTACATAAATAATAATTATCAAATTTAAATATGGTCACAGCATTTTACCTATATTGAAATAATTAAATTGAAAAAATTACAGTTCTCAATTACATCTAAATCCTTATGATATTTTTAAATAGGCAAATTGGAGAAGTAGCATATGGTGTATTTTCATAACCCTTTATTATTACGTTTAGTATGAACTATGAATTATACGTATACATCAATATTAAGAGTCTTCCTACTTTCTCTTTCTCTCTCTAGATAATTTAAAAACAATAAACAATATTTATGAAAATGGAAATTGAGTAACACATTATGTACAAAAATACGAATAAATCCACATTAAGCACATGAATTAAGAGTTACTTTACGTATATTCCTACAAACTACAAGTTCGGGTACACAGTTTACGATTTGATCGTGACTTAACTTTATTTTCCGTGTAGAAAGAATTCACAACTACAATTAATTTATTTGTCAATATTTTGTACGTTTTAAGTGGTACGTTCCTCGAACTTATTATTCTCCTAGACTCTCGTTATTGGTTTTTAATCAGAATCCTCCATAAAAAGAAAAAAATTTGATATACTTCTGTTGCTGTCACGTGAGTCCCGGTTAACACAATACTTTGGTAACTTTAATTAATGTCTATTGTGCATATTCTATCAGAAAAGCGGTTTATGTGTTCGACGATATAAGATACTTCTAATCTTTGACGAAGTGTCTATTTATGTAGGCAAAAGTGAAACCGCAAGTGTTTTCAATTAAACCTAATAAAGTTGTCTACAATAAAGGTTCCTGTTGCGTCCGTTCCTATGACTATTCAGAACGGAATTTTGTAGAACGTAGATAACAATATCTTAAAAAAAATTATATACTATAATATAATTTGAATTTGATTATATCTATAATATCTAGATATAAATCTCAATTTACCAAAGATTATTATCAAAATCAGTTTAATTAATATATATACTATATTCGCTCATAAGCTTCAGATAAGTTACTTTAGAATATATATTAATTTTGGAATAAATTACCTGAATAAGACCAAAGTAAATGGCAGTTGCGAAAAGGATATTCTTCATGTTAACAGTGTAATTTTTAGAAATGTGCGTTAACGTACTAATCTGTATCTCTTATTTAGCTTTATATATACTTCTAACTATAAGGAAATTATTTACAAATACTTAAACTATGAAGTCAGTGAGTAACATGATTCTAAGAGTTAAATCAATAAATCATAATTACTTCCTTTAGATCGATACTCAAAAATGATTGCATTGCTTTAGGATTTAGATTACATTTCTTTAGATGGAATTTACTTTTGTTTCTACTCGGTGTGTATTGATAATGGTCCTATCAAAGTAGTAATCTATTTGAAGCTACACGTCACGAAGTTTGATGACCTTTACGTACACAATACTTAGGTCGTCGTTCTCTGATCTGAACACCTCAAAAATCTCAAGCATGGACGTTATTCTTTTACAACAAAAGCGTTTAGTTCATTATTGACGTTCTCCCGAAGAACAGGGGCCGCGGTGGCTCAGTGGTAGGGCGTTCACCTCTGGTGCTTTGGGTCCGCGTTCGATGCCAGGCCCCGCCTCTGGTGCTTTGGGTCCGCGTTCGAACTTTGTAATGGACAAACACCTTATGCGTGGGTTTTCTCGGGGTTCTGCCGTTTCCTCCCACTTTCTTCATTCTACCATTTCATTCATTTTTCATAATCACCGTCTTTTTTAGCCTACCCGGCATACCCGTGGGACGTAAAACTCAAAGATTTCATTTCAATTCATTTCATTTCTCCCGAACAACAGAAACAGTTACATTGTTCAATTTGATTAGAGTTTAGAGCCACTTTTAGCAGTGCGGCTATATAAGACCTACATTTTAACGTGTGATCCGAACCACAATCCCATGACCTCCCACCTGGAATCGAGCCCATGTCTCCCACGCACAATGTGTGAATGCTAGCGTCTTAGCCACAAGGGAGCTCTTTTCTGTAGATCAAGAAATCAAGTGAGGGCAATAAAAATTATCTTCAAACTAGCCTTTGTTTTGCTCAACAATGTACAAGGCTGTAGTATTCTACTACATGTGACCATGCTTAAATTTTATAATTGTGGAATATGTTTCCTTCGAAAATATCTTGTATAACGTTTGTATTATTGTACTATTATCAAACAATTAAACGCATGTTTTTGCTAGATAGTATAGTCTGCCCCTTCCTGCTATGGGTGGTACGAAAATAGAATACTACACATTATTGCATCGACAGTAGATTCCTTATTTTCTGATCAGTTAAAACAATATTCCTGGACACCGTAGAGATTTTTTTTTTTTTTTTTTTTTGCATTGGACGAAAACCACATACAATGAACCCAATAAAACGAAACAAGGAAATAGATTTGATGTAATGTACTTTGCCTCTCTTGACAAATTACTCAATGTATCGCTTCCTATGTAAGAAGGGTATCTGTGGTGTAACATATATAACAACGTGGACTCGAGATCGTGGAGTTCTCATATTGATTCCAGCTGAAGAGATATATTTTGTTTTCTTTACCACAATTATTATTATTATTTTTTTCACAGTTTTTGAATCATACGAGAAATTCAAATATGTAGAAAAACATTTTACTTTGGCAGGGACATTAGAACTTGGAAATATATTCGTTTCTTGTAGTCCAAACCATGTACAATGGATTGTAAATAGTATTTATCGTTCCTTTCATAAGCAATGTCCATTATGTTGTCATCAGCAACGCACTACACTATAGATCTTGAAGTCACAAGCTCAGTTTTCAACAAAGAAACATTATTTTATTTCTATAAGGACAAAAGGAGGAAAGAAAAGTCACATTACCGAAGCTATTGATAAGAATAGGAGAGATGTGTGTCAGATACTTCTTAGGTTTACGCAAGAAAATAATCATATTATTGCGTTTATAGATTTATAAAAAGAACTATTATTTCATGATAAGAAATAGAGTATAAATATTTCTTAGCTGAAAGCAGTAATGAACTTTGTTTCGCCCTTATTTCAAGCAGGAAGATGAGGTGGCATTTTAAATAGAATACTTTTTGTGACTAGAGTAGAAAGTTCGATTACTAGTTGTAATTTGTGTGGTTTCTATAACGCTTTATTAACTGTGTATGATTCTACTAATAATAAGCTAATAATAATTTATTGAAGAAATTACAAGTGAAATTCCAATTCGAAGCCAGCTGTGTAAATTGTAAATTTGGACAGCGATCGGACCAACGAAGCAGAACTAATGTACGTATAACTCTTGTAACAAATCAATCAATTTTCCTCTTGTATCTATTGTTCCTCCTGGAGTATTGGGTAGCAAGGTAGTCTGGAGATCAGGAGTTCCGCGAATCGATTCTCAGTCACACCGTACACTTTTTGATTTTTCAGAAAATGTAGAAAATGTAAGAAATTAAAACGTTTTCGCGTTCCGTGAAATCTGGAGCTCGCCTGAAACAAAATTAATTGCCATTACGTGACTTGTTAGAAAAAACAATTAAATAGTGGAAGGATGTGTTATCTGTGCTTACGAACGCGAGTGGAATTGAATGAAGTAATCAACATATTTGTGTTCTTTTGCAATACTTTCATCCTGAAGAATTCGGTTTAATCTTAATAAAGAGAGGAATAAAGCATAACTGTAATACATTAAGGAAAAATAAACTCTCTAAATTTTTATGAGCACGAGATTAATTCTTGTCTGCGTTTAGAACCATAAACATGGAATAATGAAATAAATTAAAACATTTCTCTTTGACACATTAAAAAAATAGTTACTTAGCTATTAAAATATAAAAACACATCAATGGTGAATACGGACTATATATATATTAATCCCTTGGAAAATGGGGCATCGACTGGTATGGGACGTCACATGTGTAGACACATTTGCACCTTCGCATTCAGCTTCATCATGTAAAGACGTAGGAAATGCAGCTGAGACAGCCTGTAAGCGAAAACACGAAATATTCCAAACGAAAAGAAGATAATATGTTCATTGCCTTTGTTATGGACACCATTGGTGTTTTCAGACAGAAAGCTAGGAAACTCCTAAAGGAAATCGGATCGAAATTAAATCTCAAGACGGGAGATCCGAGAAGTGCACAATTTTTATTTCAACTCATTAGTTTAGCAATACAGCGAGGTATTGCGGTTAGCATTTTAAGTACCTTCCGTCCTTTTAAATGGATGATTTTTTATTTGAAATGAACCAGAATGTATGTACACTTTGGATTGAAAATTTCGTTAACTATTTAAGTTTAGTCAATTCCGTCATATTTGTCAAGCTAGTTCCAAAAATGATGAAGACGGTTTTACTCGCTCTTCTCTATTATAAAGTTACTTATTCTACACAATTTTGTTTTTAATTTTCATTTATTCGAATATTAACTCAAAATCAGATTTGATTCAAATATGTAATGGTTTTTTTACCTCTTTATTATTGAAAATGACAAAATATCAACATGTACGTTTAGTTCCTATCTTCCATATGTATAAATATATAAACATACAATAATTGGTGTAAATGTTCTGGTAATAATGGATAGCTATATATATATATATACAGGGGTAAACAAAAAATGTAAAAGCACTTCATACAGCACACGTAAGTTTGGCCCTCCACTGTACAACACGTGTTGCGGTTGCCGATCGTTTTTTGTTTGCAATGTGTGATGTAGACCTTCCTCTTCCGTCAGCAGTAACCATTTCACCTGTGAATGTCGTGGTGTGGTAAAATGGGCGACCTGACAGACGTGCAAAGAGGCATGATTGTTAGTTGGAGCTCCAGTGGCAACAGTGGTGAACATTGGGGGGGTATCGAAAGGCACTATATCCAATGTCACGAGGGCGTACACAACTCATGGGCATTGGCTGCGGTGGCTCAGTGGTAGAGCGTTCACCTCTGGTGCTTTTGGTCCCGGGTTCGATCCCAGCCCCCGCCAAGTGAACTTTGTGGTGGACAAACACCGTGTGCGCGGGTTTCCTCGGGGTTCTCCTGTTTCCTCCCACTTTCTTCATTCCAACATTTCATTCATTACTCGTCATCACCGTCTCCTTTAGTCTAACAGGCATACCCGTGGGACGTAAAACTCAAAGATTTTATTTCATTTCATTTCAACAAATCATGGGCAAACGACGTCTACAAAGCTCAGGAGTGTTCGATTGACAATCTTGTCAGATAGGAACTGGAGGGCATTAAAACGCATAGTAGCAGCTAAAAAGAAGACCACTGCAATAAAAATTACGTCTGAACTCAATTTCGGCCTACAAAACAGTGCAACGGGAACTTCATAAAATGAAAATTCATGGCAGGGCCGCTATCGCCAAACCCTTGGTCACAGCAGTAAATGCAAAGAGGCGTATCCAGTGGTGCAAGAACCACAAGACGTGGACTCATGAGCAGTTGAAACACGTAATGTGATCCGATGAATCGACCTTCACCTTATTTCCAACTACCGGTCGTGTTTACGTATGGAGAACACCGTCGCAGGCCTATGATACAGACTGCCTGCTCCCAACTGTAAAGCATGGGGGTGATTGTGTTACAGTATGGCCAGTAATATCGTCTTTTTCTGCAGGTCTCATCATAGCCTTGCATGGAATGATGAATGCTAAGGCGTATGAGGCCACTTCGGGGGACCAGGTTCTACTTATGGTCCAAATATTGTTCCCTGATGGTGATGGCATCTACCAAGATGAATTGGGACCCTGTCACGCTGCAAAAACGGTGAAATCATGGTTTGAAGAGCATGACCAGGAACTATCACACCACCTCTGGATCCCACGATCACCAAAAACGAACATCATTGAGCCATTGTAGTCTGAGTTAGAAAGGCGTGTTCGGTCTCATTACCCTCCACCAGCATCCATTAAGGAACTGGAGCATGTTTTGGAGGAATAATGGTACAAAATTCCACACATCACGATTCAGGAGCTGTATACGTCCATTTCATGTCGGATACAAACTGTTTGGACGCAAAAGAAGGCACCGCACCATATTTGGTATGATTTTCACACTTTGGAAACGTTTTAGATTTTTTTGTCCAACACCTGTAAATGCTATTGAATGAAACGAGTATCTGTTAAATGGGAATTAGTAACGTATTTACAAATCTATATGTAAAACTCGTCACTCAATATCCAAAATTATATTGCGGCACTAATTTGCATGCGTATGAATTATTCTTACCAATTGGAGTGCATCTGCAAGTCGAAACTTGAGAAATAGCAACATTGAAAAAAAATTGTCTTACTGGTGAAAAATACAGACATCCTACCTGGTTCAAGTGAAGCTAAGATATTCACAAAGTGTGCGTTTACTTGATACGAGGGCTGTCCAGAATGTCGAAGAAGTTTTGGCTTATCGCGGCAATGGGAGGGGCTATAGTCACCATGTTTGTGTCAGAACGTTGCCATACTCAGTACGAGTCCGGCTGTGGTAGTATGAGGACTGTGAGACTCTTACTGTGCATTCAGTAACGCGTTACAATTTGCACTGCAATAGAAAATCCCGTATCTTACGAGATGCGTTCTCTGATTAGGTTTTTATTGCCAAAATACCACAAGCCAATTGAAATCCGTCGCCAACTGTGTGAAATGTACGGAGATTGAATAATAAGTGCAATGGTGCTTTGATTTTAAAAATTCCGTTCCAATGTTCACAAGGACAACTGCAGAGGTGGGCCTAGCCTTGTGTCTGATGAACTGGTGTGACAAATCGACCCAGAAAATTCGTGGAATTTGTCATTTCACGATTACCGAACTTATCGAACATTTTCCTCAAATTTCACCGAGTATGGAATGTGAAATTCCAGTGGAAAAGATTGATTACTACAAATTTGTGCTAGTTGGGTTCCGAAAATCCTAACGGAACAAAAAAAAAAAAAAAAAAAAAAAAAAAAAAAAAAAAAAAAAAAAAAAAAAACAGAGAGTGGCTGCCTCGAAGATTATGCAAATAATGGCAAGAAGGTGATGGATCCTATCTTCACTGGGGACGAGACTTGGGTGAAGCATGTCAATTGTTAAACAAAACATTAGTCGATGGAATGGGGACATACACACATTCAGTGACATAACTAAGGATGGAGAACTGGGCTTTTGCCTATGGCGCTGGATTGGGGGGGGGGGGAGTGCAAGCTAGTCAAATATTTATTTTTACTGTCAGGCCAGGGAAGGAGCTTTAGCAAACTAAAGATCATAAAAAAATACTTCAGAAACTTAACATGGCAACAACGACTCACCAACCTTAAGATCATATTCATACAGCATAAGTTAGCCTCAAAGCTATCTTTAGAGGACATTGTAAAAATCTTTGTAGTCAAAAGATAAATTTTAGTTCCAGCTTTTTGTGTTTCCATTTACCTCACATCGATTTAAGAGATTTGCAAAATAACCGAGTATAATACTCGAGACAACATCTTGACTCTTTGTCATAATTAAATATTCTATTCTAAAGCAACAGACTGTTGATTCATTCTACACATATGCTCCTTCCAATATAATTCCAAAAACCTTGTGAAATGCAGTTATTATGATAAGACTATACGAGCATGCCAAACATGGAATTCTCAGATTATTTGTCAATCAAACACTAATTAGTTTGGTGTTTTATCTTGTACTAAACAATTAGATTATCTACTGCAATTTTGAAATGAAGCGTTACCACTTGGAAAAAATGGAATAGGAGAATTGCTGTCTGATAACAATATCAGGTGTAGTCGGGGAGAGTTTTGGTTTGGTGGATCAGGGGTGGGAACGCTAAGTCGAGTTCTTACCCCGGACGACAACTAGCCTAGTTGGGTTGATGCACACATTATCCCAATAAACCAAGGAAACGTTTGCAAACGCTGTCAGCAAGAAAGATAATGACTACTGTGTTCTGGGACGCTCACGGACTTCTTCTCGTTGATTTTCTTGAACCTTTCACAACAATTACCTCAGAGATGTATTATGAAACACTGAGAAATTTAAGGTGGGGGATTCAGTACAAGTGGCGGGGAAAACTTGGCGCGAAGGTGTTGTCTTTTTACAGCAACGCACGCGAGGGCTCTTCGATAATTTTTGACTTGAGGTGTTCGATCACCCTCCATACAACCCGGATTTGGAGGCAAGCGACTACCACCTCTTCCCAGCCTTGAAGACATGACTTGCTACAGAACGCTTTGATACTGAAATTGAACTGCATGCCGGTATAAGCCGGTGGTTGAAATCGCAAGGGCTTATTTCTACCGCGACGGTGTTGCAAAACTTATGCCACAGTATGATAATTGACTTAATTTGCATGGCGGTCATGTGGGAAAATAGCTTAAACAGCTTTGAAATTTATATAACAGAATTTGGTTACTTTTGTTTCATTTCAAAACGTCTCTTATTTTCTGGACAGTGCTCCTAGAAGGGTGAATCATGCTTGTTGTACCTAACTAGAAAATGCTTTCATATGTGGGTAACTCAGCTTGGAAGAATTTTGATCAGGAAGAAATTGGGATTTAGACACACCATGCAAAATATTGGACATCTCTTGGAGTAGAACGTATAAAAAAGAGCAGTGAGTTAAAGTGCGCCAAAATGGTGTCAGAAGTGCATTGCTATAATATACAAATATGAGTAAATAGCCGTAGATTATACGGTAAAGTCATGGATTGCTACCGATGGGGTCGTATTCGAATATCGTTGTGGTAATTTATTATAATATCTCATACTAGTCGCAACACAATTACTACATAGCATATTTTCACTTTTGCTCAAAATGTTCACTTTGGGGTTAATAACTCTTGAGACACACCCTTTCAACCTTTCTGCTTACAAACTGATATGTTTTTCTTAATGTTCATTGAATATAATTAAAATTACCTCTAACTAATGCGAAGCACTCTTGATATAATTATTCATGTTATTTACAAAACATTCTGCAATTTAACATAATTTATGAATGTGCCAATAGAACTCTGCATCAGCTAAATGTCATTGTAACTATATTAAATGAATATGCTTTTTAAAATGTCATTCCCTAAGCAAAGTAATGGAAACTGGAAAACTGAAACGCGATCTTTTGACTCATTTTAGAGAAAAGAACACCAAGTCGAGATTTGAAAGAAATGAAATGAAATTTCTGTTTTACGTCCCACGATAATGCCGGTTAGCCTAAGGGAGACGGTGATTGATGAGAAATTAATGAAATGGCGGAATGAAGAAAGTGGAAGGAAACGGGAGAACCCCGAGAAAACCCACGAGCCCGATGTTTGTCCACCACAAAGTCCACACGGCGCCAGCTGGAATCGAACCAGGGACCCCAAGCACAGGAGGTGAACGCTTTACCACTGAGCCACCCCGTCCCCCTAGGACGAGCTTTGAATAAGGGTTCTCTACGTGGCAGTCTAAGCTTACGAATGTGCTACGGCAACTTCTCTACTGCCAGAAGTTACGTCAATCCATTTCTGACACCACTTTGCAGGACCTTGACTTACTGTCAATTTTTTGCATGGTATCTAGAACCCAAATTCCTGACAAAATTTGATCAAAATTGAACCAGCTACATATGAAAACATTATTTCGTAAGTCATAACAGATTAGAACATAATCAGATAATACAAGAGCCCCGATCAAACGTGATGTGTTAATTTTGAAGGATTCAGTATTATACAATGGCTTCATGGCAATTAAACGTCCGAGTGTCACGTGGGGAAGCTGGATTATGCGAAAGAAATATGAGATACCGTGAGTTCAAATCCCACGTAATGATAATTGCTATTTTTTCTCGTAATAATCTACAATACAAACCAAGTACGGTAGTATGCACACTCTACTTTATTTTGTATGTTGACAGCTCTTATACAGGAAGTAAAATAATGCGTGTCAATATTTTGGGAAAAGATTGCTCATATCAGGGAAATCCAAAATAACCAAACATAAAATTTGCGAGAAAGCTTCATATCCGAGATACACGCGATGTCAGTGAACCTTTCAGAGGAAGAAACGAATTGATACCAATAATCAAAAAATTACGCTCATAATATACCAGGTGTGTTGTGTAATTGTGAAACTGGGTATGACAATATTTAGTAGTAGAGAACAAATAGATGTAATTTGGCTGACACTGTTACCAATCGCAAATAAATTTACGCAAAATTATGCAAACCGCATGATTCTAGGTACAACACATAATTCGAGCCTCACACTCTGGAAAAATCTCTGCTCAATTGTAAGGATATAATTATTACAGCTACTGACCCGGGTGAGCTAGTGCCTGATTCTGGAAGGATGACAAGTGAAAGATGAAGTAAGTGATGTATTCATTTACCAGAAAACAAATATTGAAACCCATTCAAACATATTTGAGGAAGTAAGATGAATTCATTTTTATGGACGATAGTACTGCTGTTCGTACATCAAGAAAGACAACGGAATGGTCCGATGATCACTCTGAACTACTCTGCCTACACTGGCCTCCGAAATATTTTGATTTTATCCCATAGAACATGTTTTTGTTTCTATGGTTTAAGAGTGTGAATACATCGACAGGACCTGAAACACAAACTTTTTCAGATTCACATCATAGAACTCTGGGATCATTTCAGATTGTATTTGACAATGAGTTCCATTGTGTAACAAACATGAAGAAATATCTGTCTGCTATTATTATTGTCACAAATGCAGATTATACCAAGTTTTAATGTGTTCATGCGTAAAACGACGTGATTTCAATAATTCTTATCCCTTTTTCGGAAATCGTATGGGGCATGGTGGCTCAGTGGTAGAGTCGTCTTGTAAGTTTATGGTGGATAATATAATAGTCGTGGATTCCTCAGTGTTTTCCGTTTCCTTCCACATTCTACATTCCATTAATTCTTCCCTAATTTATTTTCGTCATCTTCCATCGCCTCTATTAACCTAGTCAGGATAACTGTCAAGAGCTTAAAATGTTTCATTTCATTGCTTTGCTATTTTAGTGGCAAGTGAAAATTTTATTTCGTTCAATTTTTCTTCTTCATTCAAACATATTGTTTCTTTCACAGCTCTCGGGCAAATTAAAATCTTGGTTATGTTTATAACTATAAATTTTACTACAAATTGTGGTAAATGTGAAGTTAAAGTTTATATATATATATATATATATATATATATATATATATATATATATATAATACTTTTCTACGTATTCCCCGTTCCTGTGTTTTTATATTTTAATAGTTAATAATTTCTTCGTCTTCTTCTTCTAAGACTTTTTTTCATTTAGCTTTGTTAGTCGGCTTTTCGGATAGCTGTTCTCACCGGTTTCACTTCTTTTTGACTTGTCTCGGACTCATTTCTATAGTACTTGTGAGCTGCGCATTTCAAAGCTCCACTTTTTCATGCGGAAACCATCTTATTTTTTCTACTACTGGTCTCACCTTTACTATTTCCCGGATCATTTTATTCTTAATATTGTCCTTGCGCGTCACTCTACACATTCACCGCAACATCTTCATCTCCGCAAAAATGCAACTTCTATTAATCTCTCTTCTACGTCGTCCAACATATCGCTTCGTATAATAAAGCATGTTTCACTACTGTTTTGAAAACCTTTCCTTTAAGGCGTATTGTTACTCTACAGCAGACAACATTTGTACATATTGTTTGAACATGATATCACCAGTACCTGACTTGAATTTGAAGTAGCGAGGACATGAAACTTCGGCGGATGTAATTCTTGAACATGTTGGCATTTGTAAGCTTTTAAGCGAAGATCCTTACGCAATGTACGCCGAGTTGTTGCATGCATGTGAAGCTTTTGATGACGGCGTCGAATCGATTGTTCACAGTCATGGTGCACATTTTGAGCTACTGCTTCATTCTTTTCACTACGATCTGAACGTGGTCTATTCGTTCACTGACTATCCTATAATGCAAACTCAGTTCAAAATATTTCGTTGGTATAGGCAATAATGCGTTCGATGGGTCTACTATTCCGATTGTAAGTTGCTCTAACATGGAACATTCGCAAAGTGTTGCATGCCGATTTCAACGAAATTTTGCAGGTAGATACTAGATACATAACAAAATGACCCGAATGTTTCCGCTGAAAAACGGTTTCAAGGGGTCTAAGCCCCTCATGAAATATTTCCAAAAAAGCTCGAAATCTCCAAAAGAACATGAGTAATTTGCAGAAAAAGGCGTATAGACATACTAGGTACAAAATTAAGGATTATGGTTTTTTCCTTCAGTGTGAGAAAATGGTTGCAGTGGGAGCAACGGCCCACATTTAAATATATCCAAAATAATGACAAAGGCCAGAATCGACAAAAGGGCACACGCTACTCCAAGGAAACTACACATGTAGATACTAGACTTAAAAGTAAGAAATACGTATTTTTCGTTTCTGCAAAAAAAAAAAAAAAAAAAAAAAAACGGTTTGAAAGGGCTTAATCCCCTTCCAAAATGGTTTCGAAAACGCTTGAAATCTCCAAAAGGACACGAATAAGTTTGCAGAAAAAGGCGTATACACATTCTAGATTGAAAATTAAGGAATACGTTTTTTTTCTTTTGAACAAGAAAAGGGTTGCAGAAGGAGCAACGACCCCCATTCAAATATCTCCAAAAAATATTGACAAAGACCAAAATCGACAAAAGGTCACAAGCGATTCCGAGGAAACTACGCATGCAGATACTAGACTTAAAAGTAAGAAATACATGTTTTTCTTTTCTTCGGAAAAACTGTTTGAAATGCATTAAGCCCCTTCCGAAATATTTTCTAAAAAGCTCTAAATCTTCTAAACGGCACAAAAAATTGTAGAAATTTCCAGCATGTATTTCACATACCCAACATATATTTCTGTGACCCGTATATCTTTGTATTACAAGCCAATGTATATGTTCCACTCATGGAGACACTACACTTAAAAGAAATAACTTCTGAACCGACATACGAATATCTTATGTCTCACAGATAGGAAGCTGTTAAAGTGTCATTTACTGAACAAACAATGAGAAAGATATGTATTCTGAAGAACAATTTGAAAGGTTCAGTACATATAATTGGGCAGCAGAAGATATCAAACTGTATTATGAAATATCTATAATGTTATCTTACATTAGCAAGCCTACGAAGTGGCCATGCTTATCGCTGCATATGATAAGTTCGAGCAATAGTAACTTTATCTGTGTGTGCAAAACATATGACCGATAATTTGCAAAGCGATGTGCAATTATACTTGCCTGGCAATTGGCTTGTGTAACAACTTGTTTACCTGTGATAATGATACATGAATGCCACAAAAGAACACTTCAAGATAATGAGCCGAAGGTGCAAAGTGAGATATCAATATCTAACATGCACAGGGGGCCAGTTAAATTCTTAAGGTACAAAATCCGTGAGAGGCATCTCAACTAACGCCCTCTCCAAGATTAATTACGACTCGTAGTAGCTAGAGCAGCAGCATAAAGTTGCCTCCAACTGCTTAAAGCAAAAATCGGAAAGCTGGTTGATGTGTAGAAGTGGGACGAAATGCTGGCTGTCGAAATGACAAAAGGGAGTCTTTGGATACTTGTACTCATAATACTTCTTGCTTGTATGATACACACCTATACACATTATATGATAATTATACACATTCACTTGAAAAAATATACAGATTGGAGAGGCGCCGATCAGTAGATATAAGTCGGGGAACTTAGTTAATCTTATAATGAACTCAAATGAGGGATTATATAAACAAGTTAACCACTTCAAATGACTGCACATATCCGCGTATCAAATAATATACGTATGGATTATGTGGTATATGTAGTAGGTTATTTTTTAAGTAACTCAAAGCTTTGCGCTGAGTTTTGAAATTATTAACAGTAATCCGACCTGTATATCAATTAAAAGTATGGATGGATCATTTGGGAGAAAGAACCCAACCCCGAATGAAAATTTTATTGGTCTAACAGTGTGTGAGCTCCTAGGTTCCAACGCCACTGATCGATACGTAATATTACTTCGAAAGAAGGAATTGTTGATTTCAATATTCGCTAAATAATTCTTGAAAATGCTAACTATTGGTAAATTATTTGTAAATATTAAAAATGCAAAATTCGATGTAACTCAAACTTATTCGTATTAACGTATGTCCCGTTAGGTTGTAAATATAACTGAGGTTTGTACCTAAGTATAATATTTGTGAAAATTTACACACTGAGACAGAAAGAGAAAAGGGGATAATATTGTGCCAATAAACAACAATATACAATCACGAAATTAATGGATATAAGCAAATATAGAACCATTGACAGAAATAATTCTGCATATCGTTTTTTTTTCTTTTCATTTCTCTTGCTTTATTTTCAGGGTCACTGAATTTCTCCACTAGAATCTTTCAGTCCATATTCTCTCCATCTTTCATTTAGCAGCATCCAACTGGAGCTCAGCCTTGTAAATTAAACATTTTAAAAAATTGTAAAGGGGAGGTTGAGAATCGCACCCGAACTGCGGGATTTGAAAACCACAACATTAACCACTCATCTAGAGCGTTACTTATTTTAGGTTGCCTAAATAAAGAGCCTTTTCAGTTCGTTCAAAACAGTTGCTTGTTAATAGTCAAGTTAATTGGCAAGAAACAGGAATATGTAATTGAGGGCTCCAAGGTTATTCACTAAATTATCAACATTACAGATTTTTTTAAAAAAACAAAATTCAAACCTTCTTTATTGTGAATCAAATACAGCGCGTTTATTATATTCGTACAGAAAAAAGTAAGCGATGTGACCGGGAATCGAACCAGAGACCCCTGGAGCAACAGAAGACAACTATTTTACTCACCAAATTTTCAACTGAAGCACTAAGTATTCAAAAACGATACACAGGGTAGATCATCTTGCTTCTCTAGAAATGATATAAACATTCATTGCTTTTCGGATTGGAAAAGGATTTTTAAATAAACATGAAAATCAACAAAATGCCGATGCTACCTTACAAAAAAGGAGTGAAATCCCATTAAAAACAGTGGACCTGTCAAAACGCTAGGCAGCGAACGCAACGAAAGTACTGAAATCAAATACACGTAAGTTGGCCAAGTGCTTTTGTTCTTTTGTGATGTGAAGTCATAACACTTGGCAAACCGCAGATGAGGTAGTTGAAACTGCACTTTCCAAATAACGTAATTTCACTTTTATAGGCTATCCTTTAAGGTACTTGGCTTACTTTGTGAGAGGTTCACCCTTTTCAATGTGTTTTACGAGGAGAGTTCAAATTACGTATTTAATTAACCTTTTTAAGGCATCATGGCCTATGCGTTGAAGGATCTATACAGTACCATATTTCACATAAGTAGAAATATATCCCCAGGTTAAGGGTTTGCGTATCCAGATTTATAACTATGAAAACATTTACGACCACTCCAACTACAATCACTTTAAGGATTAAAACTGTTTTCTATAAGTTATTAGGACATAAAATCTAATGTGCTTTATTCGGAAAATAGTTTTGTACATTGCTAGGCCTCTTACCTCGCGAGTCCTAAAATGGTGGAAAAACTGTGCAAAAAACACGTTTGTTTTCAGTTTTATTTCTTTTTGGACAATATTGCCATCACTTTTAGGCCCTGATAAAAATGTATGTTCTACCTAAGGGTATATATTTTTTTAACCAAACAATCAGCGACGTGTCCTCCCCAACTTTTTTCCTACAATTTCTTGATATTTTCAACATGCAAAAACATATAGAAAATATGCATTGATGGTTTTGTAAAAAGAATGGCATATTTACAGTGAAACTTTCAAAATTTTCAACCACCTCCACCAAACTTTTTAAAAAATATTCAATTTTGTGCATGTGTGATACGATAAATCTGTAAGGGGAAGGGGTAGGAGTCAAATTTTTTTGAGGTAGTTTCAGGGTGGGTCAATAACGACCCAATTTGGATCAAAGGCCGTTTTCACTATATTACTAGGAAAGACCCTTTACCATTCTCAAGTTTGATTGTACCATTTTTAATGAAAAACTTTAACGCACCCCCAAATAATCTCATAGTAGAAATCTGATGGCCTTAACATCTCATACGTAGTGCTTACCTTGTAAAACCACAAATTTCACCACAGAAAAAAATGTATGTACAATACTGCAATCGAGTTTTCGAACTTCTTGCATAAAGACATTCCGTTAATTCTGATATTATTCCAATATTGACACATCAAACAGCGTTATCAAGTGTGTGATACGATTGGGTTACTCTCATATGCAGGACATAGAACATATTCTCTAGCTTTTAGGACACAACAACACTTTTCATAGTGTTCAAAGTCATCTACATATGCTAGAATATATTCCAGTAATCATTTTCTCCGTGCAACGACTTGCACACACAAGCGTTGCCAGTTGCTAGATGTTACTAGAGTTCTTATTTCGTGGATATAATTATTACAACAACTACTACTACCATTACTACTACTACCACTACTACTACTACTACTACTACTACTACTACTACTACTACTACTACTACTACTAATAATAATAATAATAATAATAATAATAATAATGAGAATATGTTCTGGACTTACAACTAGGATTGTCAGATTCTTCAGAGAGAAAAGAGAAAATTTACAAGTTTTAGCACACAGATATAGCAAAATGCATACTTTTTCATCAGGGCCGTACTAGCCAGGCGGGAAATCGGGAAATTTCCCGGTGGGCCCTCAACGGTAATTTTTTTATTTTAGTGGGCGCTCAGCTTCGTATCGTAAGTAGCGGTATATGAACAAAAAGGCACACATCACGCACTCCTCGCATACATGAGTAAGGGAACGATGGACGATAACACTTTGAGTACAGGTAATACAGTCACCTAATCCCAGACCAGCGTTGCCAGTCCATGATGTTGCGAAAACTGCCTTTCACGTTTATCGTAATACAACCGCTGAAAGGTTCCTGATTAACCACTCTACTTTAAAATTTGCTAAAGCTAAATTGAAATCTCAAATGATACCATAACTTGAAATTAAATAATAATTTATACTTTACAGCACCGTTATTTTTCGTATAGAAAATATACAGGGCTGAATTAAGACCACTGGGGACCCTGGAGCGGGATATACAAGGGAGCCTCACCGAAACTTTATAATGGGCGTTCTCTGAACCTGTTCAAAAGGGTCCATGAATTATATAGGAGTGACTCATATCATGTCTTTTTATTATCTTTTATGGTGAAAACGTTTTCAGTAATTTTTAGAATTTTACCCCCCTCCTGGTCACAGTCAATCAGAACCGTAGCTAGAGATTTCGGCGCCCGGGACGACGTAGAATTCGGCGCTTTCCTTCCCTACATTCACTTCACCAAACTTTTACTTTATACATATAAGAGAAGCAGCTTTTGTCGTTATGTTACGATAAATTTATATCAAGCTGCTAGGATAGACCATTGCAACAGCCAAAAGCTATTATTATATTCTTTGACAAATAAGACCACTTTTAAGAGGCTTATATTAGTATTGTTAAAGTTCACAAAACTACCTTTGGTTGTATAGAAATCAAATTTGAAAACGGTTATAGAAATTTACAACTACTTACAATGATTCATACTATCGGTAATAAGTGAAACTTCAATGCATTAGAAACTATGTGATTTTAAAATGTTCGAAATGGATGAAAGCATTAATTTCCAGTCATAATTGTAAACTTTTGAAATTTTATTCTGCATGTGACTACAGAAAATCAATTTTTATTTCGATTGTTTTGCGGCAAAAAAATATTTTGTGAAATGTAACGGAAATCAGAAGAAGCTTTCTTTGCGAATTCATCAATATTGATCGACGAAGATGAAGAATATGTTTAATGTTTCTCTTTAAAATCCAAAATATAGTTTGGCTACTACAGATGTTTGAAATTATAGTAATTACTTAATTTCTTAAGAAATGAAAGTTCTGAAATTAAGGCTACTTATTATTAATTAACATATTGAAAATACACTAACACTGTACACATATATATGTTTATATATATATATATAAACATATATATATATATATATATATATATATATATAAGTTTATCTATCTATCTATCTATCTATCTATCTATCTATATATATATATATATATATATATATATATATATATATATAATGTGTGTATATGATTGTATGTATGTAGATAGATAAATATATCACACAACTAGATTCGTATTCACAAAAAATATTCTGGCGGTACAAGTAAATGATGGTGAAATCATCGCAATAAATTCCTTCACATTAGAAGCGTTTCATATGTCAATGGAGTAAAAAAAAGCACCAGTAGTGATCAGTCATTGCAAAGACGAAATTCGTTGGGTTACGTCTTGTTCTCTTAAGCCCCTACTCTACAACTGCTTCAAGTTGGAAAGTGTTACTATTTCCTTTGTTTATCTTCATTTTTAATATGCTCGCTCAAACAACAGTTTGCAGCCTTCTATATCACATCGTCATTAACAAATCATATATAATAACTTTCTTTAAGTAATAAGTAAAAGATTATTGAGACTTATAGAAACGTTTGGGGTGCTAGCGAAGCGAGGAAGAATTTTCTTTAATCTATTCTTTTGCTTTCCCACAACAATATTAATTCAATGGGGCGTCAATACTTTTTCGGGGCGACGCGTCGTTTATTCATTTCCATCACCTTTTCTTTCTTGTTCGTTCGGCACCCTCATGCTATCAGTGCCCAGGGCAAGAGCTTCACTCGCTCCCTCTCCCTAGCTACGGTTCTGCTGTTAATACAGGAGAATGGAGAAGTGCTGCATTTGTATAAATTATAAATTAATTCTGATGCTTCATATATGTATTTGTATATGCACCAGGGGCGCCTATGAAAAGTTTATGGCACAAGTGCAGCATTTTTATTTGGGAGACATATGAGGTAATCGAGCTTGTGCCATAAACTTTTGTGTAAATGATTGTACAGTTGCAAGACAAGAATGGAGGTTTGGGCATTACGTCAGATCAGTCAGTGTATTGAAGAAATTACTACCTTGTAAAAAGTTTTAGATTTGCATTTTAAGACTTTTCAGCATACTTGATCTGAGTGACACTCCCGGACTCCTTTTATTGTCGAGGGAGAGGACAGTACGTACATGTAAGTGGGCCCCCTAGAAAGTACTTTACCAGTGGGCCCCTGGGTTGCAGTACGACCCTGGATTTCAAATAATGTAGAAGAATATTAATTAAAAATGAGTAGTTTCATTAAAAATAGTTGCAACATACAAAACAACAATACACTACATATTAAAATTGCCGGTGGTAACTCATGTGATTCCGATTACACTTTAATAGGTAGGTTGTCTCATCATAGAGAAGTCTTATTGCTGAATAAGACACTAAACTCAATTCCAATTAAACAAGTATATTATATAAATTTTTTTCCATTCTTATTGAATTTTAATAAAAAAACTTTGCATCTCCCAACAGTCTTTTTTTTACACGTTCAAGTAATGAGCTGCTTAAAATAAATTATTCTCAAACATAGGTTGGAGTGCCAGTTATACAGGAAACATAAACGCTTCCTGTAGCGTTTCTCAATGAATATTAAGTTTCAACGTTGGGCTGCATTGTTAAATTTATGTGTAAAATCAATTCCTCTAATTACTTAGAAAACATGCACTAATTTATTAAAAATATTCTGAAATTGTTCAGGACTATATTTTTTGTTTGTAAGAAAACAAAGAAATTGTTTTGTATGTAAAGTGAAAAGTATAATGTAAGATGTGCCAGGAAAATGAAAATCTTGCAGAGAAAATGTAAGATTGGTACCGTTAGATTCAACTGTTTTAAGGATGGTAAAGTAGCTATTGTTATATTATTAGGTGGGTTAAAAGAATGTAGAGAATTATCTGCTTAGAGCGGAAGACAAATGAGAGGCTGTAATAAATAGTGGGAAAGAAAATAATGTTAGATATAATTGAAACGAGGAAGAGACTTGTGATATTGGCTAAGAAGAAACTGTATCACGAAGGACGTGGTAGAGATAAGGATTCAGAAACGAAAAGAAGGGGGTGAGGGGGGCTAGGAATGGTAGACGATACCAAAACCAAAATATCGTAAATGATGACGAAGAGGTTAGTTGAAAACCATGAACCATAGAAATTTCTTAGTTGTGCAAGTGGCCTGACAATAATGGCAGAATAGCTATGATGATTATTATTTGGTCTGATATTGAATTCTATCAGTTCTGAAAGCTACAATTACAAAATTAGGCATACCGAATTGTCTTCCTAATTGTCTTCCTAATAGTTTAATAAAACTCAAAGAATTAGCCTCCATCTCCTTTAGCCTAATCGTGGGACTTAAAACTCAAAAATTTCATTTCATTTCAAAGAATTAGCCAGTTACTGATTTTGAATACATTGAATAAATATCAAACGAATAAATGATTTTCGGAACTTTGAATACTTTTAACTGAACTTGCTTTCACAAGGAAGCTTGTATTCAACTATTGCCTTTCTCATTTCTGTATTATTTATTATGTTCCTATCATGAGGCGCAGTTGCGCCGGATTCTGTTCCAGTCCAATTATTCTAAATATCATTATTGTTATTAGCTTAAGTGAATGTTATTACCAATCCTCTTTTCCACATTATTCCTCTATAATCACATAGAAAGTCAGGTATCAGACTTAATGGAAATAGAACAGTAAAATTATTTTTCGATCCTAGTATTTCATGTGTTTGGAAACCGGCTTGTTTTAAATATGAAACTTCACGTTTAGAAATTTTTGAAGTTTTAATTACAGTTGAAATTCTTACTGGAAATTCAATTTTTTTCATAACAGCTTCACCCTTCGTAATTCCTATTTCTGAGAAAAAGAATAGAAAGACATGATGTATAAGTTTAACATATCATTTCCATCGTATATTCCTCCGGCCTGTAAACATACAACTTCAAATTTTATATAAAAATCTGTGTTGTGAGAATGGACAATACATTCGTAATTCTACGCATATTATAAGCTATGTCTTTATTATGCATATTCAAATTTTTAAATGTTCATTCAGAATATTTTCAATCGTATACATCTATTCTAAACACAACATTTTATTGTAAAACCGCACTTGTAGTTGCTCCATCGAAATTAATAAAAATTATCATCCTCATCTATTATTTTATTTGAGTTTCATTAATCTTATTTTCTATTACAGGAAAACAAAAAAAATTAAAAATTTGTATACGTGCTTAATCTCTGCATCTGTGTAAATTGTTGTACCTTGTCTAGCCACAAATACTGTTACAGAACTACCAGACGCTGCAACGCTGTTGTAAGTAGAAAGAACAAACCTGGTGGTGGAAAGTGTGATCATTCATTGAGAGTGCTGCTGTAGAAAGGGATACAGGTAACCCATATTGGCAGGATGAAATGGGTGATTATGAAAATAGGATAACAGTAATAGCGCTACACAAAGTTGGAAAAACAGCGAGCGAGTGAAATTTTTATCAGTTTCATGTTTGTGTACCACATCATTCAGCGGTTCCTTAATACTGGTTCTATTCAGGATCGTCCAAGATCTAGCCGACCACAAAGTGCAAGGACTCCAGACGCTGCGAAACAAGTGGCATGTATGGCACTATGAGGAGAAATCCCTACAGTAAGGCCCGCGAGATGAACATCTCCAAGCGAACTATGTCCAGGCTACTGAGAAGCGACCTTGGTATTCGAGCGTACCGACAGTCACGGAACAATTTCTGACTCCTCGTCTGATGAAGCAAAGGAATCGTAAAAGTAGGCGCCTGCTTCAGCGATACAAGCAAAATCGCACAGACAAGTTTTGTTTACCGATGAGAAGTTGTTGACTATCGAAGAGTGTTTCAATCGCCAAACTAATAAAATGTATGTACCATCAGCTCAGGAAGCCAGAGAGAAAGTTCCGAAAATCTAGAGAGCCCATCGTCCCGCGTCCGAATGGTGTGGTGGAGAGTATAGTATGCTGACGCAACATGTCTTCATTTTTGTGAGAAAGGAGTGAAAACTAGTGCCCGGGTGTACCAAAACACTGTGGTTGAGCCTATAGTAAAGGATTTGACTACCGCCCGCTTCAGAACACCCACATGGACTTTTCAGCAAGACTCAACTTATGCCCACAAGGCAAAATCAACCCAGAAGTGGCTGGACCACAATGTACCTGACTTCATGTCCACTGAGGTCTGGCCCTCTAACAGCCCTAGCCTTATCCTGCACTACAAACTGTGGACGGTGATTGAGGATATTGCCTGCAAGAAGCGTCATCCTACAGTTGCTAGTTTGAAGCACTCTTACTGGCTGTAGTGGCATCAATTTCCCTGAAGACAGTGTGTGCTGCCATAGGCGAGTGGCCCGCCAAGCTGCGAGCCTGTGTGCGTAATAACGATGGACATTTTGAAATACGATTGGCCCAAATTATTGTCAGACCACCTATCCTTCAGATACTACAAGCATATTAAATTTCATTTTCTCTTATTGCTGATGTTGAGATATTGTTTTGGGAGAAAGGGGAGTATTTATGGCTAGAATGACTGACGTTTCACTGTGCACGTAATCGCTACTTTCAACAAACATTCCATCGGCCACATTACTGTGAATATTTAATATGTTGAAAGAGTAAAGTCTCAGTAGCTTATCTCCAATATGTAATTTATTCTTTTCTAAAACTTTTTAATGCTCAAAACCAAGAACATATTATTATATCTCCAATGTCTGTTTTTGTTACTCTTTTTCTTAAATGATTTTCTCACAGGATTATGTTTATTGATTGAGATTCTAAATAATTGTTGAGATCTTTCGCTCTGTATGGCCCTAGTAATAGTGCAATAGATAATAGTGGACAATACACTCCAGGGGCAAAATCTGAGATGGCACTACTGAATTCAGTTCTTATTTTCATTGCACACTTATTTTGTACTACAAAACAAGTGTCACAATTGTAGGAAAGGATGAGATTATACATGCTATTCCTACATACACAAGAACTAATACTGTATCAAATTATGTCACAGACTGCAAAAACTTCATTGATTAAAAATATTCATTACAAATCTCACAAGCTGCAACCAAAACTATAATTTAGCACTACTAAGAGACCATGCAATATCAATATAATCGATTGTGTTGATGTTTGAGTTTAACATCCCGTTCATCAGTGATGCTATATGAGACGTGGACGTGCTGATTAACGTGGAATCCGAACCACTTGAGCTCCCGCCGGAAATCAAACCCGGGTCTCCCGCACCAAAGGTACGTACGTTAACCGCTTAGATGAATAAACTTATAACCATTATTATTATTATTATTATTATTATTATTATTAGCAATAATAATAATAATAATAATAATAATAATAATAATAATAATAATAATAATAATGATCATTGTGGGTATGAAAGAAGATGTAAACATTTTGTTAGTATATATAGCTAAACTCTATTAACATTTATTTCATCAATTGTTCGCATCAACAATATTGACTTGTCAGTTGCAAGTTCACCTCAACGAATGATGTTACACTTGTATTCCTGTTGTACTTGAGATCCAGTCTAAGTAATGAGTGAGGCGCATATAACCTTGAGGTGCTTCTGGAGCACAGTTTCCATCATACCACGAGTAAACTCCAATCTGAACATATCGACCTCCTTCATTCACTAGGAGAGGACCGCCACTGTCTCCCTGAAAACATGTACAATAGTGTTAATTATAAAATTGCATAAATTGATGGAATTTCAAATTAATGAAATTTGCACATTAATTATTACTGAAATATGTACAAACAACACTTTATCAAAAAGTGTATTTCTTGCATGAATGGCTGCCTTATGCTCTTCTTGATATGGACGACTATATAAAAATCCACAGAATTAAAGAAAAACATACTAATAGTTCCCCTAAAAAGCACTAACTGTGATATTTTCTTTTCTTCATTAAGCTGAATTTTTTAATGCAATTAAGTATAATATTTTTATAATGCTTATAACATCATCAATTACGAACAGGTAGTTTTTTTTAATAATAAAGTTAAATCGTGAATATTTTAAAGCAGTATTTTATTTAATATAATAAATTATTTTAAAATGCACAAAAATATTCTATAAAATTAATAAATAATAATGTTTGAATTATTTTATTTATCTGGAACAATGTGGGTATTTGTAGTGTTTTATACTCCCAAAAATTAGAATAGATTAAGTGACAACCTAAGACAAAATAATGCAAAATTTAAAAATATGAAATATGATTCTCTTAAACTAATATAATTATTATTTCTTCCGGTAAAGGTTACGTTGTATTTTCAGCATTAAAGTAAGTAATAATGCAAAATTTAAAAATATGAAATATGATTTTCTTAAACTATTATAATTATTATTTCTTCCGGTAAAGGTTACGTTGTATTTTCAGCACTGAAATAAGTATCCACTGTACAGGATAAATCATCTACCTTGATATGTCTTTTGAACGTTTAAACTAATGAAAAAACGGTAGAATTTAGTACAATCTAGTGTTGAAGAAGGACATTGAGGAAAATATTATTAATTTTATTTTACATAAGGAGTTTTATTGTTTTTTATTTATGGTTTTACATAATGCAGATATTATGAAACACATAGTTTAAAGTTTTTTGGGGTCTCCAATCAAGAGACAAAATATCTTCTACAATACTTGAGTGCTATCACGGAAAATCCTAACACACAAAATATATCACCACCAGAAGAAAGGAGTACAGAAGGGTGCATCAATTATCATAAGAGACCGGATGATTCTAGATGTGGACATGGAGAATTAAGAACATTGTTGGAATTGGTATGATAAATGTTGTACAAAGTGGTTGAAGAAGCGATTAAAAGACGTAAGTAACGATGTTATTAAAGCCGAAATGGTATTCTGAACAACAAAATTAGAGAGAGGTAATTTTGCAAGAGCTTCCCTACAGAGAGAAATTTTCCAGTTATTTTCTCTTCTAATCTAAACAAGAGGAAAATCAACAAACATTATATGTACTGAGTTGATCTAAGTATATTATCTATTGGATTAAATGTGTACTGAAATATCCTGCTTAGATGTTTGTTTAGACGTTTATAACTTACAATTCTAATAAACACTTTATGACATTGGAATATTGTGCAATATTTAATAGTTACTACACACAAGATATAAAAATATACAGTAGAACTATCGGCTCCGAAATATTTTTGGGCACGTTTTTTAGTATACTATTCTTTTTTCTAAGTCTTTGTTAGTATTAATTTAGAATCTGGTAGTGCAAATAGTGATAGAGGGTTTTCTTCAAGTTCAAAAATTTCCAATTGAACTTCAAGTCACGTACACTGGTGTGGAAAAACAACGTATGTTTGAGTTATCCAGGTATTTTCTCCTTAGTTTCATTGCATTTAATGTATATTCCAAAAACAGATGACGTAGTAATACAACTCTATTTACCTACTACTATTAAGAGTGCCCAATATATCTAAACCTGAGAGTAAGAATCCGTAGTAATGATTTTTATCTATCAGCGAAGCTTTGTGCGGTATATTATTGCAAGTAACGAACAATGTTTTATATTTCCTGGATGAGTGTCTCTGGCGGAGAGGACAGGGGGTTGTGTCTCTTGAATATATCGCGTAGACAAATTGAAATATAAGAAGTGCAAATGAATCTAATTTCTGTTGTTAATTAACAGTTGTCTAGATGAGAAGCTGGATGAAAGTTGGTGTATTTTAAATGAATTTAGACCTCCGTTCTCCCATTCTCGTGCATTGAAATGAATCTGCTTTTCTTTCGCATTGGAACGATATATGCACTCAAAGCAAAAACACGTATTTTCTGTTTTCATTTCTTCTTTCTTCTTGCTCCTTACCACCCTTTTCGCTTATTTCTGCAACACGTTTTAACAATGTTGTATACATGATTGGTCCATTTCTGAATGTTCTGCTTTGTTCGCATGGGTGCGTTCTACTTCATGGCCTTGAGTCGACTATGGGTAATATTTCGTACATTTAACCTTTCCCAATCTCTTCTCGTTCTCGCTATATTCCACATAATATTATTTTGACCCCACTTTTATGCCCTATTTGACCCTTCCACAGTGCTTGTTGGCCGATATAAAAAATACGTGTCGCTTCTTTTCCGATGTTCTGTATGTCTGTGCAATTTTATCAAATTCGGAGTGTTATGCTTTTGTACTCTGCCTTTTTAGTATCTTTAAAACATTGATTTCTGAGGTAGCTAAGAATACAGTATATACTATTATTACGTAACAACCGACAACATATTATGTATTTGTTGCATTTGTTCTTATTTATTAGTACTCAATTCTTATCAGCCTTCGTCCATTTCATTTTGAACGTCTTGGCACTAAGAGTTCGGTTAAACTTTAGAGAATAATTTTAAAGTACGAGAAAATGTAAGAAATTATACACCTAGGTATAGAAAAGAAAAGAAATCGTTCAAGTAATTTTAGTGGACTATATGATTGCTTTTTTGAAGTAATATATTCCCCTACACATGGTTTAGGAGAAAGAAATACAAATGTTGGCAGATTTTGTAAGTTTTTACAGACAATGCTCATTGAAAATAGAAGATACAATTAACTAACTAACCTTATGGTCCATGAATCCCGGAAATAGATTAACCAAAGCAAGAGGAAAAGGTTGTAGCTAAACGCTTTTGTGTTATGAGTAGATATAATAAAATATTATAAATATGTTCCCAACTGATTTAAAGAAAGGAATGTTCTTTCTGGAATGATAATTTCTGTTGTGTTATTTTTGTACTAGTAAAGTGAAAAAAGAAAGAGAAACGAGATCAAAAGGTATGCTACAGAAGTAAGATACAAAAAATTAAAGTAGAGAACAAATGCTAATTTGTTCGGAAGAAGTATAGAAGTATTTATGTTGAGAACTTAACAGAAACAGGAACTAATTTGTGGTGGGCACATTTTCAAATCTACCAGAGTCAGTCAGGAATCGAGGCGATATCATGAAGGGAGCAAAGCTAAACGAAATTCACAGTAAGCATTAATACTAAAAAATAGTGCAAAAAATGAAAAAAGATGTTTGCTAGGGACATTACTAGAAAAACAATAAACTCCTGACGTCTGTTGCAGAAATACCTTGCGGCAGGTTAAGAAGAATTTGTGATTAGTATAAAAATGAATTTGATGGAAAAGAGTAGAAGTAATAGTGGAAGGGTTGGTTTGGCACATAACACTGCTCAACAAGAAATTGTTTATCTTAATGTTTTTACATTTACCAAATGATTTTGACGTGCTAATTACGAATCTCGTATTAGTTTTTCTCAAATGTCGATTGTTTGGAAGGAATTTTACAAAATCAGCTTTGTTCAAGAACGCCATTTTAGAGAAAGATTTCATCCTTTACTTCGGCTGTCCATAGATGGCAACAGAGAACAAACTCTTGTGGATTAATTAGCAAGTTCCGTTTCGTAACATATGCGTTCTATGATTACAAATTTGAATACAGCATTTATTTTGAATGAAAATAACTGTCTAGAAAAATATAATTTCTTATTTTTTCCCTTACTTTTACAACAACAACAACAACAAAAATAACTTAAGTAAAGTCAGTAAATTTCTATATGACTCCAATTGGATAGCCAGCTCCATGCAGTATTGAGTAACTACTATTTTAACTACAAAATATCAGTGGCATTTGATTTAATTTCACTAGGTGCTGTGTGGAAGATAAAATGTTAGCAGACTCATTTTGTTATGTTTGTGGATATTACATAAGCCCCAAACAACTTAAACATAACATTGTGGTTAAAACAAAGTTTTGTGTTGCATATGAATCTTACTTTCGAGTGCCCGTAGATGGTCAAGACAAACATTGGACTCCACGTGTGTGTTGCGGTAGTTGCCGCTCTACGTTAGAAGGTTGGTTATGGGGAACCAGAAAGTGTATGCCATTTGCTATTCCTGGAATTTGGAAAGAACCTACTAATCACCATAATGACTGCTACTTCAGTTCAGTTGACGTGACGCACTATACAAGCAGAAAGAATATTAGAAAAAAAGAATACCCCAGTTTACCTTTATCCATTGCTCCAGTTCCACAGAGTGACGAACTCCCTGTACCCAAACAACCAGAGATATTGTCATCGGAAGGAGAGCCAGAGGAATCTTCCGATCTTGATATTAGTTTTTCGCATGAAACCAGGAAAAAGGAACTACATTTGCTTAATCAGCAAGAACTTGATGACTTCATAAGAGATTTAGATCTTCCCAAATCAAAGGCAGAACTTCTTGTTTACGTTTAAATGAGTGGAATTTTCTCCTTCCAACATGTAAAATATCAAAATATGGGAAAAGTCATAAGCCTTTTTCACAATTCTTCAAAATGGAAGGAAGTTTGTGTTATTCTTGTGATGTTAGTGGTCTGTTTGAAGCTATCAGTTTCCCATATCAACCAGAGGAGTGGCGTCTTTTCATAGACAGTTCATCTAGAAGTTTGAAGGCAATTCTGCTGCACAATGGAAATGTGAATCCTTCTGTACCAGTTGCACACTGAGTCCACATGAAGGAAGACTACGAAAACGTGAAATTATTGTTGGAAAAGATTCAGTACCAAAAATATAAATGGGATATTTGTGGAGATTTTAAGATGATCGGTTTTCTTCTAGTTTTGCAGAGTGACTATACTAAATATTCGTGTTTTCTTTGCCTTTGGATAGCAGAGCTACTGACCGTCATTACACACTCAAGGTGTGGCCAGAAAGGAAACATTTACTTCCTGGCACTTACAATGTCATACATGAACCTTTAGTTGAAAGGGAAAAATCTGCTGCCACCACTCCACATAAAATTAGGACTTGTAAAACAGTTTGTTAGAGCATTAGATCCACATTCTGCAGCTCTTTCTTACATAAGACAAATGTTTCCACAGTTAACAAACGCTAAAATCATAGCTGGCGTATTTACTGGCCCACACATACGTGTGATGCTTCAGTCTGAAGAACTTCAGAATAGAATGACTCGAGAGGAAAGAAGTGCTTGGGAAGCTTTTAGGACGGTAGTGCAAGGTTTTCTTGGTAAAAATAGGGGGTGAAAATTATAGGGAGTTAATAGATTCTTTGATTGACCTATATCGCAATTTGGGTTGTAGAATGTCGTTGAAGTTGCATTTTTTGTTTTCCCATCTTGACTTTTTCCGTCCAAATTTAGCAGATGTGAGTAAAGAACATGGTGAACACTTTCATCAAGATATTGAACAAATGGAAAGAAGATACCAAGGGCGCTGGGACACCGCGATGATGGGAGATTACATTTGGACATTGATTTCTGATGACAAATCAGCTTCGCACAAGCGAAAAAGCAAGCGTGCTCATTTTTAAAATGTTCTGCATTATGTGCTTGTAGTGAAAGTGGATATATTATTGCGAAGTTATTTTTATTTTGTACGCTGTGTTCGTACTTCATACTGACTAAGTTAATTATGCATAATTTCTTCAGTGAAGCATATTGTAAGATAACAATTAGCTCTAAGTTTCTCTATAAAAATCAAAATCGGGTCAAAACTGCGGCTTATATAGACTAGCCATTTAGTATTAACTTCTTCTGCGTACGAAGAGTGTTAGAAATGTAATATATTTTAGTTGAAAATAGGGATTAGGAACTATTACACGGAAATGAAAAATGACTTTTTAATTTTTCTTTGTCAAGTACCAGTTGATTTCATAACCAAATTTCCAATTTTGTCCCCAACATATTGTGTCTTCTCGTGAATACCAATTTAAAATTTACAGAATCAGTTTCTGATCAAAAATTATCTTATGTAATTTGACTAACTGTATAGTGTTGCAAACTCCAAAAATAAACAAAACACTTAATTTTGAGGAAAAATTAAGAATTTTCTCAAAATTTGTTGAATAAATTTTCTTTTGCATGTAATATTGCAAATAAACTCACACAGTTTAAAAGCCTGTTCCTTCGCTTAAAAAGCAAGGCATAACCGGTTGTGTTAGGGCAAATGGTATCTTAGTTATTATGCTTTAACGAAAAATAGAGGAAAAATCCGACAAATAACAGTATTTCTAAGGGTTAAAGACGAATTTTAAGGCGATTTTTGACATTTCGGGAAAACTAATGTTATGCACGTTATTAGTAGAGGAGAGGGTGCAAATGTGGAAACATGAGGGTAATGTGGAAACGTAACGTTGATTGCAGAGAGCTTTACCCTAGCAGCAATTGCCGTAAACAATCACCCTCATCCCCATTCGGCACGGCACAACGCTATGAAGCAGTCGGCCAGTGTAGTTAATGGTGGTGCGTAGATTGTTGTTTACACATTTTCGAGAAGTTTTTGGAGGTAAGTGTGTAGTATTATTAAGTCTCAAGTATCATAGAAGTAGTGTAATACATATTAGAGTATTGTGAAAGGAGGTTATTGGGAAGGTATTGGTAGCTTTCAATCAATTACAAGCAAACGTATTTTTAACTTAACTCGTACAATCCAATTTGACTACAGTGCTGGTAACTTGGAAACATGTGGATGAGGGAAATGTGGAAACGTTTCCACATTTCCGACACCCTAAATACCATTGCTTTGTTTTATTATTAGTGAATGATTTATTGAAGATAACACACATTTAAATCATACAAGTATATGTTAGATACGTTTTATTCATGGCCTAAGTGAGGGGTATGGCTTTGGTGTAAAGCAAAGTGAAAACAGACAAAGAGGTTGGAAAAAGGCAAATAATTGTCTCCACGATTTTTCTTACAGGGTCCTAGCGTACCGAGTACCTCTTCAGAGGATCCCAGTGTACCGAGCACCTCTTCACAGGATCCCAACGTTCTGAACACATGTCCAAAAGTTTGTGTCACCATGTGAAATCATGATAATACCCCTTTTTGGAGAGGAAGCCTTCGAATAGAGGCCGTAAGCCGAGTTCTTGTGCTGTTTTCACATCGTCTTCGTAGAGAAAACAGCTCGAGGAAACGTTATCTAAGAGTACGACTTAACCTAAACAGAAGCCGCCTGCAGCCAGTAAGAAAACTACAAAAATGCCCAAAGTTCCTCCTCCAATTTTTTTTTAAAAAACAACTGCAGTCTAACTTCCAGTTGAAGTAGAAGAGTCCACCGAGAAAGACGCCCTGTGCATGTTTTATGGGAATCTATTTTCGAAAGATATGCGTGGTGAACTATGGATTCAATGTCAATTATGTGAGAAATGGAAACTGACATTTATGTGTGATATCTGCAAATAAGACTTACCTACATAACGTCTTTGTCTGTTGACAACCAAACCTTGTATCGAAATTTGTTTACTTTGTAACTATCAGCTTTTTAACTTTGTAATCATTTAAAATCTTTTGTTGTCTTTGTTTCATCTACAGATTAAAACATACTATGATCAAACAACTTTAAGTGTATACACATTGATTTATTGTAATTTTATGGTCTTTCCACATTACCCTCAGTTTTTAAAAAAACGAAATATGCTAGTACATGTGGCAAATATTTTCTTTATTTTTTACATACATAGTTTTTGGACTTGCAAATTATGGTCCCATTTTTCTAACATTCTAAGGTATTTTGAGACAATTTTCCAGGTTAAATTAACGATTCACTGCTTTTTTACAAATTAAATTCAAACTGGGTTTCCACACTTGCACCCCCTCCTCTACCACCCAACGATATTAAAAAAAGAAAGAAATCTCATAAACACAAAGTTGGTCAAAATTTGTTATCCAGTGTAATAGGATTAACTTAATATTTTAGACCGACAAGGTATAGCCTTTATTTTTAAATTCTTAATACTTACAGAACATCCCCCATCTGTAGCTGCACCTACAGCACAAACTCCAGATGTTGGCATTTGCCAGGATTGAGCACACTGCGCATTACTAATTATCGTTCTTTCAGTCCACTTGAGGTATTCACGGTACTGATCTGAAAAATAAACAAAGGTGAAGTCTTAATCCATTTAAAAGTGTAGTGTTCCATCTACTCTGGTCTAGTGACAAGATCGTTTACCGTTGATGCATTACTCCAGATTAGAAAGCAGAAAAAATAAACGCATTACGTTACTTTGAACTCTACTTTAAACTTTGGTTTCAGACCTCATAAGCTCGGTGCTGAAGACGGCTTTAAACTTTAACAAATAAATATCAGTGTGTTATGTTTCAGTGTTTTAAATAAGATCTAATTTCAGTCTCGTATTTGCTTCGAAAATATTCAGATATTTCTTTGGAAAATATATGGAATTATTCCAGCAATTACTTAACTTTCTTTTGTCTTACACAAATTTATATTTTGTCTAATATTTATGTTTTAAATCATTTAGTCAATTCTTCCATTATAGTTTAAAGTGCTGTTGTACACAGCACAAAAAATATGGTTTCCTTGTCCCTTTCTGGTTTGCAGAAGTCCTGTTTTGTCTCGATTATCCAAGAATTGAGGAGTTTGATATAATAAGAACGTAAGCGAGTTCATGTCCTTTTTGCATCAAACGAATTTGTGGCTTTTGCCATGCTTGTTTAACCTCCTGGTAACTTTTCAATTCAATATCGGAATAAAATGCTGCATATTACATTGTTTTGTTGAAAAAAAAACACAACTTAATTTTTTTCTTCCAACTGCATATTTCAGACTTACTCCCTTATTGCATCAAACTCCTAAATTCTTTCTAGTCTTGTCTCAACTTTTGGAGAATTCTTTCTTGTCTTGTTTCTAGTTGTTCAAAGCTTTTCTCTTCTCGATTTGCAAAATCGCGGACAATATTATGTCCTGCCTTTTTCTTGACTTCATCAAAAAGTGATCAGAATCCTTCTGCGCCACCAGAGTTCCACGAAAAGTGTGATATAACATTTCAACCATTTTTATGATTGTAGTTTTGTTTTAACTTGCGCATCTTTTAACGTTGATAAGTTCTCTTCATTGTGTATAATCACGTTATTAATTTCTAGCATATTATACTAGGAACTATATAACAGGAAAACATTGTTTGATATCTAACAGTAGGACTTAACGTAAATTAGAGTTATTCATAGTACAGGATATCTCGTTCTCGTCTCGGTTTAATTTTCTTCTCGAAAATGAGACGGAAATTAGAAAGATGCTTCTCGTCACGTGGAGATCAGTTTAAAGTTCTTTTTTTCTATTCTAAGTGAAGAGAATTATATCATCAGCAAATATGAAATGATAACGTTATGAACCAGCTGCTTAAACTCATAAATTCGTCTTCTAATACAGCAAATGTAGACAATTATCTTAATGTCTCAATTTGAACTCTTCACTTCATTGTCACGTTCTAATAACGGATGTAGTAATCGAGTATATAGTTTGTAGCAATTAATTATATTTTCCTCTGACATGTTCCCTCTTAGTTCGTTCAAAATTACTTCCTATGCATCTTAAACGCAGCAGACATTTCAGTTCTTTACTTATTTCCACTACTCTATCTAAAGTATATTTACTATAAACTTCTATATTATCTACGAGAACCAACACTTTTTCGCTAGTTAAAATCTAAAATTTACATTACTCGATTCAAAGTAATATTAGTGAATAGCTTCCACAATATTGAGCGAAAGGTTGCTGTTATCTATATGTTTATTACACCTTCTCTTGTCTAACAAAGTACTCGTAATGTTAGTCTTATTCCAGCTTACCGACATTGCCCTTCACTTGACGCATCAAGAAAATAGGTTAGCGTAAATTTCGTCTTTCGTCCATTCCCCACCCAAGTTATTTTGCAAAATTTGCTTTCGATTTAATCATTCTGAAAGTTTCTATTCTTCTTCCCTCTAATAAATTTGCCCACTTCTTTTACCAGTACTTCTAATATCCTATTCTTTTATTTATTCTTTCTCTACTGGTCCATTATTATCATTCCAATAATATAAATTTTTACAGAAATTTTAGAATAAGTTGATCCTATTATTCTCACTTTTTGACAATATTCTATCAACTCTATTCATTACATTGTCTCTACTAATCATGCACTGTTGTTTAATTTTCAAACTCTATTTTCCTCGATTATTTTTGTCGACTTATTTATTCCACACTTGTAATCTTTGTTATATTATTTTCTTCTTTGATTCTGCTCTTTCCTATATCGACATTTTTATACATTTTGAAATTTCCTTTGTAAATCATCTTATTTTAGCTATATTGCTTTACAGCTAGACCTTACTTCTACAATCGATTTTCTGTTGATATTCTACCTCGTCTAAGACCTTAGAACTGTAACTTTATTAATTTTCAAGTTTATTATTTATTTGCTGTTAAATTTATTTTAGTTCTACGGCAGTTGGCTTTCTTTTGATACAGTACTTCCTTTCCAACATTATATATTTGAACATGTAATTTTTGACTCCTGTGATGACTGGAAATTTTAGAGCGGTTCATGTTGTTATACTTTAAATGTGCTACTTACTATTTGAAAATATGGTATCATTTCTATTTTACTTTAGCTCCTATGCACAAGAAACAGTTTCTTGACCTCTGAAAATTTTATTAATTTCTTCTCTTTATTTCTAAGATTTCTTTCATTAGAGCCGAATTCTTTCCCCATTGTATAGTACCTAGCCATCTTTTCTCTTTAAACGAGTTCTATGTCTTTCAGTTATGCCATTTAGGCGAAAAGAGAAGGATGGTTAATAGAAGTGAATAATTGTGAAAGAATTGGTGAAATGATATGTGGAAGGAATAGGAGAACCCATGGACATGATGATATTTTTCACAAACTCGCGTTGCTGATAAACAAATCACGAAGTCTACACACTAGAGGTGAGCGATTACTACTAAATTACCGTGCTCTCCACTAGTCTGTTTATTTGCTACTTCTGGATTGAAGTCTTCTATTGTGATTATAATATCCTGAACTGTTATTCTGAAACGTCTGACTTTCTTCGTAGAATTTCGAGTCGAGTTGTCATGATAATGTAGAATAATAACCTGGAATTATTTATAACAGATGCTTACACTACATCTTGTAAACACATCTATCTTACTACGCGTGTTATATGAACATATGCTTCAATACCCTCTGAAGTGTATTATACGTGAATTCTGTTAGAAGTAATACATGAATTCTATTATATCTATTCTTTTATTTATGACTAAAACCTACGCCTAACATTGTCCTGCTCTATTGTTTTGAAGTAGATTGTGTATCCTTATTTTAATTCTTTTCGTAAGCTCTTAGGTGATCTTTTATAATTTTTATTTTTAGAGCATTTTCTACTTGTGTTTCCTCTAACGAAAAAAAAATCGCATTTAATTTGCTAATCAGTTCGTGGACACAGCTTGGTAAGCAGCGCGTGTATGTTTACTCGACAAGAGTTCTCAAAAAAGTTTCAACACTAACAGATTCTACAGGGTAAAAGTTTCAATCGTCAGACTTTTACCTCAATTGTAAGCCTCTAATATGTTGAACAAAAATACATCCTTCCAGATTCTAGTAAAAATTCTGTGAAGTCTGCCCCATTTGTAAATTTGAGTTTTATATGTAAATTTGATTTTCTCCGCAGAGGCTATATTTCGTAGAAAGTAATTTATTATATAGTATTAGATTTGATATTTGTTTTCTGCCATCAAACATAATTGGATACTCATATCAATACTCTTAATTAATGTATAATGAAGTCTAAATAAGGTAGTCATTATGAAAGAAAGGTGAAAGTAAAACGTATTAAAATGATACTCTTAATTTTTATAATTTAAAATAGATTAATTTATAAACTGCAGAAAAATATCAAACGTAGCAGTCGAATAGAACAGAACTCACAAAGTCTCATGAAGTACCCATCCCTATATTAAAAGTACAATTTGACTTACGACTTTCGTCCATTCCCCATCCAGTTACCACTGCTGACCTTCCGGCGAAATCTCCAGCGTTCCTAGATGGTAGAGCAACAGGCTGAATGGTATCTACGGTGAGAAAATAAACATAATATAGTTTTAATGTGTAACATTTCGAGTGAATGTAACATTTATTTTGTCGAATACTCACTTTATTTAAAATAAAACTGCATCTTAGATTAAATTATTCTTTGTTTGTTATGTTGAATTTTAATTGGAATGTTACTTGCTAAAATAAAAAAAAAATCACCACATTTCTTGTTTGCCAAACTAATAACGTAATACATTACACAAACTAAGAAAAACAACACATACGCGGTTTAGACGGGGAATCGAAAAATCGAAAGTCTGAGGACCCATGTGCGGTAGTGGGGAGGAGTTGTGCCTATATGTAAGTATTACCACTGCGAAATCTCAGAACTTTAGGCTGGCAGGTATCTGAAATTTCGAAAATTAGGTAAAAAAATATAATAGAATTTTGTAAATTTTCAGTAGAATGGTATGCAGCTTCGCGGTAGTTCGGAAAAGTTGTACCTACATGTTGATATTACCTGTGCGAAATATCAAAACTCTACAATAATACCTTATGTTCTGGCAGGGAATGCAAAATTTTGAAAATTCCTTGAAAAATTCAAAACATTTATCTTTCTTTATTTTTTAATACTATACATTTATGAAGTATATTTTATGGTTGTAACGAAGAGTTCTGTTTACATATATTTAACACTATGAAAAGTTTCAGAGCTCTGGGCTAATATTTCTATTCTGGCAGTTTGCCTGAAGTTACATATTTTTTTTTCTTACTAGTACATGAACCATATTCTTTCAATTACAATAACATATGTTATTTGTTTCAATAAATTAGCAACTTTTTGTAACTACATAATTTTTAGGCTTCTAATGTCTCATTCAGATTAATATTAATCATAGTGTATTCATATATTGTATTAATCACAGTATATTAAGTTATCATATTAATGTGTCTTTTCCGTAGTGAAGAAAGTTGCAGCTGCATACTGTGCAGACTTTTAGAACTGTTGGGTATATTTCGTTCTGGCAATAGGCTTAAATTTTCATTAAGTTTAAATTAAAAAAAAAAAACATTTAAAAAAACTTTCTTAAATAAAAATATTATTCATTTCTTTTTAAATAAATAAAGCAACACCATTCTGCCTGCATTAGCGTGCGCAGGACATTGGGAATGTGGGTGTCAGATCTAAAGTACCACTATATGGAATGTCGTCCGCCTCCCCCCTTTCCCCTAAGAAAATATAGCGTCATTGCACTCGATGCTGCGTCGGCGACGCATGGCACACATGTAGACGGGAAATAATTTACACGTAATTATTTTGTAAACACCTCTTCTTGTGCACCTTACAAACATAGCGTACACACTCTTTATCCTTCTTAATTCACCAAAAAATAATTTTACTATTAAATATTATAAAATTAACATGTCATATTTAGCATATGGAAGTTAAATGTGATATTCTGAAGCAGAATGTAGATCATTCTCTTCTAGGTTTGTAATAATTCTGCATAAAAAAAGTCTGTCTAACGGGGGTGCCAAGGCACCCACGTTGCGCACGACTGTGTCTGCCTGTAGTCTGAACCTACAAAATGTGTAATTGCATTATCAAACCAAAATGAGGTGTACTACAAGTTTGCAGCGTTCGTAATAGGTTCGTTCTAGTTGTTTTAAAGATTGGGCTGATAAGAACAAGCGCAAACTGGTTTAGTTCAGTCCTTACTGCGTAGGGTAGAGCATGCCACATAGTTCTAGTGTACATAATGCTTTAACCATTTTGCGTGCCACATCTTGTTTTCTTTAGAGACACTTATAGTGTTATTACATTTTTGATGAATGAATGTTAGCAGTGTAGATCCGATAAATGGATGATGATTACTGCATCATTTAGAGATTCATACTGGTGTGGATGATTTATATTACTGACTGGTGACAGCCTCTGTTGTGCTTAGACTGTTCGTGTGTGAACTGTGTTGGTGTTTAGTGTTTAATAGAAAATAAAACTTCAGATAATAATAGTGTTTCATCAAAACGATGGCGAAATCTACAAAGTTTTCGAAACGACGTTCATTGGGTTGTTTACCTTTTCGACAACCAATAGATTTCTCTACAATGCTGCCAACATACGAAGATGTAATTAGATGTTCATTTACGAAAAGTGGAGTATTGGATCTGCTTCTAGTGGTAACAAGAAACCTCTGTTTTCTTTAGTTGCTCAACAAGTATGTTTAAAACTGCAGAAACTGTACTCTGAGGTCCAACTGTTCAATTCCAACTGTTTCGACAAAACGAGTCATGGATACGATAAACCCATACCACAAGAAATACATCGACATCAAGGCGGTTAGGCTTTTACTTTGACGGCCGACTTGATAACACATTGTCAAAAGAAAAGATTGAATAGAAGTACTATCAGAGAACATTATTAAAAGAACATAATTCTCTTGTGAAGGAAATTCTTTCTGCCTACGTTGGACACGTTACACCTACTTCTGGATCCAACCTGGACATTTCTGAAAGTATTATTTACTATGTCACAGCAGAGGTGCCCGGAGGTCTCAACAGCGTTCTTGAGCTTGATTGTGATAGAACACTAGTGAATACATGAATACATAATGGAATACTGTGCCGTCTTGAATTGAAGTTAGGCAAAACTGTTCAATGAGCTACCTACATTATCCCTACATCACTTTTACCAGTTACTTGATGGCCCCACTTCTAGTCCTTCGTCTTACACTGACAGCATTGGAAAATCTTTGGACGGATGCGAGCAGCTTCCGTTAGTAACATATGAGCCAATTAATTGTGCCTTCCCTTCGATTAATTCATCCATTCTTAGTAAGGATCAAAATATCTGATGGGTATTGCTCTTGCCATTTCCTCAGGAATCTGTCCAGAAGATTTAACCAAACGCAATCCAGGACGCCTTAACGTGTCCCGCTGGTTGACAACAGCGAAAATGATCTTACGACTGTATGTTTTCACAACGAAACCTTTGCACAGCCTAAACACCATATTGGAGGTCATGATGGGAGTGTATGTTCCATTCTGGTTCCGCATCAAAGTTCAACATTCAATTGAGGATGGAGCTAGACACGTTAACCAATTCAGTGTGACCTATAGTTATTTGGACAAAACTCACCTCGACATTATCGAACCTGTGATTTTGCGAAATGCTTTCTTCTCAAACTATTCTGATTAAGGTGCTAACCGACGAAAGATCACACATTCGAACACTTGGTTCTAGTAGTTATAAATGTCAGAGCTAGAGAAGTTGAAGCAACAAGTGAAGCTGATGATGTTCGCAAATTCAACATTCCTAAAGAAATTTTGAAGCTAAGAACTATATTGACATGATCGACTGGCAGACAACCCAAGTGAACCCACCACCAGTCTTGAATCTTATATCATCCGAGGATCTTCAAACCATATTGTAGGAAGAGGTTCTAACTGAATGCTCTTTCACTTACTTCCCATGACACACTCAAGCTGTGGAAAGAACTGTACAACTAGTTACGGAGGCCTCCAAGAAGGTTTGCGATCATGAAAACCACGACGACTTCATTCGGGCTATCTTGAAATCCAAAAATGTATGCCATCATTCAGGTCCAAGGGTCAGAATAACTGTGAAACTTGAAACCTTCGCGAAAAATTTTTACGAACCCGAAATTGACAGTCCATAAATTTTATAATGTATAAGTTTATTTTTCTGTTTGTTAAAACATAAACATTAAACATTCTAACCCACTCTGCTTACTGCATTATAGACAATATTTACTGAACATGGGTGAATTTTTCTACGTTTTACTTTCATGGCCTCCATTTCCCTTCCTTTTCCTTTTGTTTCTGTCTACTTACCTGAGATGGGTATATCTAAGTGAAAAAAGAACTCCAGGCACTTTTGAATATTTGTAATTGTAATAATAGCAATAGGACTTGTACCACTACTTGGTTTTCGAGGCCTGTGAGCTTTTAGAGGAGCTAACTACTGAAAAAAATACTTTTTGAATCATTGTAATATATCAATTAATATATAAAAATTGAATATAATTATGTGTGCCTGATCATCACAGCCAAATTGCAAAGGCAAACGAAATGACTTTTGGTATATAGTTAGTTGTTAATCCAAACTGGGATGTTATCATATCGCTTTCGTTATAATACATATCCTAAGGGGGTAGCGGAGATCTGAATTTTTGCGAAAGAAATTGAGTATTTCGCAAGCCCTTAAACTTATGGAGCTGAAATTCAGTATGTTAACTCGTTATTGAAAATAAACAGCACGTGTAACCGCATTTCTTAAATTGTCCTTTGTGGAGGGGGTGAATTTTCTCTATATGAAAAATTGGTAGTGGGTTGGTTTGTAAAAATAATCGAAAATGATCGATATTAGTCGAGAAAAAACCAGAAACAAATATTAATTCAGAAACAAGAAACACAGTGCTTCGATTTATATATCCATTGGTTGCTACTATGATCATTACGGAAGCTTATGTTTATTATTTGGAGCACTTAGAGCACAGTGCGATCAACCAATGAAGTTGTGAGAAAAAACCCAAAATTTGTACTGTAAGCTTAATTACACGGAAATTTTAAGTTTGGAGTGTACGCATGATTATATGGAAAATTTTACACATTCTTTCCTTTACGTTGATCTACTTACCTTGATTTGGGACTTTCACATTTCATCCCTTTCTTCCACTGATAATTATCGATAATTCAATAAGGAAATAATTATACTATGATAATTTAATTGAAATTCATCGTAATTTGGCCCATGACAAACACTTTACCATTTTATATCGTAAAGGTCAGATTCTTCGTTATTGTAACAGAGTGGTGCTTGAGCGATTGAGCTTAGAAATTCAAATTCCCATTAGCGATATTCTCACAGCCTTGCTTTATTACAAATGTATACTCTTTAGTCAGTGGAGAGGACGGCATGGATCATGTGTCAGAGTTGATGACGATAAATTTTTGTGGGTCAGAGTAGGTCACAGTGAGTGAGAGTGGTTCATAGTGGGTGGTAGATCGGAGTGGATCACGGTGGGCGGTGGATCAGAGTGGGTCACGGTGTGTGGTGGATCAGAGTGGGTCACTGTGGTTGGTGGGACAGAGTGGGTCGTCGGTCAGAATGGGTCACGTTGAATCGTAAGTCAAGTTTTTATTCACCCACGCGAACTCTGTAGAACATAAAGTATTATTCTAGGGATTTGAAATTTTGCACAGGTAATACCTACAGATAGGTACAACTTTTCCGCACTACCACGGAAGGACCAACGATTCTATTAAAAATTTACAAAATTTTACATTTTTTCCTTTTTTTTTTTACTAAATTTTTGAAACTTTAGAGTCATTGCCAGAACAGAACATATTATCCTAAAGTTCTGAAATTTCGCAGTGGTAATACTTACATACAGCACAAGTTTTCCCCACTACCGCAAGCGGGTCCTCAAATTTTCGAATTTTTCGACCGTCCCCCTAACGTGGGTGCTCCGGAGCTCCAGCACACACACAAATAATCTTGTGGTTTCGTTGCACCCACAAGATCTTTAATTTGATAGAAACAAAATAAAATAAAAATTTCTCACTTGCCATTATCAAAAAATAATAACCAATTACAACACTGAGATGGAAGTTAAAATTTCTAACCTATAAAACTTAATTGTTTGTTTCAAATGTGTTTGTGCAAAGATAACCAAGCAACACACTCTTCCTTACGTATCAAAGATCCGAGAAAATGTACAGACAAATATTTTTTGAAATAATTGATGTGGCTGTGGATTCGCTAAACCGTAGAATTCAAGCAAATGTTTTGGAACTTATTTCAGAAGTTGAAGCTTTTGCTATAGATGAAAGTGGTATTGATCGAATTCTACAGTTCTATAGGACAGACTTTGATAAGGACAAGCTAACATTGCATAGGGATATGTTCCTAGATCTGTGCAGAACAGAAGAAAGAGGAAGTGGCCAACTTATGAGACATTACAAATATTTTAAGTAGAGAAAACAGTGCTCTTGTGCGTGAAATGCTTACAGAATTTGTGAAGTTATTTGGATGGTTTTAACTATGGGTGCTACTTCTTGTAATTTTCAACGGCCATTTTCAGCACTTGGACGATTTAAAACGTTATTGAGGTCAACAATGAAAAAAAAGTGATTTGGCAAATTTGCATGTTCATAAGGAAATGACTAATAAAATTGGAAACAAATTCGTAAGTGCAAAATGACGTAAGAAGGAATGAGTTTAATATTGATAGATAACATGTCAAGATTATTACTACTATTTAGTACATAGTCATTTTATAGTTTATGTTAACAACAAAATTCTTGCACAGTTCCTTCTGCAATACCATTAAAGTTATTTGCTTTTATAAAGATTCTTTTTTTTTAAATTTTAATTTGTATGAATGTGATATTTTGTTTCGGTAACATGTTGATATCATTGCCTCTTGCAATCATGATGCATCATGTAAGTTGTTTAAAGGATACACTTAATGTTACGATTACGTACAGGTATGTTGAGGATATTTATTACAGTAACTTTTATTTAACCTTGGACGGGGGTTTGAACCAGTCTCTCTTACGTTTAAGTCAGCCGTGTTATCGAGCTAGGGCAGCTCAAACTTGTTCTTCTAATAACGGTATATTTTACTTTATCACAGCACAGCCCTTGATGACAGTGTTCACAAAATATTATAACTAAAAAGAAATCGACCAAAAAATATCAAGACCCCTGAAAACGTATAACTGGTCCCGCCATTGATATGCACCCACATAAATTTTGGAAAGTCGGCTCTGTTGAAAGAACAAATGAACAATGTAAAATTATTTTGTATATCTTATGTAAGAAACATTATCATTTGATTTACAAAATTCTTTACACAAAGAATGTATTATCTCTTAATATATCAAGGTTCTCCTTCGTGGCTAAGCAGTTGACGTACGCGCGTTTGACGTGTGAGATCAGGGTTCGATTCCCGGCTGGAGTTCATGTGGTTTGAAATTCACTTTAATCAGCAAGTCCCGTATCATATAGCCTCGCTGCTGAAAGGGGCGCTAAACTCAAAATCAACTCAACTCTTAACATGTCAACTTTGGCATCACTTTTCTACGATGGTAGTTTTCCCTTGATTTGAAAAACCGCGATTATAAATATGTTCGTAGCAACATCATTATTACTGCAATACAAAAATGGAATAAATAAATACACACAATTTTAAACAATCTAAAGCAAATATTTTTAAAGTAATAATCGTGACCTCTAAAGTAAGAATCTTACGTGTTAGTAAGAATAGACTTAATTCGAATTCAGTAATGACGAAACAAAAGTCATGGGAAAACATATTGTAAATATACGTATTGTAACATTTAATCTGGCCTACTGTCTTCATGTGGTGCAGCGAATTTAGTTTACATTGCGGAGTTGTAGTCATCAAGTTATTCTAGGGGTACCAATGACTTCATTGCTTCAGTTTTTTTTTCTTACATATTAAAACCAAGCTAGTAGTATTCTTTCAGAGTGTGAAAACATTAATAATTTCCTTTACATACTGGATACAATCATTATAAACCATATAATACATATATTATTATAATTATTAATTATCCTTATAGTAATAATAGTTTTGCAGTAAGCGTCAGTAAAGTTTCAATTATTCGACTATTCGAATGTATTTGTATGTTTGTCCGTCTGTTTATTTGTCTGTTTCACGATAACATTCACAAAGCTTATCTGAGTTTGATTATGCTTTGTATGTGCCTTTCCTTCAGTTGCACAATTAACCCTGTTGTTTTGGGTCGGAATCTATTCCTTATAAGATATAAAAAAAGAGGTTGAAATCAACCTCATGTTGCTAGTTTACGCTTGTAGGAGAAACACACGAAAGACACTTTTTAACACGCGTAAAAAAAATCGATTATGATATAACTTAAACCATATTTGCTATCTTATTTTTATGGCAGTGTGACTGCCTCCAACTTAGGGTTAAAATTCCCCAAAACTGAAAGTGTAAATTAACCTTCCTTAGTTTTCATTTAAAAATGTTGGATTTTGGTGTAATAAGATGTACATTTTCTTTAAGGCTTTCCAGTCTTCCCCTCTGTGGGGTTGTTAAAATCAGTAAACAATAAAGTAGTAGATTTACCTTCCTTGCCTACCCTTCCCTTAGATTTCTCCTAGACTTGCCCGTTGAGTTTTCTATAATCAATATAATATACATTTTCTTTAACTCTTGTCCGTAATTCCCAGTGTTTGGGATTATAATTAGTTACTTTTTCTCAAGTTGTACAGATTCCCTCCCCCACAATAGAAAAATAGGTTTCCCAACTACTTCCGTTACAGCTCTTTGATCTTCGTGTAATATATTCTACATTGTCATTAAAATTTTCCAACCATTCACCTCACATAGAGCAAATCAGTAAAGCATCATGTAGAGTTGTTATTATCACCACGTGATTTTTTCGAGTTCTATAACCGCCACCAGGTTATAGAAGTATTTTTTGTGGACACCCTGTATATTTCGTGAAGACAGTGATTATTATTTTCGATTTATACTTTATTCTGCCACGCACATAAGTTCTTTATTTGGTGGGAACTGCTTCTTTCCCACACAATTGGACAAAGAAGTCTTTCATCGTTTTTTCATATATATATTTAAAACGTTGCTTTTGGTGAGAACATTTCAGTTAGTGACGAACCATTTCAGTGTTTCTCCCTGACTCATTATATGCACAGTATATATTTTATAGTTATTGGAAACTGAATTAAGTGCTTTCTTTAATCACTTATGGAAACATTACAATAGATTAGAGAAATACGGGCTGACCAGATGTCTCAGTGGCCAAAGTGGCACCAGCCTCACAGTTTTTGCAGTTCGTTATCTGTACTTTCTCACGCCAGTGTTATCGCCGTGTCTAGTGCATTATAGGCAGTTGACTAAAATTAACATAAATTGTTTTCCGTATTCTGTTTGTATGTGCATACAGGTGAGTTAACTGAGTGATTTTTAAAATGGACTGCAAACACTTTTAGTTGATCATTGCAACCCGTAGCTTGAGCTTGGATGCTCCGGGAGTTTGACTCCAGGTCTGGAAGCCGTAACCACGCATATCGCGCCGAGCTTCAAATGTAACTTTCGTTAAGGTGCACAAGCTATTAGCCGGTGAAGGACGTTTTATTACGGCTAGCCCCAACTAGTGAAGTCCCAGGTTCACAAACCTAGTGCGCTAAAAAGTTATATACGCGCCCTCCCACATCAGCATTCCACTTTGGAGAATTTCTTGTTTAATTGCTGAAGATTCATCTTTACGCCGCAGGATTGTCGGCACAGCAATTGGATTCATCGTGGGACGATCCAGACAACTTTTCCCCAGTGCTAATCCCCCAAGTGTGTCAAGGGTGTGAGAGAAGCATTTGTAGTGATATCTGAATTGTAATCATATATATATATAAAGGACTATATTGCCCGAAAAGGGCAAAGTGTGATTTCAGCGACGAAAATTATTATATATATCTACTGTTCAGTGTTGTGTCCATTCCTCTTCGCTACTTTTTAAAATAGTGTTCTAATAAATAAGTATGGTGTCATTTAATCCAGTGTGTTTTCGTTGTTTGTATGAGTGGTGTTTGTGTGCGTTATGGTCCGGATGACCGTCTGATCGTCCGTGAGGTTTTCGAGACGAGACACCCGAACCTCTCGGCTCCTAATGCTCATCTCATTATTGAGACCGACGAGCGATTTGGAAACAGTTTGTAACCTTTTCTTGGAGAGGTCCTTCATCGTCCTGTCCAGGTAAGTTGAAGTATCAGGAAGATACTTATTGGTAGTACCACGAACCACGAACAGCGACTTGACACCCTGTCGGTTACAGTTCCACGATAATTTATGTAAAACGCATTCGGTTTTGTTACATTATTATGTATATGTCTGTTGACTGTTTTCAGTAATTCGTTGTACTTGGGATTGAAATCAATTTAACCCTTAACAGGAAACGTAATTTTTTCTCGCTTACAGGAAATGTGTGTCTGTGGGACACGGACATGTATAAGGCAATATCTTTTTTTAAAAATCATATGTGTGATGTAGATTAATGAAACATTATATTTTGTACTTCGAGCAAAATATGATAAACAAGAATTACATACATTAATTCGGTTCTATTGGCATATAAGTTCAGAAAATATTTCAATATCTAAATAAAAATAGTACATAAATTTAAAACAAGTGGACAAATTTTAAGTTAGTGTAATTCTACACATTACTACCATGCAAATATGCTATTTGTCCACATGCAACTACCCTGTTCAAATGTGCTATTTGTCCAAAAGAGCTTGGAAACGTTTGACGGACATGGTAGATCTAAATAGAGGTAGTCCGAAAGTGTTTTGAAAATGGTGAATACATGTCTTCATATCCTGATTTACAAATAGAACAGAACATTAGGATAGCAATAAGGGCTTTATTTTCAGATAAGTCAGTAGATCTGTAGTTTGACTTTATTCTACTTCAAATTTGTTTCGATCTTCTTCCAACTTCATGTTGAAATCTTTTCAATTATATCATCACATAAGGTAGACAAATATCAACTTTGCTTGGATTTTTTCTCCAGATTTCTTACATGGGTGGTTATACCAGGCATCCCTCTTACTACGTTTTGATGAAGAACCCTTTGGTTTCTTAGTGGTTCATTTGAATTCCAAACAAACCTGTTTTTATCTCTGTATCTAAGCTTTCATTATCACATGATACTTGAGTAGGGCTGCTCACATTGACACTTCTGTTACTACTTGACCTCACACCTTGCACTGTACCAGAATTAGTATCGCCCTCACTGTCAGTAGGTAATTCTTGACTTTCAGGAAAAAATGAGGGGTCTTAATCAGAATCTACTGAAGACAGTAACATAAATTCCTCCTCCACTTTCAGCATTTTTGGAATTTTTGCCGTAGAATAACGATCTGCTGTATTTACAGTTTCTTTCTTACATTTGTTTCTCGAAGTACTAGGTCTATATTTTGCAAATACATAAAATCACATACAAACAAAATAGTATGTTTAAAGAGTTCTATAGCTTCTCTTTCATGGTAAATAAAAGTCAACCACAAAACCTTCTGAAAGAAAAACCATCTCTTCAGGAAATGTGTGTCCAATAGACACGCAAAAATATAGACGATAACGGAAATGCGTGCCTCTCAGACACCGTAGGTTCTCTAAAATCATCTATAAATGTTCACTCAGACATTAACGCCAACAATGAACTATTGCAACACACGTACAACTAAATAATAGGAAGGTACTGAGAAAACCGATACATTGAGTGAATCAGTGTTGCCAATGTAATAGAAAGAAAAACCATACGTGTCTGACAGACACACATTTCCTGTTAAGGGTTAAAATGAATGGCAAATTTATCCCTTTACGTGGTATAGATTATCCCGACTCCCAAATGAAAAGTGTGTTTCATGATAATTTGTGTTAAGAAAATCTTAGAGTTTGTTGGAATACATTGCATATTTTCGTTGATCTTAGCAGTGATCCCTTATGAACTGTTTTAGAAACATCCGTGAAACATAAAGGGTTTATCCAACACTTCTCAGATTCTAATTACATAGCATGCTGGTTTTGTGTGCATGGGTATTTGGAGGAAATAATGTCAAATGATAATCAATAACTAACTTACCTGGTTTCCAAAATTTGATTGAAACATGACATGGTTAAAAGCCAAAACAGATAAATATTTTAAGAGTTTGGAAAAATAAAACTCTTTTAATTAGTCTGTGAGGAAGATGATAAACAATATTTTAAACATTTTATAATTGTAGAATAAAGTAAGTTGTTTCGAAGTTAGAGGAGAGAAGGATGAAACCAAATCAAAAGTCAGATCAGTTCATAGTAGATAACGCCTATTCTTATTATTCAGTAAACAAACAACATTGAAAAGTGTGGAGCATCCTTTGTTTAAATATTATTAGAGTACACATAGTTTGGAATTTGCAGTAAATCAATGTATAAATTTCCTGAAAAAAAAAATGTTATATACGATAACTGAAAGTAAGACAAAGTAATTACCTGTGAAATTGATTGGTTGTGGGAGTCTGAAGAGAGCTAAGTCATTGTTTGGCCAATCAAAGTCAGGATGTAAATGAATATCATTTCCAGTTATAACCACAGATCCTGGATCTTGACTAGGGTTATATGGATCAAGAGCTCCCAACGTTACAGTGAACTCATTAGACTCTCTAAAACGAAAGAAAGAAATTAACGTTCAATATAATCAATAAATTATGCAGAAATATGTTTAAAAGTTTTCACGATTTGGCTAAAATGAATCCACAATTTTAAGCCTTCTAACAAAACTGAGATTCAAATAGGAAACGTAGTCCTAGACGTTTCTCAGGTAGATGAGGGAGGGACAGTGGAACTTGATAGTAATCGTTTACTATTATTTTCGTAGTTTGGAATGAAGTCACAGTGAATAAGTGGTAAGATGTATACAAAATTTATGTTCCTGTTTCAATTGCAGGTTACGAAAATTTAGAGGTAAATTTCGTTGGCTTTTAGACTTTATTCCCATTTACTATTGTTACATTCCACAAAAGTCTTCTTCATTACTAATATGCAGTTATGTACTTAATATATCAATTGCAACTCTTTGCATATCTTGTTATGTTATCGCGAATGTTAATCTATAATTAATTTAAAATATTTTGTTTGAACTGCTTATGACATAATTACACCTAATATAGTTAACATTGTATAATTTATTTCATAAGATAAAGTTATGTTATTCCCTAATCCTGTACCCTTGTGCAGATTAATGGACTGAACGACATTTTGTCTTGAGGATCATATATTCACAAAAATGTACAAATTTGCATGCATGTAACGAGTTGTATAATTTTGTATATGGTCCATTGACATTAATTAGCATTTTTATTTACTGTGGAATTGAGTCTCCAACTATTTTCAAGTTGACATGAATGCGTCGTTATGGAACAATACTTTATTTAGAACGGAAACAATTTTCTTTTGTCGTGCAACTCTCTCTCTTGCAAATAGACCACAAATTTTTGATCATATTTAAATCAGGTAAGTTTCCAGCCCAGTCCAAAACGCTTACCTCCCTCTTTTCGAAAAAAAAGTTTCAATTTTTTTTTAGATATGTGACACAGTGCCAAGTCTTGCTAAAAATGTGCTATACTATATATGTGGTATATATGTATTTGTTACTGTTTTTAGTCTCTTTAATAGGTATAAGTAATCCTATCGCACTAAAGGAAAGCCTACCCCAAAATATCGGCTTTAAAGGGTGTTTCGTTATTTGGTTAATATGTTTCGGTGGAATGCCTTCGCCTGACATCCGACAGATGTATTGAATCCGTACCTCTTGGATCAGAAAGTGGATCTCAACACACAACCAGTATTTCTTTTTCCCAATTTCTGTATTTTCTTTCTCATTGGAGATATTTCTTTGTGATGGTCTTTGAAAATGTAGTTTTCTTTGTTCAATTGGCCTTCTGTTTCTCGGACACCTCCCAACAAACATGGACACATAGTTGAGTCATGAACATCAGTTTCAGCATGAAGACGGTCATAACTATTTTTCTATAAGTCCGTTTTACTTCCTGTAACAAATAAGAGTCATCGTTAGTAGTTATTGCCTTTTTTTCAATCACATTTGCATTTCCTACGTGGAGAAACGGGATCACATTCTTATCCAGACTCCGAAGAGACAATGTCTTTTTTTTTTACCGGACCTTGCTCGCACTACGCCACTACGCCACTACGTCGCACTACGCCAAGAATATTGTCATTTCTTCGTAGTGAAAGCATCCTCTTCGTTGAAAAAAGAAAAAGAAAAAACCGTATAAAATGTTTTTTTTTTAATGGAGTCCTCATTCTCAGGTACTATCTTAGTTTGGAAATAAATTTCAAAAATACATATCAATCTTCATAGTTTCTTCAGTCTACTGATTTTTTGTTGACTTTTATGCCATTGAGAAGTACCCTAATACTTTATTTTTTTCTTAAAGTTAAATCAAAACATTATCATAGTTGTGTGAAGAAAACTTACAACATATACTAAAATGTAATTTTCAAAGTTTAATATAATATTCTTTCATTATTTTCTGAATAGAGATGAATAAGATGTGAAAAAGTAAAAGATTTAAAATACAATTTTCTATTTATAATACAATACCCCTTCAGTGTGTTTATTGATGCAAGCTTCAAAACATTTATGAATTATTGGTTGCATAAACATATAGGCAAAAATGTCAATATTCTCAATATTCGCTAGCTGCAGTGCTTCCTACATATCATGAAAGATATCGTTAGTGTGCAATCAATTTGTATGGGAATGGAACTTTTGGCCTAAGCAAATAGTAAGAATTATAGAAACACAAGATATGATTAAAGTGGAATATGAATTTAAAACGGCATAGTTTTGAACTTACACACAGTGTCCAGCCGTTAAAACCCATTGTTCACTAAGAAGAGTAGCTCCACAGTAACAGCAACCCACTTGGTAAGCCACCATAAAGGGAAACTGGCCTCGTTCGGCAAGTTGACCTCCAGCAATTCTCTCATCTTTTCAGAAAATAAAAAAAAAATATTAAAATAAAAACTCTTTAAACCATTCTTTATTAGAGAATAAACAGTATGAGATATTAAAGCTAACTTATTTACAGCATACGGAATCCGCATTTGACTCCAGCATTCGCAAAACTTTCCACTGAATTCTCTACTTACGTTAGTCAATTGGATTCAGTTTCTAATTGAAATTCCTATTTCTGCGAAATTTATCTTAATATTGTCCTTCCATTTGTGCTATGGTCTACCTAATGAGCTTTTCTGACCGGATATCTAGTTACAGTTTTGAAAGTGTTGTTAATGTTTTTAATTCAAGATATTATTTCATTCTGATATGTCCACCTTAACACCTAAACTATATTAATTCTCTTAGATTATTTAGAGATGCAAAAATTTGGAAAGAACCGGCTTTTCGGGTTTTTCGATGGAGAATTTTCGACATTTCAACTCCAATGAAGAAATTTGCAATAACCTTTCTCTCCATTTCGAAGAAATATACGCTCAATATTTTTTATTATAACATTAAAAAAAACATAATTAATATACACTGAAGAAAACATTATATGAAGTTCAATATTCAATGACAATCGATCACGCGACAGGAAAGAGAAAGAGATCGGTGAATGCAATGAGTTTCCTGATTCAAACGAATTGTTTCTCTAGCTATTAGGATAGTGTTCATTGACAAAATGTTTTAATGAATAAAAAGTCTTGTTGCAACTAATGTTAACAGAAACTGTTCTGAATAATTTAGTAGTTAAGACTTGCTAGAACAAAATTAGCATTTAGAGGTTATGCATAAGGTAAAACTTAAGTTTCTTGAAGCTAAACATACCCTTTATATATTAGGTAATGCGGAACAAATTTTTATTGTAGCCGTTAAACTTCGAGTGGAAGAAGATTCAAAAATCTACACGAAAGTTTATTTCAGATTCATTTACACAATAAAAAGAAAAAAATGTAAATTCTGTAAATAATGAAATTTTATTACTACTAAAGTAACACCATATCCAAAACACCGTTTATGGATTTAATTTTGTAATCTGAGCTTAAATTAGATATTAATAGAATATCTGAAGTTCGCAAGAGTGTTTCCCGAACGAAGAACGAGACGCAAGTGAAATTCTATGCTGAAACAAATAAGGGCTTGTATCTGTTTTTAATTCATAAAACATTTTTCTGTCTGCTGGCTTAATTGATCAGGCAACTTAGCAACACACATTGCAAGGTGTATAATTTCCAGGAAGTTAGGAAGGTCGTTAGGCAACAAAATCAACCCTCTGTGTAGGTGCGTAGCGTAACTTACAGCTACTTGTCACTAATTAAACGTCAGTTCGAAATCCAATAAAGGTAGCCAGTTCTGAATTGAACATAAGTCTCATAAATAATGAATGTTGTAAAGGTAAAGGAACCTTTTTAGTTACTGAATCTTCTATAGGGAAACAAAGGTAATCCTTCAATAAGAATACCATAAAATGTACTAAAATCAAAAAGTTTTGTTTTCTTCCCCACAAAAGTTGACTTTCAATAACACAAAACTCCATCCCGAAAACTCTGACCTTTTTGCATCTCTACTGTTAGACTTGATAACCCTAAGGATGGCGAGCACCAAACTATTATAAATTACTCTTGTAGTAACTCTTATTTGTTTAGTCTGGACTACTTTAGTAAATTACTTCAATAGTAATATACTCTTTTAGTGACTGTTGGAGAGCTCAATTTATATTTACTTCTTTAGTTATAACTAAAGTAGTAACTCCTTTTTACTAAAGAAGTAAGCCACATCTGCACACTGCTGGCAAGTGCATTTCGTTTTCTATCGGCAGCTGAAGCTTATCGTAAGATGCGCCTATGAAGAAAGGCAGAGAATATGGGGTTGTAGTGAAGAGCAGGAAGTGGGAAAAAGCAAACGAGCTTCATTCGTTAAAAATGCGTTTAATACGAGAGGAATATAATGCAAAAATGTTGTTAATTTAAAGACCAAGACAAATCATGGAAGAAGAGCATAACCTTAAATGGAAAGTTCAAGAATGAAATGGTGCAAACTTCAGGTTCCGATTTTTCAGGCAATATGTTCGAGAAGTTTATGTTTTTGTAAATAAATATAAATATGTTTGATATGTATAAAACATATTTTATGTGCTTGATATTTTTAGTGGTGTGTTTTTGTTTTCCACATGACATAATATTTGTGTATATTATTTCAGTATTAGTACATTTAATTTTTCTAATTACGACATTCTAATATTAATTTGTGCTAGCAAAATTATAATAGTAGACATCTTGTTTTTCTTAGAAATTATCAAAACACCTTTATTGTATAACTTTGTGTATTTAAGTAAGAAATAAAACGAAAATATTAATTCTCTAATTGCAAAAATGAAAAAAGGAAAAGAAAAGAAAAAAAGAGAGAAACGTAACTAAAATTATACGTAAATAACAGGAGTGCGAGTTAATTATTTATTCATTTATAGAATTATAGAATATAGAAATATAGAATAATATTTATTCATTTATAGTATTCATTTATTTACTTATTCATTTATTTATTCACTAGAAGTTATTTATTCATTTAAGAAGGAAAAGTTTTTACACTAACTTATTTTACTAGAAAATTAGGTACAATTTTAATTAAAAATAATTAAATATAATAGACCTTCTGATAGATTGCCTTGCAGCATCTACTTCTGTATGAAATGCATATTGGTTGATGTATTCGCATCCATAACATTAAGGTAAAACACGCCTTCAGTTCTATTCCAAAGTATTGTAGAACTGCAGCAGCCAAAACATTCCCACACGTGTTCTGTTTATATCGCATTGTTTTAGTAAGAATTTGGAAACGTTTCTTCCAACACCGAATGTACGTTCTATTACACATTTTGTAGCAATACGGGCTCTAGTCTAGCGCCCTTTGGCTCCTATGTGGGGCAGAAATACAGAAGTCATAAGATGTTTGGAAAGAGCATGTCCACTGTCTCCATAACAATCAACCCATCATAGTGTCCATTATTAAATTCTACAGCAACTCTATTATTATCCTAAATACGTGCATCATGTGTGGAACCCAGCCTTTGGCTTACCATGTTCAAAAATTTCATATTGGCATCACAAATGATTTTTGTATTGATAGAAAAGAAATTTTTGTTATTTCTATATAGTTCTGCTTGTGCTTTAGAATGACAAAGTATGGGTATATATTGTAGAGGTATGTTGTTTTTAATATCTTATTTTTGGTGATTGGAATAAAGATTTGTTAGAATTAAAGTTAAAATATTAAAATGTTACGATGATGTTAAATTATGTCATATTGACACGTGCGTTTGTTTGTTGATGTAAGTTGTTGCACATGGTTGTCTTTATGTTATGTTATTAATGAAATCCTGGCGAGAAGCTAACTCGCAGGATTATGTAAAGATGAAAACCAAGAACTACAACCTCCTTACGTCGTGCCTATAAATCATGGGGATATTTAAGTAGTGACGTAACGAAGCTGCTACTACTCATTATCCAAAATGTTTAAAAGGTTTAAATGAGAGGATAATTACAAAAACCCTATAATTCGGTTAAATTATCTATTTGGCTATTTAATGTCATTGTGTTAGTGTGTGTGCAATGAATGAATATGGCCTAATGGTTCAGATCACAGATCGTTAAATGCCCGGAATTTAGATCACGATCAACACACATAGCTGAGGCACACATACCTTGGTTATGTTGCGTCTGTCTGGAACGATAACTCCTCACTGCTTGGCTCTGGATCTTCCTCTCTGGAAAAGGATGGTGGCTGCGCTTGGTCTCCACAGAATGCCAACTAAAGACCAACCATTACTCGATTATATATCTTCGTGATTAAAACGTAGTGTAGATCAACCCTCGATCTACTTGCGGTCTCCAACTAATCTCAGACCGATGTTCATTGACTGATCCAAGACTGATCCACATCTGCTCTAAGACTCCTCCACATCTGATCCAGATTCTCTCTAACTCGGGGTTTTTGTTGTCCTTTCCAGACGGTGGAATTCGTCATGTTGTTCAACTGTGTTTACATCAGCTATTGGTAAAACATTTGTTTCAAACCGTATTACATCGTGACCGTGACTAGAATACAAGGATGAAGTATTAAAGTGTTAGATTAATGTAAAAAGGAAGAAAGATGGGCAGTAAACATATAGAATTTAGGTAGATATTTCTAATGGAAGGTTCCCTAGATAGGTAGGAAATCACATTCTCAAGAAGTTCAAGTTGGTGGAAAACCACAATTCCTCTGAGAACATTTTTTTTTTAAAAAAGCACATAAGTCTTCGACGACAAAGAAAGAAGAGGCACCCGCTAGGAGAAGTGGGTCAGGTCTCGTTTGTTCGTTTGTAAAGCGGTGGTATATTTATTTATAGTAGAGTTCTATTTATCTAGTTAAAGGAATTCGGAAAAATCAAAATTAGATTTTAATTTTAGTGTGTTAAGAATATTATGGATAAATATTATTTATGAAATATACAGACAAACTTAGTTAATAATCACCTTGATATTCGGAATCAAGAATAGATAATAGAGATAGTAACATATGATAGAAAGATAGAGTCATCAATAGAAATAGATAATAGAGAAGAAAGATAGATATTAAATAGAAATAATGAGACGTTGAAAAATACAAGGATAAGACTAATGATTGCTTGAATAGACGAAGTTTTACACGAATATTGACTAATGAATATATAGAGATATGAGAATATAAGAAGATAATGTAAGAGAATAGAAATATTGATTAATGAAGAATATATAGATATATAATAATAGTAGCTACGAAAAAGTAGAAGTATAGAAATATATAAGAATATAATCAGTAAGAGTATACTCAGAAGTAAGTATAAATATTTAGGGTAAGAAAAGACAGTGAGGAACACTAGTCAGAATAATACCCCTAAATGTAGGAACAATATTAGATTGGTTTAATTTATAAGTCTAATCGAAAACAAGACTAAGGATTACCATATCAAAGCTGGACCATTTGGTATAATAATAATATAGAAGAATATAGTTAAGATTATCAGTTATGTTAAGAGATATTAAGAATTATAGATAAGAATTATTTTCTGATTAAGACATTTAGAATACTACTGAAATAGACGGATAAGGAGTTAAAAACTTCCAATGATTTTGACTAAATCCTAGATTTGTCGTGGTTTGAATGGTTATCAAGCGCGAAATTTAGGTAAAATACGGATATAGACGGTTGAAATTTCACGATAATGGTTTTTAATTAAAATTCTATTATAGATTGCATTGAATTTTGAACATTGTTGGAAATCACCATGTTAATTAAAAGTGAGGACTAAATCTAGTCATAGAACTCAAGATGAAATCTAGTCATAGACAAAATGGGTCTATCGATGAAACTGCCAGACAGGCGGCAGTTTAACTACCAAAGCTCAACTGAAGTCTGAGGAAAAGCGAACTTCCCACTGGACATGTTTTGAATACAGTAAATAGAAGATAGGTTAGTAGATTTATATATATTCATATATACACATATTTATTCTTAGATGTACGTAGTTAATAATTTAACTTAGGTAGTAAGTAGTATTTATAGTATAATAATAATAATAATAATAATAATAATAATAATAATAATAATAATAATAATAATAATCATAATCATAATAATAATCGAAAAGTAGTAACATAGTAAACGGATGACGTAAAACAATGTTGGACGTACCTTGTATTTTTAAAAATAGTGGTGAACATTTATAGGTATGGAGAAAAAAAATATTTTTTTAAAGTGAGACAATAACCTGAAGAGAAATACTGAATTAAGAATAGTAAACAGTTAGAGAAATTAGTGTAAATACTTACCGAACAAGAGTGGTAACCATGAGTCATGAGTTAGTAAGCCTAGACAATAGGATAATCCTAGAGATCCTAGAGTCAGAGTATCCATTGGTGTAACGGAGAGGTTTAATCGAGCGAAAGGAAATACGTATGAAGTAAAACGATAGCATCCTGTACCCCAGTCACGTAAAAGAAGCAATAAGAATAGTAATAAGCAAAGCCTAGACCATCAAAAATGAGGCTAGAGAACATCAAATAAATGTAGCGATAACTAGGATTAGTAACAGTCAAACATCAGTGAGACAACTAGCTGAAAGCTAATAGAGTTAGCGAGAATAAAAATAGATAAAAGAAGTATAAGTATGTAGAAAGTAAGCTCATTAGTTAAAATAAATAAGTTGAAAAAGTATGTAGAAGTTTGAAAAATAGAAGAAATACCGAGAAGCAAAATAATAGATCAATAGTTAAAAAAGTGATTAATAGACCATAAAATAGTCACAATAGAATATATAAGTATTGCATCTTGTCTAAAACATTCAAAATATTAATGTAAACATTGTATTTTGGACCAAGCTAAATTTCTAAATTCAAAGTTTTTTAAAAATAAGTGAAAATTAAAAATAATTAGTAATTAATATAGTAACATATTAGTAACTATAGCATATTGATATTAATCAATATGAGTTAAAGTATTCATTATGTAACATATCAGACGTAAAAAATTAATTTCTATATGGAGAGCAAGACAGATGTTGATTGCTCTGACGCAGAATATACAATAGCATGGCAACCATGTCTGGATGTTTCGCAGCACGAGCGCTGGTACTGTAAAATCCCTTGAAACGTCAACGAGGCGGAGCTTACGGAAACAAAGATGGAAGCTTGCTGCAAGTCACGCTTCCACATAATGAATACAGAATTTTCATGCAAATTACGATGCAATATGTATTAATTCCGACTTAATAAATGATTGTAATGTTATAGAAAGATACAAGATAGATAAATACATGTATTAGAACATAAATATATGCGTATAAGTAGTTGAAAAGAGTATTTAAGTACGTAAATATGAGCGGTAATTAGTCTCGGTAGTACGGCTTTGGAAAAAAAGTGTAAAATAAGAGAGGAGAAATGAGAGAAGTAATATGTAATAATAGTGATTTCTAGCACTAGATAGATTTCATAAGAGTAGAAAAATAGTTCATTGCAAAGAAATATGCATCTATTGTGCATTAAAAAGAAGCAATGAAAAATATATAGAACGAAAAATAGACCTATGATAGAATACAGTTGAAATTTTCACTGATAGAAATCATAGACAGAATTATAAAAACTTATTAGCTCAGCTAGATGGAAAAAGAAGAATAGAGTCTCACACCTAGTTATTTTATATTTTTGCAGAATTATGGAAGAGAAGACAGTGATGTTAATAGTAATTTTAATAGCCTTAGGAATGTTAGTATAGTTGGTAATAGTAGTTACTGGATATTAATATATAGATTAAAGAAACTAGACAAAAAGAGAGTAAAGATCACTAGTAGTGGTCTCATAGAAAACATGGACACGACGTATGAAAAAGCTAGGCAAGACGTACACTATGCTAGTACAAACATTTACACTGTAATTAATAAACACAACACTGGAAATCACTGGAAAACACACACTTCGGATCACAGTAGTGAGATGATTGTAATATCACGAGAAAGCACAGATATAGGGGGTGCACAGGTTTTAACGGACACTGATGTAATCCAGAGTGTTGCCGATAGTAACACGAATTGTGGAAGTGCCGATAGTGAAAATAAACACGAACTTTCATCTCGATAGTCGAACAATTCTAAACTTTATTTTACACCTTGCGACATTGTTATTATCTAAAAACTAACAAATTTGCAAGAAAAATAGCGACAGCGTGAACTTCAGGGCTATAACACACATTGAGAGGAAACTACTGAGGACGCCACGTAAAAGATTTTCAAGTTCAGTGCCAAGGACAGTCAAAAAGTTCGGACTCAGCATTCTACGGCATGGTTGGAACACATAGTCGCCAACCTCATGATTACTATTTGTGATGTTGAATGAAGTGAAAACTTAGTGTTGTTATATTTTAAGCATTTTTTTAGCATACTACAGAAATAAGATAACGTAATAAGGACGTTATTATAGCAACAAAGAAGGTGTGCAAATATATTCTAGATACGTAAATTTTGTTTAAAATGCAAGATTAATGGTGAGATAAATGGTGAGCAAGACAAAGAGACTTGCAATAAAAGTATATGAATTAGAAACTATGCAGTAAACTTTGGTACTGTAACGAATGGAAAAGTACTGTGAAGAGATCTAAAAAGGAAATATATGTATATAATTTTGTTGAGAGCACTGAGCAGTAAGCAGTACAATGTAAAAAACGCTAGATGGCATAAGATCACGTTTTACCATTAAAATACATGCCATGAACATTTAAAAAACCTGAAAGATATAGAGAATGTATATATTTTTGAAATTAAACGTGAAATATTTGTTTTATATAAAATAAAGTATAATAGATGAATAACGATAAATATAGGTGATGGGAGATATGTATCTATTTATGAATTTTAAGATATTAATTTTGTTTAAAAATGAATTATTTTGTATTAAATGTTAAATCGATTTCTATGTAGAAATCTAGTAGAGAACGGAGTTCCCTCGTTTTGAAGGCGGAGCATGTAGAGGTATATTGGTTTTAATATTTTATTTTTGGTGATTGGAATAAAGATTTGTTAGAATTAAAGTTAAAATATTAAAATGTTACGATGATGTTAAATTATGTCATATTGACACGTGCGTTTGTTTGTTGATATAAGTTGTTACACACGGTTGTCTTTATGTTATGTTATTAATGAAATCCTGGCGAGACGCTAACTCGCAGGATTATGTAAAGATGAAAAGCAAGAATAGTAATGTCAGTTTTGTAATGACATAAATGTGTAATATAATTTGTTGTTAACATTGACACAATTCGGATATGGCACAATATTCAGATTCGCAGAAAATTATAGTCTGGGAATTCGGTTACGATGTAATACGGTTTGAAACAAATGTTTTACCAATAGCTGAGGTAAACACAGTTGAACAACATGACGAATTCCACCGTCTGGAAAGGACAACAAAAACCCCGAGTTAGAGAGAATCTGGATCAGATGTGGATCAGATGTGGAGGAGTCTTAGATCAGATATGGATCAGTCTTGGATCAGTCAATGAACATCGGTCTGAGATTAGTTGGAGACCGCAAGTAGATCGAGGGTTGATCTACACCACGTTTTAATCACGAAGATATATATAATCGACTAATGGTTGGTCTTTAGTTGGCATTCTGTGGAGACCAAGCGCAGCCACCAACCTTGTCCAGAGAGAAAGATCCAGAGCCAAGCAGTGAGACGTCATCATTCCAGACAGACGCAACATATCCAAGGTATGTGTGCCTCAGCTATGTGTGTTGATCGTGATCTAAATTCCATTCATTTAACGATCTGTGATCTGAACCATTAGGCCATATTTATTCATTGCACAGACACTAACACAATGACATTAAGTAGTCAAATACATAAGTTAACCGAAATATAGAGTGTTTGTAATTATCCTCTCATTTAACATTTACCTACTCATTTTGGATAATGAGTACTAGCAGCTTCGTTACGTCACTACTTAAATATCCCCATGATTTATAGGCACGACGTAAGGAGGTTGTTAATATATATACATAATCTATGACCCCTATGACATTCTTCAATCCACCAATTCTATAGAATTCCCTTTTGTTCATTGATATATTTTCTTGGTTCTGTGGCACGGATACATACAGTGGCTTTAAGGCAATAGAGTGTCTATCACTGGTAAAAGCTCTTCCAGCACTTAATAAGGATCCCCTGCTACAATTTGAAAAGTATATACCAGTGCGAAATATTTGCAAGCCACAAAGGAAGTTGCAGCTTGGAGACAAAGCACGGTTCCTGTCAGAATTATGCTACAGTTACGGTTCCAGCATACCAAACAGCGACTCGAAAGATTCCGTACAAAACCCAAACCGTTCTTTGAAATCAATGTCGCTACACATAGCAAATGGATCTCTTCTCTCCATTGAAGGCTCCATGCTTGGGATGTGTACCTGTTCTGCCATCTCTTTCTATTCTTTGTAGACCAGGTAATCCATAGAATTCGACATTTAACACGCAGAAACCAAAGAACTCATCTTACTCTCTAACTTTAGTCCTACTATTGCTTAGGAGTAAAATTTGGTCTTATTTACTCCTACAGTTACTAATGTAGTAGTGTACTCTTTGATGGTACTCTCCACCACTTGTGGAGTAAATAAATGAATGGGTGAGTTGAAAAAGGAACACATTCCAAAAGCTCAACTTTCAAACACTGGGTGGAAACATGAATACATTCCAGAAATATGTTCGATTTTTCACTCATACGTTCGCGTAGACTTCAGTAAAGAGGACCTAAAATTAATGAATGCGTTCCTTGTTTCTCTTACGCGCTGTAGGTATATATAAATGAATATAACCATCTCAGTTTAGCTTGCCTATTTTCTGGAATGTGTACCTTTTTCAACTCACTCGTTCAAATTTACTACAGTAGTAAATGAAAATTTTTCTTCTGTGGTAATTTACTCCTTTAGTTCAGTACTCTCGACTGGAAGTCGCCGATTTCCTTCTCTCTTAGTAAGTTACTACTTTAGTTTCACTTGCTCTTGGCTGGTAGTCGCCACCCTAAGTATGATAGATGAGTGGGAGAAATTTCGAAGTTTCTCGTTAGGAAGTTTCCGCAATTCCACTACTCCGTTCTCTTCTCTTCTGGGTCAGAATATTAGCCTCAGGATTTTATTCTCAAATACTTTCAGATTGCGTTCTTTTCTTATAGTAAGGGATCATGTTTCGCAACCATAAGATATTTATAGTTTTATATATTTTAAGCTTTAAATTTTTCGATAGCATTCGGGAAGACAGAATAGCCAAACGATACTACTATAGTTGGTGTCAAATTAGAGAAAATTAATTTTATTGTAAACTTGCACACTGAATGGGTCGTTGTTTTATATTTTGTCATATGTTTCTTTAAGTGTAAGATTTCATACGTTTATTTCTTTGGTTACAAACCTTTGAATAAAATGAGTACTGTAAGTGGAAAGTTCGCCGTGGGGAACACAATGGTTTCAAAGATTCATAAATTTGCTTGGCTTAAAAAAAATATCAACCATTATTCTACATCCAACCGGATTCTCAAAAATGTATTTATTTATTTATTCATCAACACAATAGGCATATGCCAAATTACAGTGTTGAAATATTATAATTCATTTTATAATAGTTCTTTATCAGTGCTTTACAGGACATTGTACACATTTCAATTTAATCTGTTTATGACATAATTATTATAGAAAGAACAAGCTCTCCAGATTGGTGGCTTCAGCATTGTGTTGGTTCTAGCCTTTTTGAAACAAAATAGATTTGTACTATTTGTTCTAGTTCTAACTGCAGGAACATGCAAGTATAATGAAGAAGTATCCAGTTTAAACAATCGAATTCATTTTGAACGATTTTTTGAAGGAATACCAGATCGGTAATATTACGCCTTTGTTCTAACAGGTAAATATTAAAATTGTCTATCAGTATACTATGACTTTCAAATGAGGGATAAGTTCCAGTAATTTTGCGCATCAAATACCTTAGAAATCTTGATTGAATTGTTTCAATTTGCTGCCGATATTTTTGTTGTGAGGGGTTCCAAATCACGACAGCATATTCCAACTTGGTGCGTACATATGAATAATACATTTTCAATATTGTTTCAATATTTCTGAAGTCGTTACTACTTCTAATTATAAATCCTAATAATTTAAACGCATCATGCGTATCATTTTCGATATGTTTAATGAACGCTAATTTAGGGTCAAATGTAACACCTAAATCTTTAACTGTATTAGGTCTACTTATAGAAGTCCCAGTTTCTATTTCTATTTCTTAGGGACAAATCCACCTAAATATTGTCCTTCTATCTTCACCTAGTCCTTTCCAATGGTCATTTTCCTATTTAATTTCTAGTTCAAGTCTTCCATAAAGCTCCTACGTTATTCAGTCCTACTTTATTTATATGCCTAAACAACTAATCAACCTACCAATCATGTTTTGTTTGAGAAGAAGCATTAAGTGGTAAAATAAATGTTATTTTGATATCTCATAATATAAAGTAAATGTGTGAATAGTTGTCAGTAACAGTAAAAATACACCTACTTACCTAATTTTGTTTTACTTAGCGGCCTCACGAACTCTGATGATGAGAGTGCTCCCTGCAACAATAAAAGTTTCTTCAGCAAATCATCGTCTTAATTCTATGTATGAAGCTAAAATTTATCAGTCTGTGAAAAAAAATGCTAATTTAGTGCTAATAAAATATAGTGCAATAATCTCGTTTATAAGAGAGATCATATTGCGAGCTTAATTAAGACAAGAAATATAGGAAATGAAGAAGCTGTATGTAAATTTAATGAAATAAACAACCATTATAATTACCATACATGCCAATACAAACGTTCTTTCAAAAATTATGTTTAAAAACATGCAAAATGGTATTCTCTGAATGTCCTCTAAATTCAACGTTCCCAATAAAGGATGCAAAGTTTTTCAAGTATGGATTTTTTAAGTGAATGTAATATTGTAATATTACAAATGTGAGGAACATTGCTTCCAGCCTAAAGGATTAGACTTCTATTTTCCAATCAGCTTAGGTTATCAATTATCAGCGGTAGATTATCTATCTTTTACGTTATTTCTATTACATGCTATATAATTCAAGATCTATGAGCTATGTTTATCTTTTAAGCCACCTCCCGCCAACAACCAGTATGCTTCGCGATTCCGCGGGCCATTTAGATGATTTTTAATTCTCTATAGTGTATGAAAGAAAAGCGTATAGCATTACTTCTATTGTGCATAGAGACATGAAGTAAAAAGTAGCTTATTGTCTAGGATCTCTATGTTAATTTTTGGTGGAATTCATAATATTTTTTTTTCAATTCAGGGTGGCCACGGGAGGCAAAATACGAAAATTCTAGAAAATTCTTTTGGGGGGAACCACCCCAAAAAACCCTGTTTTCAATTTTGTTTGTAAATAATTTTATTTGAAACGTATTTACAACATTTCCATTACGAAATCTGTTTGGTTTAGGTGGCGCTTTTGTTTCATATACTATAGACTATTAAAAATCATTCAAATGATCCGCGGAATCGCGAAGCATACTGGGTGTTGGCGGACGGTCACAGGAGGATTAAATGTTGACTGAAAGCAGTGGGAATAACATACTTATTTTATTATATGGTGTGCCTTATTGTGTAAAGAGGTATTCGACACCTAAACGAACCAAAAACTCCATTTCCCAACCAGCCAGCTGCATGTCACATCGGACCTTCTGCATACGCCAATATAATGGCGTACGGGATCAAAGGACGTACTATTTTGTCAATGTAGTTGTGGGCTGAAACAAAATGGTACATATCAAAGCATAAGGCAATGAAAAAGTCAACCCATGGAGATACTATTCATTATCCAATATATATCCATTTTTTTTCGGTGAGTATTGTCGGTCTGCCACTTCCTAGGACACCTGGCACACGCTTAGTTTTCCTGAATTGGTAGTGCTGACACTTCATGTTTGATTTATTTGGAGATGCCTGCACGAGAAACGCCTTTTCAGAGTGTACTAAGGTTGTACTCTTCCAGAATAAAAATAATTTCCTCCAGTGTGTGCACCAGTAATGGATCTGGTCACGAACCTCATTACCTGTGTTCCGGAGGCAGTAAGAGCCATGAATTTTCAGACCCGGTAATTCGGGCAAATTGAAGATTCGGAATATCACAGTCTGATCTGCCGTAATCCGAATAGATTCATGACCTCAAGTGTCCCGGCATCACCGGATCAATTCTTGATTCGGACCACCCTGTGTTACTCAGACGGTAGTGTGACGAGGAGACGACGAAACATTATCATACACTGGGAGTATATAAGAGGTTCATAGGTCATGTACGAGGCTACAAGTGCATTAATTCAACAAATACGATTCCTCCATCTCTCTCTCTCTCTCTCTCTCAATCTGTCTTCTCAAGTCAAATCCATAATTTTCTTTCTCGCTTCTTCTATGAGTCCTTATGTGTCAAAACATTGTAGAGAAAGGTAACTACAAGATTTAAAAGAGTATAAATACGTTGGGATCACAGAAAAATAAGCTACATGTCTTTCTTGTGGGTGATCTTCAAAGTTTAGTCTAGCTTACAAATAAGCTTGTGACAGAAGAAAAGAGGTGTCAATCGTTAGTGCTATATTAGTGTTGATTAGTGCTACATTAATACTACAAGCACTACATTAGTGCTAGTACGTACGGAAAGCTATAAAAAATTAAATTGACGATTTGACTCGAGTCAAACCAAAAGCGTTACTTTGACAAGTAAGCTTTGCCGAAAACGGAAAGCATCTCAATTGTTAGTGCTGTTTAGTTCTACAAATGCAATGATAGTGCTTCTAGTATAGGAAGTCGTTCACAAACTAACCAATTTAAACAGGATTCTAGATTGATATAAAACCAGAATCGCCATTTTTATAGAGAAGCTTTACAGAAAACGAAAATGTTGATCATTAGTGCTATATTGATACCCATTAGTACTGTAGTACGTTAGTAATAATGTTCTTTGCGTAGGACCACTACCGTTGTGCTTATAGCAGTAACGTAACACTAACGACTTATTCTTCATAAAGTTGATTTTAAAGATTGATGTCAAGGCAAAATTGTCACATTGGTTTGTTAAGTAAGGGCACTAGTTTTGTGCTTAGAGCACTAGCGTGAAACTAATGATTAATACACATTTCGTTGTCCAAAAATGTTTTGTAAATGTAATGTTTCAACTTTCATGTAAAACCAAAATCCACGTTTTTCATTTATTAATACATTTCCGTAATATTATGCTCAACCAACACTAACTAGCGGTAAGAATTAACACCATTTTTACTATTCACAAAGCTGTTTTGTAAAAACTGTGATTCTAGCTTGATATCAAGCCAGAATATTCAGTCCAATTTGTTAGTAACGTTCCGTACGTAGAAAAACTAATATTGAGTTTGTGGTAGTATCCAACAGTAGGGTAGCACTAGAGACTGACATTATTTTTACTCACCACAATGTTAGTTTATAAAACTGGCAATTCTAGCTTGACGTGAAGTCAAAATCTCACTTTAATTTCTTAATGAGTTTCCTTACGTAAACGCACTAATGTGTTTGTACCACTAGCTGCACTAACGCAGCTCTAATGATTAACAGGCTCTTTTTATGTGTAAATGTGGCTTTCTACTTTCATGTACATCCAGAGTCATCACTCTATTTTATTAATAACTTTCCGTAGGTAGAAGCATTAACATTGTGTGGATTGCACTAACCAGCAATAACGTAACACTAAGGAGTAATACTAATTTTATTCTCCACAAAGTTATTTTGTTAAATTGGTGATTCTACCTTCACTTCAAGCTTGAACCGTTATTTAATTTGCTAATAACTTTATGTAAGTAGAAGTACTAATGTTATGTTTGTAGTAACACCCAGTACTAACGTAGCACTAATGATTGAAATTTCCATTTTCCTCATAGTTTGTTTATACAACTGGCGATGTTGGCTTGATGTCAAAGCAGAATCCCACATTAGTTGTTAATAACTTTCCACACGTAGATGCATTAACTTCTAGCACTAAACAACACTAATGAGAGAAACCTTTTTCTCTTTCCTCAAAATGAATTTGTAAAAGTTGAGATTTCGGCTTGATGTTAAGCCAATATTGACATATTAATTTGTAAATACTTTTCTGCAGACAGAAGCACTAACATTGTACTACTAAGCAGAATCAATATAGAACTAACGTCTAATAGTCTTTTCGTTTAACACAAAATATTTTTAGAAAAACGACAATTTTGGCTTGACGTCATGGCACAATTGCCACATTAATTTGTTAATAACTTTCCATTTCGGAGCACTAATGCTATGTTTGTAGCTTTAATTAGTACTAATGTAGCACTAACAATTGACTCCTCTTTCGTTCTTCCTTAAGCCTGTAAAGATAAAAAAAATTGTTTGACGTTAAACCAGAATTACCACTTTAATTTCTTAAATAACTTTCCGTGCGTAGGAGCACTAGCATTATGCTTGTAACACTAACGCAGCACTAACGATTGACATGCATTATGTTTTCAGCAAAACTTATTTGTAAACGTACGATGGACGTCATGCTGGAATCGCCACTGTAAATTTTTAATAACTTTTCGTGCATAGCAGCACTAAGATTGTGCTTGCGGTAATAACCAGTAGTAATGTAGCAACAAGGATTAGCATAAATCTTATTAGGGTCTTCAGATGTGACGACTTTGACTTGATAAACGTTTTGAAATAACAAAGAATTAGGATTAGAAATTATATTTCTAGGCTTTCAGCGTCTATGGCTATGTTAGCCCGTCCTATATGAGGGACGACGTCCCAAGGGGTTCACATTGCCCGGAGAATAAGAGAGGAGGAAAGGAAGGAAGCGGTCAGGAGACGTTATGCTAGTGCCATCCCGGGATTTGGCTGGAGAATGGGAACAAACCCAGGAAAATCTCACTGCCTGAAAAAGCCGTTACATAAAGCTAAGAAGTCAGTGTAAATAAATTGAAACAAGTATATATATATATATATATATATATATATATATATATATATATATATATATATATATATATATATATATATATATATATATATATCCCTAGCAGAAATAAATTTGTTTAGATCTAACAAAGAAGTTAAGTTAAGGGATACATGATCTTATTTTTCTAGAATTCTTGAAAATTAATGAAACATAAAGTCAATGAACAGCATTGATAAGTACTAAGTTGATAAAATATAGTAAATAAGTAACTAATTCAATATCCTACGGAACCCACAGTTTCAATGCGGCATTCAATAAAGCTCTCCATTGACTCCTATCCTTAACCAAATGGATCCAGTTTCTATTTTGTATACCTATTTCTACGAGATACATCTTAATATTGTAATCCCATCTCCGCCTAGGTCTTCCTAATGGTCGGTTTGGAATTGGACTTCCAGCTAAAACTTTCAAATCGTTCCTACTTTCTTCTATTCTGGTTACATGACCTGTCGACCTGAGCCTCCTACACTTGATGACCTAACAAGGTTTTGTAAACGGTATATTTGATGGAATTCCCCCTTAATAAAGTTTCTACCATTCCCGTTCTTTTTGGGTCGAAATATTCGTCTCAGGATATTGTTCTCAAATACTTTCAGTCTACGTTCTTCAATCGGAGTAAGCGACCGTTGAGGAGCACGATATTTAATTAAATGGAAGGGCTTATAATAATTTCCTCACATGTACATTAGGTTGATACATATTTAAGGAATGAGAAATGTTTCTACATTAAACATAATAATTATTTAGGCCTGCATGGAAAGATAATTCTAAAATGAAACATATTCCAGAAGCCTGTTGTTTGTAGTCGTGGGTTAAATTATTGTAATGACATTTTCTACGTCACAAGTTAGAGCACAGCTAAATAATAAGGAAGAAATATCTGATGCTTATTTTTAATAGTGCAATAATTTGTATGGATCATGCATTTCCGGTTACCAGCACGAATTTGGTCAGGGTGTTTAACGCGACATGTGAATGAGAAAAAAGCCGGGAGACAGCTCCTCAATATGTTTCATGTACTCTGGGCGCCATCTTGAAAAATAGCCTACTTTTCACAAGTTCCCTAAATTTTGTCCGATTTACACCGTGTTTGGGCTCAAATTCACAGGCAAAACGACTGTAGAAAACTATGGACTGCTAGACAGTAGCTTTAATTTCTTGAGGAGGCTAGTGAAAGGACACAGGTATTCTGGGAGGGGGAGGAGTTATTTTGTGTACACTAAAAATAAGACTATTGTATTACTTGACCTATATATCAAGTTCTACATCTCTGGGAAGGGGGCTCACGACAGGCCCGTGTCCAGGGGGTCATGGTGGGCCACCCCTAAGTTTCTACTGCCCCCCTAAAGTTTTCACGGGTTGGATCGGGCCCCGTAACTTCTCCCGCTCCCCCTCTATATTTTTGCGATGGCTACGAGCCTGGCTCACGATGCCACCAGAGGGCACTTGCCCACTTCTTCCCATCTAGCGTTGTCACAGTGCTGCCATTATTTGCAACATGTATCGACTATTAATACATGTTTCGGCTGCATTCAGTAATATTTTGTTGGAAATAGCAGCCATCTCGAAAATGTCTTATTATTCTGCAACGTGCCTATAATGAAACGTTCAAATAATACATTTTTTATGATCTAGTTCGTACATTACGTGCGTAGAAGTATCATTTAAATTTTGCGTGTGTGGAGATTATAAAGAATGTAACACACAACCGTAATTACTAGAAAAAGTAATTACTAGATCGAGATCACACCACGAAGACACGGATGCATTCCAAAGCAAGTGCAGGACACATGTGAAGAACCTATTTGATGTACTTCGTAATACTGGTAATCCTTTTGAAGAAGAGCATCTATCTACAATTGTGTTCACCAGACGTATAGCACCAGAAGATTCGTGCCAGTCTGTCCGCATCGCAGCTACCACAGGAACCAAAATGTATGAGGACTTCGTTTATAACCGTCTAATGACATGCAAGCAGTCTATACACGATGTTATAAAGAAAGTTAATATGCAGCTTTTCAACTGTAGCTCGTTGAAAGTTCGTTGCAAAGATAAGATAAAACTTGATAGTGCACACAAAGATTCTAACCTGTTCAGCAAAATGTTCATAGCATGTCAGGAAAGGGAGGACGATATCAGAGAATTCTTTTCTCATGAGAACATAACTTATCCTCCATCAATATCTGAATTTGGAGATCTCAGACTTCCTACCTCTAAATTAGTTCTCACGACGTTGTAAGCTACCAATCTCTCACGCTAATCCAACGATTTGTGATGCTCATGTACGACAGATCGAGTTCTTTCGAGAAAGCCAACGAAACCAGACGTATTCTATTCAGCGAGAAAAATTGCACAATACAATACCACAATTGCACAATTGCACAATAGACAGAATACCTCCAACCGAAGACGCATTGAATCTCCATACAAGAAGAGCAACTCTTCAGTGCACGGCCTGGCGACAGTGTCTCGAAAAGGATGTGCACGATGTTGAACCCATGAACTGGGGTTGGGAGGAAACAGATGACGGAGTCGGTTACCAACCTGTGTGCACTACGTTGAGGAGTATGTCTGATAACAGTCGACAACTAGTGACATGCCGTTACAAACTGCGCTGTACTGGGAAATGTACTTCTATTAAGAACGACCTCGTCTGTACGTTGCATTGCAAATGTGAAGGACAATGATCACAGTGATATCACTATGAACACAGCAGCTGAACTTTTTTTTAAATGTGAATGTGTATATGAGTTATGTAGATATATAACATTGTAGCAAACGTATTAAAGTTGTAGAATGATAAACTGTATTAATTTGTACTTGATATACAACATCTCTAGAATAAAATCTCACAGTGAGGTCGGGTGACCGGGGAGGCCATTCATGCAGCTAACCTTTATAGGACCTTGCCTTTTTATGTAAATTTTAGAGTTTCAGTCAAGCAGTTATTGCAACTAGACTGTTTATCGTAGGATCATGGTTCATACCTCGTTGTTTTTGTAATGAAGCTGCGTTTCCAACTATACTAGTCAAATTTCCTTATTTTGTACCTAAGACGGTAAATCCCCGCCCAAAGTGGGAAAAACGGAAATTACAAAAAAATGGCACCAATATCTTCCCTCGAACATGTAAGTGGTACATGACACGAACATGCAAGTGGTACATAATACGAACGAACATGCAAATGGTACACCGTACCAAAAATTTTGCTTTATAGTGAATAGAATGAGGTATGAAGAATGGTCGCCCCAAAATTAGTGTAGATGCCCTAGCCGATTTACCAATTTCCCCCAATAATACATTGTCAGTCAATTGTTTTTCAATGAGCTTCAGCATAAAGACTATTCTTCGTAGGAACATGCATCGTACCTTGTTGTCTTTGGAATGAATCAAACTTTCGACTGGTATTACTCGCATGTGGGTACTATGTGCTTGTGGACGAAAAATTACCTCCAAAGGGAAATTTTGTCAGAAAAAGCACTCTTTTTCAAGTTTCGGTCCCTCTCCCCTCTGTGTTGACGCTTAGATCTCAAAATCGCCTAAAACATACTACATGGTGTATGTAATATCTGTGGAAAATATCAATCTCATATCTTGAAACCTAAGGGCGGTAAAGAAAATTCCCCCACGTGGAAAGCATAACTCGTTCTACTTTAAGGAAAAAACAAAAAATCCCTGACACGTCCCTATTTATCCGAGGATCATAATTCGCAAACGATTTCGTGTCAATTTAAGGTAGCTTTTAAATGGTACCACTCACATGTCCCTATCTTGTCTCCGAGGGGGATAAATCCCGAAAAGGGACATTTTTCCTGAAAAAATCTCATTTCTTTTCAATTTGGACGCGATTTTCTCGCTTCTGATACACAATAGGGAAATTGTAAGAGTACAGTTGGAAACAGTGCTTCGTTACAAACACAACGAGGTACAAAACATGATTCTAGAATAAATAGGAACGTGTCAAAAAATTCCCCAAAAAGTTCTAAAATTACCCAATGTTTTTCTTCTTCAGTGTTCGTGACGTCACCACCCGTAGGCATCACTCGCGTGACTGGAAAGTACCCATGGAACACGTTCTTTGATGCTTCCACGCTTGAATAAATGCAAAAAACGATGTAAAAAGCTTAACTAGAGACTTATAAGGCAAACTCCAAAGATCGACGCTATGATACAGATGTTCCATCGGTCCCCAAAGGGTTAAATGACTAAAATCGAATTTTTTTTTTGCTATTAACTGTTTCTGATTCTGTTTGGCAACAGACTGGAGAAGAAGAAAATTGTTTTCTAAAACTTTCATGTAAATATTTAGATTAAGTTGCTAGAAGTTAGCCATTTTCCAATATGGCGTCCAGGGTCGACCATAATGATCCTACGAACTGTATCCCGGTAATTTTCCAACCTTGATTGGACATGTAACAAAATGGCAAACTTTCATACTGGTAACCGGAAATGCAGGATACTTACGCTAACATACCACACTATAATGAATTTAATGAATTGAATTGGTTTTCAAACAGAAATACAAACATTTGATAGCTAATAATTAAACTCTATAATAGAGACATCTGGTGGTAAATTTCGAAGCTATTGAATATTAAAGAGATCGAATTGTAAACATAAAATTGTTCCTTTTTCTTCAGAAATTATTCAGTAAAATAATACGAAATCGATGTAACCTATATATTATGATTTTAGGATTGAGTAGAATACACTGTATTAATGCAAAATGTATTTATTGAATTTTATTTTCATTTAATCTTTAAATTACTGAGAGTATGAGGTGTTACACTGAGAAAAATCACTTATCCAACAGCGGTATGTTGTAAAAATATACGGAATATTATATTTACTACAGAAATCAGTACGGAGCATACGTTATCCATAAACTACGTACGTACTACCCTTTTCCCTCTCGGATATTTCATCATGTCGTTGCAGAATGTATTACATCTAATAAACTACAGTAAGTCCAAAAACTACAGTATTTACACATGCAACCTATGCTTTCACGTACGCCACACTCGTTTTTCTTTACTCAGTGTAGCGAGATTCTCTAGGAGTATTATAAAGATGTAATTGAAATAGATCTTGAAAAGTTGCAGTTCATTTCAGTTTGCGTAAACTAGTCGCAAATTGAAACATTCTAATATTAATTAATTATATTTAGTTTTAGTAGGTGGAACTTTTCCTAATTATTCCTAATAACAATCTTTATTATTATTATTATTATTATTATTATTATTATTATTATTATTATTATTATTATTATTATTATTATTATTATTATTATTATTATTATTATTATTATTATTTAGTAGTAGTAATAGTAGACTCCAATTATTTATTTACTTGTTGTTTCAACCTGAAAGGAAATTCATATGATTTCGGTAAAAAGCAAATAATAATAATAATAATAATGATAATAATAATAATAATAATAATAATAATAATAATAATAATAATAATAATAATAATAATAATAATAATAATAATAATAATAAACAGCGATGCGGCCCTAGATGTGCTGACACTTCGTCAGTTTTAAAGAATAGATATTTTAGATCAATCAGTCAATCTACAGACACATTATTAATTCTAAGCCAAGTAACACATTAACATAGACATAAATTACCTGTGTTAGAGAAATTAAAACGAGTAGTAGTAAACCTTTCATTCTTGCTACGTTTGAAAAACTGCCTTGTGCTTGATGTATCCTAAATGATTTGATGGCACTTTGAAAGAGAGATAAAGTTAGTAAAGATTTTTAAAATATATGTAGTTTTTCTCAATAACCTATAATAAGTGTGTCAATATACTGAAACCTTTGATCTAATTTTTCGTTATCTCTATATCTGTATTTTTGAATGATGAGAATAGGATTTTAGAGATTATAAACAATAATGAAGGACAATATTAGAGGGAATTTCCATTTTTACCATTGATTGTTCAAGTACAATAGGTAAGAAGAAACTCTCTTATTAATACCGATCTTTTATCTTTTTTTTTTTATCATAATGAAGAAACAGTAAACAGTAGACAAGTAAAGAATACTCGTATGTTATTATCGATCAATTTTCAATACAGTCAGGGTCATTCTGAAATCTATTTTACTGATTGTCCCGAATTGGAACCAGTGTTGAATTCAGACATTTTCACCCTGGGGGGAATGTGAACTCGTCGGAAGGAAGGGAAGTTTTTCTATATTTTTGAAAGAACACAGCATATTTAACAATTTTATTCACATGCACAACTTATCAAATATTGGGACTAATTGTGGATAAATATTCAATTAAGATTATAATTTAAAAAAAAACAATCGTTTTCTTATACAAAACATTAAATAATTATTAAAACTGGCAAAAAAATATTTTAAGACTAAACTTTTGTTGATATTTACAGTAGTTATTTTTGTTATTGCTTCTTATTTACAGTAGTTACTGTTCGTTATTAATGTAGAAGTTTGGTAAAAGAAGATTTAAAATATCTCAAAAATTTTAATTTTCCTAAAGCAAACATATATATAGATATTTTAACAAAAAGTTCTCATTCTTTCTCATACCTCTGATTATAAATCAAACACATGCGCCTATTGATAAAATCTATATAAATCTCAAACCCAGGGAGGACAACTGTTCCTCCCTGATTCCTTTAAATGACGCTCTTTGAATTTCTCCCTCTAACTGACTTCACTTTTGTTAAACAAGATGTGTTTGCTTTAACAATCGTAAAATACACGTCTCTTACTTCCGGTGCCCAAAATGGGATTTAGGTTGCTCTATTTCAAATAATGCAAGAACTGTCAGTTTTCAAGAACTGAAGTCTGCTGACGTCAAAGATCATATCGAATGATCGAAGGGTCTTTCCTATCTTTCCTTTCCTATCTCAATCTGTGCTAGTGCTACCTTCTGATATATAATAAAGGGCCAGAGTAGAGTACCTACTAAAATATAAATGTTTCATCAACAGTTGACAACTTCATGTTCTGCCAAACTCAGTCATAGCGTTAAGGAACATAGGTTCTATTGATTATTTGGTATTCTATCTTAGATGTAACATGTTTAATATTTATATAGAATGGGTCTGAGTCATTTATATGTATATTGAGAGATCGGACTTCTTCTGCACGTGCACGGAAAGAAAAGCAGGTTACTGGGTGAAGTAATTTCTTCATTTTGTGAATAAAATTTCGAGTTTCTCCGGGGAAGGGTGAATTTTCTTCGGGGGATATTCTCCCCAGGGCTACCCCCTGAATTCATGTCTAATTGGAACCCATCCTAAAGGGAGCCCTGTACTGAAATGTAATGCCTCGGCTTTCCAAGTACAACACATTGTAAATTGTCAGGAAAGTTGGAAAGACTAAAATTATTCTCGCTTTAACCCCCCACCTCCTACGGTAGAACTTGAATTTAGCTTAATTTATTTAAGAAGCAGAGCTGAAACCGTACTAAGTGTGTGGTATGTAATAAATGTGAATATTTTGCTTCTAGTGAAAGTCAAGACCGGTATAAAGGTCCAATGATTGTACTTACATTCATAGTTTCTAAATTATATTATAAGTATTATGACACATTTTGGAAATTATTCTTACCAATCACTTGAATTTCTTAGAATAAGAGATGCTTAAACGTATTAATTTATTTTCCTTCAGTAATACAAATAATCGTTTTTAATTGAAATAGTTGTTCTCACCAAGCCGTCTGCTCGTTGTACTCTAAAGATAAAAAATCGTGCTTAATTAAGAGTTCAGTTTACAGTTAAGCTTTTTTTTTAAAAGAAAAGAAAAAGAAAGAAAAGATTGCTCACCTACTAACTGAGGTTACGAACATATTATAACTGATTTGAAAGTTTCAGAGTTACTCTGTAGAGTGGAGCGTTTTGCACTTTTGTTGGAAATTCGATGTCGGCTTGTGTGGAAAAGGTGCCGTTAGTGGCACCGACATTACTGATTTTTTATTTTATTTTTTTAAACAACCCCTTATCCTGCCCCTGCTTGTAGAGTTGGCAATACGCTTGCCAGTGCCTGGCTTAGGTGTGGCATGACCCAAGTATTCTGAACTGGGCTCCAATAGAACTGTGATATGCTTTTCTGTAACCTCTCATCTTCGTAATTTGCCGTTAATATTTTCTTGCACAAGAGTTGCATCATTTTTTTTTCGTCGAAGTAGATACTTGTAGTCGCCCGGCCTAGGTGAGCCTTTTCTTTCTAGATTTTTTCACGCATTTTATCTTTTCCTCTTCGTACCTTTGATCTGTCAACAACAAGGTTCTTGTTCTCTGGCGTTATGAGTCTCCCGTCCTGAAGTACGGCAGAAGCGATCAAAGCAACATGTCTGTCTGAAGCTTCAGTTCTAAAAGCTGCCTTCGCTGTACTTTGAAAACAGATGCGCTTTAGGCTATGTTTTCTTCTTGCTCGCACCTCGAAGTCAGATGCCGACGTGCATCCCGATTCAACAGCTTCGCTGGATTCCCATGAAGACACCAGTATCTTTGACCTGTGCCTATGCCTGTCCACTAGTTGATGGACTTGCTTCAACACATCCAGCGTCTTTCTTGGTTGTCTGCCCCTTAAATCTGCTCACTTCACGGGAAAACATCTTTGACAGAGATTTGCTTGTTCGGACGTCAACGTTACCAATGCTCATTTTCCGTGATGTTCTCTGGTCCAAAAGAAACTTGAATTATCGTTTTGGAATCTTGCGTGTCCTCTCACAGTTGCAATCTTCGGCGGTTTTACATTTGCAAGACTCAATATCAAAAAGAGACTTTTCCGTGTGTGTAACAAAACCTGCACGAAGTGTTGCTTCTTGTTCTTGTCAACTGAAATGTTTTTCCTTGGTGCGACACTTCTTATAAAATGCTTTCAGCATGTCAAAAACTCTCTTTTCTCAAACCACAGCAATGCCTGCTTTACGCCAAAAATGTACAACTCTTTGACCAACTAGTTTACAAATGTCAGTCACTGGTAATTTAGTTACACTTTCGTCACAACTTAAATTACTTCGAAACCAATTATAATGTCGCATAACTTCAACGTACGTGGGTAACTACACTTCACTCATTTCACTTGGAGTGCAAAATAAGCCTCGATTTACACTTTCCAGCGTTGGTCTGCTATGAGGCTTTTACTTCGTCTTGCTCTCCATTGCTTCCGAACTTGGAAACCAAAGTATACAAAATGTCTCTGAATCGTATCTCACTACGAAGACTGTAACTTTAGGTACAATGCACAAACTCTCTGTCTTAACAGAAACAGTAGCGAACTAAAACCGTTAAAGCTTAAGCTGCAATAAACTGGAGTGTTGGATTGGTTGGTCGATGTACACCATATTTATACCATCGCCGCACTTAGAGCGAGAATATTCTAGAAAAGTCGGAGTAGGTTCCTTAGTTGTCGGCGTAGGTAGCGGGAGGTGCGGGAATCTTCTGGACGAAGCCGGACGTTGCGACGACGCTCGAAGAGCGTGCCCAAAGTAAGCAACCACGAAGTAGTGTAGCCTGCCGCTAGATGGCATTTGCTGTCGTTGTACATAACAAGCAAAGAGTTGCCAAAAGAAATCGTGTTATATCAAGAGCTATACCTATAATCATCGTTAACATGGCATTCCAAACAAAATGTGGACAATAATTCCAACAACTGAGCTAATATGGCTGTGCTTTGACTCATAAACATTTTAAAATTATTTACTGCCATTGCTAGAAGTTTCTTTTAATAACATAATTGTATTTTAGCCATCAGAAACTCTAAAAACGACCGCAAGTAGCTTTTCTGTCATTGGTGTTGTGCGTGTTGCCTAACCAAACACTTTAAAATTTTAAGTCCGTTGGGGCAGGGTGAGGGGTTGTCCAACAGAATTTTTAAAAAGTGTGGGAGTTCTGTCCATTTGTGTGGGGGTTTTGTCCATTTATGTGGGGATTGTGACCGTTGCTATGTGTGGCTGTTTTGTCCATTTGTGTGGGAGTTATGACCGTTGGAGGTTATGACCGATTACCAGTGTGGGGGTTTTGGCTGTGGGGGTTATGACCGTTCGTGTATATGGGAGATTTGTCCATTTGTGTGGGGGTTATGACCGATCGTGTGGGCGTTTTGACATTTCTTGAGTGTGGGGATTTTGGCTGTGGGGGTTATGACCGTTCGTGTGTTTGGGAGATTTGTCCATTTGTGTGGGGGTTATGACCGTTTGTGTGGGCGTTTTGACATTTCTGGAGTGTGGGTGTTTTGGCTGTGGGGGTTTTGACCGGTTCCCTTCGGCACTAGCCGTCATCGAATTTCCAACAAAACTGCAAAACGCTCCAGCCTAATGCTCAGTCCGTCTGGCCACAGCGTAGTTACATGCATAATACAATATTGTAGAAGGTAAGATTAGGGGTTAATTAACTGTTTGTTGCCATCCGATTCACATATCACTACGAATAGCTTAGTATTAATTACTGTGAAGAAAAGCTTAACCTTATTAGGCTTCAAAAATCTGCTACATAATAAATACAGAAAATCTCATAGCACGTCTATGTCCGTCTGTATTTAGACAAGCATTAGAGTAAGAAGAGTAACAGATAGCGAGAAGCAATTTATGGAGTGCTTTCAGTGTCCTATATATGGTGTCCTATATAAAGATGATATGTATAGTATTTTTGGTAAGCTGAATCTATTGTGAAAGATTGAATCTCAATATCTTTTATAATTTTTGCCCAATGGAAATCAGTAATGAAACTGTATAGAATAGTAAATCTCAACTATTACAGGTTTTGAAAGAATGTTGTGGATAGTCGTATGATGTTATCTTGAGGAGATGAACTGTTTGCCCCCTCCCCCCCAAAAAAACTTGTAGTGTCTGTTACCGTTTCTGTTCTATGGCGATGAACGTTGAAACTGGAAATATCTCATTTGTATCAGTTTTGGTGTGAATGGAGGGTTAACAGAGGCTATAGAAGTGATTCTCGGAATGCTGAATGAAGTCCAAAATATCACTTCTCGATATATCTTATCAATTTTCCTCAGGTGACTGCCGACAGAAAGTAGGACGGACGAACGAAGCCGTTCTATAAGAATTCCTACCCTTATGCATAGGATAATTTGGAAGTCAAAAAGAAAGAAGGTAATTGATAGCAAGAAAGATAAATCTATACCTATAACTATATCTATATCTATATCTATATCTATATCTATATCTATATCTATATCTATATCTATATTTATATTTATATCTATATCTATATCTATATCAATATTTATATTTATATCTATATTTATATCTATATCTATATCTAAACCCTATATATATATATATATATATATATATATATATATATATATACGATTCAAATCTTGGATTATTATACTATATTCTATAATCACAAAGCCTGAAATATCTATTCATTAGTTCGATAGTAAGTGAAAGAACAAAAAAGGTTATGATAATTGGTCTATACCGCTTTAAGAGCCCCTTTCGGTTATATGGTTAGTGTGCATACATTTGACGTATGCGAGCCGGTTTGATTCCCAGTGGGAGCTCGTGTGTATCAGACCATACGTTTAGATGAAGATCCTCGTTTCATATAGCTTGCCGACATTTGCCAATTGAAAGAAATGAAAAGAAATGAAAAGAAAAGAAAAGAAAAGAAAAGAAAAGAAAAGAAAAGAAAAGAAATAAAGTCGTTTAATTATTTCTCATGTTTTGGAAATGATGAACTGCTTACATCTTTCACTTAATTGCATTCTCATTGTTAAAGGAGATTCATTACTGTAATTTTTTTTTTTAAAAAAACTTACTTCTATACGTCTTATTTCCGATATGGACTAAGCCAATTTTAAATGGATTTTTCTTACATTTCAATTTTCTATACTGCTTTCTTCTTGCCTCATCCAATTACAAGTTACGGTTTTTGTGTTTACTGTTTCACTAGTACGTCATACATTATCTTTATTTTGGTTTGCAAACTGAAAGGAAAGTAGATAAGAGTTCTAAAATTAAACGACAATGATCTGGTTATACCTTTTATCAATCAACTGTTAACTATTTGAAGGCGAATCAATCAACTATTTGTTATCTATATAATAGCTGACCTTTGATTTGAAACTCACGGTCAGTGTTGCCTATTAAACCATTTTATAGCTAAGTCTAGCCACTTTCATATAGTGTTTAGGAACTAAAACTGTAGTTTTGCTATAAGTTTGGCTAACATAGATATTTTTATAAAAAGGTCTTGTGTCCATCTTAAACATAAATTAAACATAATTTTCTTACAAGGCTGTCTATATTCTTTATTATAAATTAACGAGAAATGTTACGAGAAATGTATATCACTTCCTTCTTCAGACTACTATTCCAACTGAAATCATAGATAACGTAACATAATTTGTTATCTCTACCAATCAAGAATCATTTTTCTCGTTAATTTATAATAAATAATATAGACAGCCTTGTAAGAAAATTATGTTTAATTTAAGTTTGGCTAATTCTAAACTCATGATTGCCAATTTCTAGCAATTTGTTTTTAGTGGTAATTATTTTTTTAAAACCGAAACTTCTTTTAAAGAAAATATGAATAAAACAAAATAAAAAAGTGACTCTTCTTTTTGCTCATTTATACTTCTACTTCACAATGTACAAGTATCTTGTTCTCGCTTACGTATCGTGGTGCAAAGACAAGTCGTGATTTCGTATATTTCGCCTTCCAATAGCTGATTTCAATACATAGTTAAATTGCATATTTGTGTTTAGAGTGCATGTTTAGCTAGGGCTGTGTACTTTTAGTGTTGTGCTAGACAAATAGTGCACCAACATACCGCCAACACTAGCACAAGAATTGACAATGGAAAAAGAAGTCAAAGGATACTTAGTATCTGTGATCAATGAGACTAGCATAACACACTATAAATACTTTGAATGTAAACTAAATGGTAGAAGTATTTGACTTGAGAATACCAATAAGAATATTACAGTATTCTTTAAGTAAGTATGTACAGGTTCGATCGCTGCTTACGTTATTATTAGATTCTGTTAGGTACAAATTTAGTCATAATTTTAGAAGAGTTTAGCTGTATTTAGCTATAAATTAAGCTTGTTTGCAGCAGTCTCAAACTCTAATATTCAGGACTTAAATATGGTACAAAAGCCATATGTTTAAAATTGTAGGTCCTATGGTATATAATGTGGGTCTAAAATTTACTAACTGATCGTTCATGATAGAATGTAAAGTCTCCCTAAGCAGCATCACCTACTACTATAAACTTTATTAGGATCACGCTAAGAGACCATTAAAGATCGTAATGCTAAGTACGCCCGTCCGTCCGTTCGTTATTTCACACGATAATTTTTAAACGCAAGCGAATTTTTATTTATTTAGTTGCAATAAACAGCTAGAGCGAATACTATATAGACCAAGTCAGGTAATAGAAAAATGAAATGAAATGAAATATTTCCGTTAAACGTCCCACGTTTACGTTAAGTGAGACGATGATTAAGGCATTTGAATGATGATGGAAGAAATGGTGGGATGAGAAAGTGAGAGGAAACGGAAGTACCCCGAGAAAAGCCACTGACATGATGCCCAGCACAAGCTTACTTGCCGCAGATCGAACCAGGGACCACGCGCACAAGAGCTAAGCGCTCTAACACTGAGCAACCGTGCTCCCTTCGTTAATAGAGTCAATGCATTAATATGTTCACAGTTAACAGTGAATTTAATACTAGCCACCATAATTATTCTATACATGGAAATATGTGCTGAGTCTAGTTTCGTTAAAGTTGATGCCACACAGATGTGCTACCCAGAATTTAAACATTTTTGGGGGGTTAAAACTCTGAAAATATTGGTGAGGTTAAAATCTCATGTACTTGGGGTGTGATAGGGTATACAATACTAGCTGCTTCAACTACCAACATAGCTTCATTCATAAATTCAAGTTTCTCGATATTCTATTTACTCTCTTTACCAGAGCTAAGTACTATATACTATCAGAATTATTACAATTACGTACGATATTTAATGAAATTGAAGAAGGTATTGAGGCGAGATTGTATGCAGTCCCGGTCTAGCCTTGGTTTACGAACACCGTTCTTGATCTCGATGTCATCTCGATCAAGTGATGTTTGCTTCAATCTTTGTCTTGGACTCGAGGGTCAATTCTCGCTCTTGTAAAAAAAAAAAAAAAAAAAAAAAAAAAAAAAAAAAAAAAGTGAAAATTAAAAAAAATGTATAAGTAATATCTCATAACCTGTCGTTTCTTCTCTTTATTTCCTTCACTTCTTTCTTGACTGAAAAAAATATTGTAGGCCGCGTTACAGTTCATAAATCATTGAGATAAGTGGCTCTCGTTCGTGCTTTCTCTTGTATATGTCTGCACGTTTAATCTTCAGTGTGAGTGCACTATGCCATGGTTAGAACCCGAGTAATGATCCGCAGTCAACTTTAACCAATAGGTTTTGTATCATGTGGTCTCAGTACTGGCTATATAATTTAACTCCAATTAACCAACCCTAATACTATATTTCCGTTCGATTGAAATATTTTATTTAATCGCCTAGCAGATAACACAGTAAATTAAAGTGTGAGTGCATTTAATCGAACCAAACTTTGAATTTTTCGATATCTCATTTAGTTTTTGCTATATTTTTCTCTGACAGCTTCATATTCGTCATCTTCATGAAGAAAAATCATGGGGCCATTATCTTAACTGATATGTTTAAATGATTACTACAAAATATTTTGTTGAAATTTATTGAATCCGTTAATACCGTTTCACATCCTAAACTTTACTAGACACTTAATTATACTAATTCTACTATCTAGACCATCGTTTCCCAACCGGTGTGCCGTGAATGGGCCGCTGGTGTGCCGCGAGGAATCGAAACAAAATTATTAATTTTATAGCAATCAAATTGCAAAACCTAGGAAAAAATGTATATTTGTATTTCACATTACTCTGCACCTCTACTATGAATCTACAATTTTAAGTTTCATACCGGGTTCTGTTCTGTACATTTCTAATGTTGAAAAAGAATGGTTATCATTGTTATGACCATTATTGCTTCTTTATTATTGCAGACTATTTCGTAACTTGAACATTTAAAATATCATTCAATCCTTTTGACAAATTACCTACGTTTGGGTTTTAAAAGTAAGAGAGATTTGTTTGTTCGTTCGTTATATAGTGATCTTCCTTCTTAGTAAAAGTTTGGATACAGTTTTTAAAAAGAAAGCGTATTTTTAAAAACCTGGGTGCAATTTTTCATTGCAATTGTTTTCTATTTTTTAAATTAGAATGAAAAATAAGCATAATGATTTAACGGGGAAAAAACAATGATAGAGCTTTCTTCTCTGTGAAAAGGAGATCAATAATCACAGAAAAAATACCACTGTGTTTTATATTTACAAATAATAATATCTATAAGTGTGCCTCGAGAATCCAAGTAACACCCGTAGTGTGCCACAAGTTGAAAAAGGTTGGGAAACGCTGATCTAGACGACCTTAATTCCATAGTACAGTAGTACAGGACTCATCTTTTGTATGCATGGTTTCGAGTTGGATACACACACGATTCAATTTCTGATCAGGGCTTGGTCTGCCTATGCGCAACACGTGCACTTGCAAAGAGCGGCAAGTATCGAAGGGGGGGAGGGGGCGAAATCTTTCATATCTATATTATTTAAAATAAGTATTTCTTGCTGACACGACTACGTGATGATGGTAGTTAAATTTACTAAGCTGACCTATTATTACAATACCACATTCATAAATCATGTTTAGGCCACATTAGTTTAAGGTCACATGGACAGTGCTGAAACAAAATGGTCAAATCCCAGCATGAGTCACTTGATTGTTGTCAAATACAAGAACACAATTCTTGAACAGTAGCAAACACATGCTCCATTTAGTTAGTTATTAGAGTTTTGATATGAAAACTAGTCTTGTCTTTGTCATAAACTTGTTCCTTATCATTGAAAGTGCAAACAAGTTCATTTTATTTTTTTAAGAGATGTAGAAGGAAAATCAAGGTGGTTCTGCTGGAATTGCAAACTGATATAGGCTATTGGGATTGTAAGTCGATATTGAATTGTATGAAAACGATTACCATCTTCTCTCTGCAGAGTCTTTAGTTTATATTTTACTGACATAATAGATTATATTTTAAAGAAAAAACTGACACGAGATTGTTATGTGGTGTTTAGGCCTTTGTGAGTGCGAGCGCTCTTTTGCTTCCTTTTGTTGTTCATGATAGGGTAGGGTACTTAAAATTATGGCTTTTAAGACTTGTCTTTTCTACAGAAAGGGGTGACGCGACAAATGATGTCATTGTACGGAATGGCAAATTGTCTAGGGCCGGCCCTGGTTGTGATGCATCTCGTGGTTGAATGTTACCTTAAGAAAACTCTGCGTCTTATAGTAGTTCATAAGGTTGTAATGCATAATATAATTACAGTATAACCTCGTTAACACGAACTCGCTTAAGCCGAACACTCGGTTAGGACGAACAAACTTTCGGTCCCGGCATCGCTGTACGTTATCTTATAGGAAGTTTTATCGGTTAACACGAATTTCGGTTAGCACGAATTACGAACTAATTTTTAGTCCCTTGAGTCAGTAAAGGTTTTGATTTAACACGAACTTTCAATCTTTTTTTTTTAGATCATTTTTCTTATTTCAGATTTCATTCCAGATCAGTTTTTGTCATATAGTATTTATACAGACGTAAATTGCCTTGTAAATAAGAGAAAAACCAGAAACAGGTATCTTTCCTCTCTTTTAAGGTGTTGATTCTGTCCTCCGTCATGCGCTAAACATGCAGGTGCTTGGCAGACGAGCTGGCGACAGCTCGAGACAAAACATCTTCCCTCCTCTGTAACTCCAAATTGGTGACAGCAATCATAAATACCTTTCCGTTACTAGCGGTACTCACCCTGCTAGCGGAGTTATCAATTTTATAACCTGACCTGGATTTTCTGCGTGGAAACTTTTTTTTTTTTAATCTTCGAAGATAGGATAAGAAACTTACTGTAGTGCTTTCACTTTTTAGAGGATAGTACCGAGACCGAAACTAGTCTCGATCTCGATCTTAACTCGAATTTGAGACCGAGGAGTGCTTTTCGAAATCGAGACGAGACTGAAACTCTCAGTCTCGTTTCGATACAATTCTGTGGATGGTATCAAGACGGAGAATAATCTTGGTCTCGTCTCGAATTTGGAACCGAGACGAGACCGAGACTACTCAGTCTCGTCTCGATACCATCTCTAGTGTTTTCTATGACATACATAATATACTGTAGTGGTATGTATAGTCTGTATACTGTAGTGCGTATGTATGGAGAAAATGTATTCGAATAATAAATTTTGGGTCCCCGGTTAACACGAATTCTTTTAATACGAACTCCTGATTTTTCAGTCCCTTCGAATTCGTGTTAACGAGGGTTTACTGTATATACATGTCCTGAGTTTATTGTTGTTCCTAACAGTAAGAATATAAATTAGATCCGAACTGCTGTGTATACTTTGGTGTTTGCAGTGCAGTAAAATGGAACTGCTATAGGCCTAATATTAAATATACATGCAGACAAAACATACTTTATACAAAATAGAAAAAGAGAATCAATTTTAAACTGAGAATAATGCCTATTATGATCGAATTAAACATTTACTCTTATTTTCCTTTTCATTCCACATGAATTCGTTTTACATTGATATATATGTAAATTAGAAGTTCCTCTCCCGTTAATCTGCAAAAGATTTATACCAAACGTTGTGCTGCATGAATCTTTAAATGTATGGCAAAGAAGATTGGAGAGATTGTCCTACTTTTGAATTCACTCAACACAGCCAATGAGAAACCTCAGGTTGAACATTAAATAAATAAGTTAGATTTTTATTTTAGTTCTAGGATTAACACGTCATAACTAAGCATTCTACTTAGTAGGGGGCCGCGGTGGCTCAGTGGTAGAGCGTTCACCTCTGGTGCTTGGGGTCCCGGGTTCGATCCCAGCCCCGCCAAGTGGACTTTGTGGTGGACAAACACCGTGCTCGAGGGTTTTCTCGGGGTTCTCCCGTTTCCTTCCACTTTCTTCATTCCACCATTTCATTCATCACTCATCATCACCGTCTCCTTTAGCCTAACCGGCATAACCGTGGGACGTAAAACTCAAAGATTTGATTTCATTTTTCATTCTACTTACTAAATTGGATGTTTAAAAGTTCTTTCTGAGCATGAAATTCATATAAATGTGAATGCAACAGTAAATCTGGATTCGAAAGGTGGATCTGAAGTACATGGGTTCTTATCGGAAATACTGTAAAAGCCACGTTCCTGGCAACACGTTGGAGACTGATTAGTCTAAGACGCCTCTGAGGGATTTACTATATGCTTCTTCTGGTAGATGGCAACTTGTCATTTAATTGAAAAGTAAATAAATTCTTTCATCATTGTCGTTATTATTATTATTATTATTATTATTATTATTATTATTATTATTATTATTATTATTATTATTATTATTATTATTATTATTATTATTATTAGCATCAGCAGCAGTAACATTAGTAGTAGTGATAGTGATAGTAGTTCAGCCCCTAATATTTTCTTGTGAAAACTGTCTCATGTTCTCTTTCTCTTTCTTTTATCGTGTTCCCTGCACAGGTTCACGAAATACTATACAATATAAATATAACTAAGACTTGTTGCAAGGACGTCAGAATCTACAGTATTTTTATGCCAAAACCATGAATATTTTGGTACAACATAAAACACAAGATTGTGCTTATACGAACAATCTGTTACTTACTTCTTAGATTGTCTTCCCCTGACAGCTATGATTTATAAATGTTGTATTTTTTAAAAAATATTTTTCTTTAAGATTCTAATATTCTTTTCGTTCTTTTGCCCTTGGAATTAATATAATTCCTTCCGGCCTCCATTTTCATTATTTACTTCTTTATAATCACTAACACTTAAATAGAAAGTGGAATATGCATCATACCTGGTTTCATAACATAATTCACAACACTTACACCAACTTCAGTTTTAAACAAATTAATTAACTCTTCTTAGGCAATCCCAGACTCGAAATTCATCGAACGGTGCCTACCGTTTCATTGGTTTCTTGATTAATTTAAATGTGCCATTTGTATTTCATGCTTTTACCATTCTGGTTATCGTTACATTCTTTACACTATATTGTCCCTCCTCAGCACTACTTTTACGTATGGAAGTTTTTTGATACTTTGAAGCGTTGATAACTGTGATTTGTAGTTGAGACAATGAATAATATTTGTTTGTGTTATCAGTATCCATTACGGAAAAGTGAAAACGATGACTAAGATCCAAGACTCTTGTTTTAAGTTCCAGTTTCCTCGTTTCAGAATACAATTCACAGTTCAACTGTGTCAGCTGATTGCATAAGTTTTCTTTTTCACTTTTTAGAATGTTTATTTATTTCTCTTTTGAGATCACTGACCTTTTTACACACTAGCATCTAGCATAAGATTTTTTTTTTACAAGGTCGCAATTTGCCCTCTGGTTAGTCAGTAGTTTGCATATAAGCTATTTTTCCACGAAATTATTGGTTTGATTTCTGAATATTGAACGTAATGCACTGGTTATTATTCTACTTTAAACTGTAGGCACAGTATACAGCCTTGAGACTGACAAAAAGCGAAAGTTCACAATAACCAATTAATCATAAGGTTTCACACGATGCAATCATTTGTCATTGTCTTGTGTACTTTTGCCATGCATACAATTCCAATAATACAATTCGTCACTTTCTGGTACTTATTCAGATATTTGAATTATTGTAACCATTTCTTTAGGTATTTCTGTTATTTAGCTCCAACATGTCAAATATCTGAATTCCCACCATCTTCATGACTCTCTCACAAAATACGAGGGAATACTCGTAAGTGAAACGAAATTAAATATTTCATTTTAACGTCCTACGTTTATATATCCTTTAGGCTAAGGGAGACGATGTTTAAAACATGTGAATGATTGTGGAAAAATTGGTCGAATGAGAATGTTGGAGTATCCCGAGAAAATTCATAGACATGATGTTGTCCATCAGAACTTACTTGGTCGGGGATCCAACCAGTGACCCTACGCACCAGAGACAAGCGCTCTTCCACTGAGCCACCGTGCTCCTTGAAATATTCGTATTTGGTCTATATAAAATATTATTGTTCCTTGATATTCAGATATTAAGGCATTGCAACTATGTATAGAATTCTCAAACTTGTCTTTTCAATTTCAATTTTCAATACACGGTTTGTACTTGGCTATCAATTTTAAACAGTATCTTCTATAAACAAACTTTTTTTTTGTTTTGTTTTTACATGGAATAAGTTATGACATCTAGAAGATGGCAGCTATAATACAAGGGTGAGCCTTTTTTCAGGCATTATTTTAATGATTTAAATTTTACTAGTAATAATAATACAGGGTGGTCCAAAATTAGGTATACACCCATGCTTTGATCAAGTAGGCCTATAACATTCTAGTTTATAGTTTTATTTGCTTCGGCTGTTCCGAGCTTAAGATATAAGTAAAAAGACATTAAGAACTAAGTCTAACAATAAGAAATGATATAAAAACAATGAGTTGATCAGTACGGGACTGTATACCTACTTTCGGGGTACCTAAATATAACAATGTATAAATAAATAATTTTAAGGTTTGAACGACTTCGATATTGTGTAGTCAGTTTAACACGTTTAATCCCACTGTTCCCAAATGGGAACATTTGACATTTATGTTTAATTTTGTACGAAAATGGAACTTACGGTGCTTCCTTCGTATTCGTGGTAATGGTATCACTCCACACAATCGTCACATAATTGTTTCTTGGTGGGTGTTCTGCTTGATTTGGCGCCATCTGATTTTTGTTGTTGATACAGCGAAATGGATGACCTTCGAAGGGGTGTGAGTTTTCAATTTATTTTTAGCATAACAATGAAAACCACTATAGTTTACATAACTGTAGATATTTTTGAATTTTAATAGAGGAATTGCTTATCTCCTTCTTTCTTCATTTGTTTCATAGCATACTTCCCATTTGGGAACAATGGGCCTTAGGTTAGGTTGAAATTTAATAAGTTCATTGCGTTCGTTGCATAATACTCTTTTCAGGTTCTCATATGAAAGTTTACGGTAATGTAAAAAGCTATCCCCCTTTTTCCGTAAAAAAGAAAGTCCTAATATTAAATTTCATTGAAATATATACAGATGTGCATTAATTCACATTTCTTATTAGATAACGAAATAATATACTAATCGGTTATTCAATAACGAGAACATACAATAAAATAAATATTTATAACAGCATTCATGCGTTTGCCCCTAGTGAGACTGATTCGTTCCCTAATATTGTACCTCAGAGGTAAATTATGCTATCATATAATTCTAATTTTACAGGAAAAGAAAACCAACTGTTCTGAAAGAACGAAAGGGCATGTTTATAATTATGTGGAAAATTGATTCAAAAACTAACCGTGCTTTTCAACCGTAATTAGTTTTCCTCTATAAAGAACATATTCATACATGTACGAACATAACGTTAAGCGCTCTCTTGTTGCTAGGGATGCGCAAGAGTCGAGTCGAGTCGACATTTAAGCCTGTTTCGACTCGTCTTGAGAAAATGTCTCGACTCGAAAATATGTTTCTGTCTCGACTCGACTCGAATTCGAGACGAGACGTCTCGAAATTCAAAAAATGAAATGAAATATTTTAAATTTACATCCCACGATTATGCCGGCCAGGCTAAAGCAGACGGTGATTATGAGAAATGAATAAAATGGTGAATGAAGAAAGTGGGAGGAAACGGGAGAACCCCGAGAAAACCAATGAGCACGGTGTTTGTCTACCACAAAGTCCACACGGCGCAAGCTGGGACAACAAGCACCGGAGGTGAACGCTCTACCACTGATCCCCCTATCTCGAAATTCGAGTCGAAAAAAATATATGAGTTAACATATACGCACACATCAGCCAGAACATTATGACTATCTACCTAATTGTCGGTATGTACACTTTTGGCACGGATAATAAAGGCGACGCATCTTCGCATGGACGCAATGATCCTTGGAAGGTTGCTGGGGAGAGTTAGCACCACATGTGCACTCACACAAGCCCCGTAAATTCCGATGAGGGGCGATGCGCTCTGACGTCACGTTCAATCATATCCGAGATGTGTTCGATTGGGTTTAAATCCGGCGAGTTTGGGAACCAGCACATCACTTGGAAGTCGCCCCTGTGATCCTCGAACCAGTCCATCACACTCCTGGCCTTGTGACATGGTGCACTATCTTGTCGAAAAATGCCAAATATCACGACATTAATTATTAGTTTTAATTAACTGAATTGAGCTAAAAATTAAATACTGATCTCTAAAGATTAACTATTAAGTTTATGCGTCCTGAACCTTTCTAAAGTAAGAAATGTTGAAATTGGTTTTAAGGCTGTTTCTGAGTGAATACTTTCTTCAAAATAATATTAAAAATTATAGAAAGATTTTCGAGACATTCGTGTCGGGTCGAGATTTCTACGAGCAGTCTCGACTCGAAACTTTGAGTCGAGAAATAAGATTGTCTCGACTCTTGTCGGATTTCACAAAGTGTATCTGGACTTTAATTCGAGTCGAGTCGAGTCGAGATTCGAAACATGTTTCGACTCGTGCGCATCCCTACTTGTTGCATATTCCAGCCTTATTTATAGATAAGAAAGATGTTCTTTTTAGTTTGTAGAAGAGTGAATGATTGAACACCTAGATTCTAGTTTATTATGTGTTCATTGTTGCAAGCTTAACGTACACGAGATAGCAGAGATTCTGGCAGAAGATAGCGACATTTTTGATGCTGATATCACTATTTTCTCTCCTGGAGGCGAACTTTCTCATGAGGATAGCGTAGAAGAAAATGAAGCCAATCTGAATCGACTTTCAGGTAAACAACTACTGGCAGATGTAGAGGCAACAGTTCGCAAACTAAATAATGGCGAGGTCACAAAGACGATAAATGCTCATATTACTGCAGCTAGGTCTTCAGGTGACGATGATTTGAAAGCTATTCAGAGTGTGAATATGCACGAAGTGACTGCAACATAAACAAGTCTCAAATAACAAGCAATCGTTCAAAAAGATTAAAACAACACTATTATTGGGAAATAAAAGATATATCTTCCTCCTCGGAAATAGAATTTGAATGACCAAAGTGGTTGCAAGAAAGTGATGGAGACCCTGTAAGTTTATTTGAATTGTTCTATGATGCATCTGTTTGTACTGAGATTTGTAATTATACAAATCAGTATGCTTTCCAGAAAGGTGAACCCAATCTTGGTTTGACTATTTACGAGCTTCGAGCCTTCCTGGCCATTCTTCTATTTCGTGTCAGGGTCCACGTTATCGAATGTATTGGGAAAAAAGTCCCGACTGTTACAATGAACTAATTAGTGCTGTGCCGAAAAATAGGTTCATGCAAATAATGAAATACTTTTATGTTTGTAACAACCATAACCTAGATAAAGATCGTTTTACCAAAGTTTCCCCCTTGTGGAAGAAACTGAACGAACGTTGGAAAAAGTACTATAAAAATGAGGTTAATATTTGTTTTGATGAGTCTATGATTCCCTACTTTGGGTGCCATGGTGCAAAGCAACACATGATAAGTAAGTCAATTAGATTTGGTTACAAGGCTTGGTGTGTGTGTGTACGCGCTTGGGTTATCTTACTCAAGCCAAATTGTACGAAGGAGCAAGTACAGGTAACACTCACCCAGATGTTTTAGTTCGAGGATCAGTTGTGTTTGATCTACTAGACGAAGTGCAGAAAAATAAATGCAATGTATTCTTCGACAACTTCCTTACCATTGTCAAATTACTAGAAAAGCTGAAAGAAAAGGGCATACAAGCAACAGGAACATTTCGCTGTAACCGTACTGAAAATGCACCTTTGATTGATCCAAAGGAACCCCGCAAGCAATTCAGAGGTTCACATGATCAGATTACTGCTAAAGATAGTGGAATTACCCTAGTTAGAAACCACGACAATAATATTGTAACAGTGGCGTCAATTCAAGCTGGAGTTACTCCTATAGCAAAAGTAAAACGATTTAGCCATGCAACTAAGAAGTATATTTAAGTATTTACACAACCATCGTGCGTTGTACTTTATAATATATATATGGGTAGGGTGGACCGAATGGACGAAAATATAGCCAAGATGAGAGTGAACATTAGAGGTAAAAAATGGTACTGGCAACTGCTATTGTTTCCTTTGAACGCATCAGTCAATAACGCTTGGCAACTCCACAAATGGTCCAAACGTAACAAGGAAGATCAATTGACCTTCTTCGATTCAGACGTCAAATTTGTTTAACCTATATACGAAAACACACACAACGAACCTTGCCTCGAAGACCACAGCGTAACCCAAAACCAGTGAACAAAAGAGTACCGAAAGAAGTTCGTTACGACGGTTTGCGTCACGATATTATTCGTAATGAAAAACAATCGAGATGCGCTCAATGCAAGAAGAATGCAAGAATGAAGTGCGAGAAATGAAACGCGGCTTTCCATAACCACTGCTCCCTTTTGTTTCACAAGTAGAGTGAACACTGATTGAAACTAGTCAAGGGTACAAAAGTATATCATTAACTTTTCAAATAGAAATAAAAAGGTGCATTCCTATGAAATATACAACGAGGGATACAGTGCTTATTGTATTTGTAATCAAGTATATATCATTTTATATATGCAATGTAATAGATTTACTCAGTTTTATATTTGAATAGCAACCTGTAAAATAACGTGCATTTTTTGTAACTGCAATGACAATGTAAAACACGTTTTCTTTTGTTATCTTTAATAAACTCTATAGTCTGTTAGTTATAATTTCTGACCATCCTTTCTGATCCCACTGTTCCCAAATGGCAACACGACATTTGCCAACTTCACTATGCCACCCAGGCCCACTGTTCCCATTTGGGAATATGCGCTTGCGCAGATATCTCAAACTTGTAATACTCAAAAACGTCAATAAAGGATAAAGTAGACCAAAAGCAACAATATTTACGTTAAAAAATACAATTTTGAAAGTAAAAATTAATTTGGGATTAAAGTGGGTTAAAAGCATGTTTATAAATAAGAAAAAATATAAGTCGAAGAACTCTAGCCTATAATTAAGTTCACCGTGTTAGTAGGGTTAAACGAATAAAAAAAATGTTCAGAGATGAAAAGTATATACCAATTGATAAATCTAAATTGCTCAATAAAAAGATATGGGTGTGTGCTTGGGTTTTAGCAAGAATTTAAGAATTAAAACTGCTTTTCTCTGTAAGTCTCCAAATTGATGTTGTAAACAAAGATGTTGTAGAAATGCACTCTATATATTTGAGATGTAAGGTCCCAGGAACATACACCGAAGTTAAAGGAAAAGGTGATCATGAGATGAATGACAATGGAGAAATGAAGGAAGTGGAAGGAAATGGAAAGTCCTGAGGAAATCGACCCACACGGCCTTTGTTCACTACAAAGTTCACTTTGATAGAGGTGGGATAAAACCAGAGACTTTACGCCCCAAAAATGAATGTTCTACCATTAAATTTCTATAATCCCCATGAGAAACTAGTACTGAAGTACATACTAAAGAAGATTTCATTACTATACTAGCAAGAGAACAATCTATACTGTACAATTAATCAAATATAGCTTTCCGTGTTGAATTGGGCCTTGCATTGTCGTCCGAAAGAATCACAATACGTGGGAGGAGATCAAACTGTTTTCGTCTGACCAGGCCGTTTACAGTCCCTTTCGGCATTCACGGTTTTTCTCTATTCCAAACAATCAGTCAATAATACACTTGATAATCCCAGAATACGGTGCACAAAACTTGTCTGGACGAAGGAATTCCTTCTTTTGTTCCTTTTTTCCTGGAGAAGATGCATGTTTCTACTCCACGTATGCCTGCTTCCTTGAAGTGAACAGGAATGAAGTATTTTTCACCATCAGTCGTTTCTTGGCAAAGAAAAATGTTCTTCTCCGCTGTGTAATGCTGCATAATGTTCAGCAACGACGCAATTCTTGTTTTCGAATACTGCCCGTGGCACCCGTTCCTATACCACAATGTTCTTCACAGTATCATATCATAGTCCCAGCTCAGTAGATATTGAAAGTAGCTTTCTTCTTCTGTCCACACGAGTACAGTTCACGTCAGTGATTAAGGTACTGAGTCTACCTTGTGCCCAGGCATATTAACAATACTAGTCCATCCATCTTTGAAGGCACGACACCATTTCCTTACATGCTGAAATTGTGCCCTCCTCACACACCTCTAAAATATGCCTATGACTGTCAGAAGGTGCAATGTTTCTGGCTCACATGAACCGTGCCACTAGCCTCAATTCTACTCTTGACCAAACTTCCGGACGAGTCAACATTTTAAATGCCTGCTTCTAGGGTATAAGTAGTCAGAACCAGATGCCCTCAAACCTGCTACATGTTATTAATCTACAAATAAATTTTCGTTAGGTTACAGTAAATAACGAGATCAATCATCCCACATATAGAGTCGAAAGGTAAGACATGAGGGGTGTTCACAGTACAAAGTAATATTTTCAATTGGCAAAGTTGTGATAAAAGCAGATATTAAGTATTGTGAGATGAAGTACATGTAAAATTTAAAACATTTTTAACATGATAAGAGTTATTTTCTGTAAAATATCTGAGCACATATAAGTCTGAGCTCTGAAAGAAGCTTCAGATAGTGAACACAAAGATGACATATCACTAAAAAGTAAACGTGATACCTTGAGAACTGAACGCGATTTAGACCAGTCAACAGATTACATTGACCTAAATCGAATGACACGCTTGAGAATAGATTTTGATGCGTACGTTTTGAGAAAAAAGCACATTATGGCATTAAAAGTATGTTGTTTGTTTTTAATCTGTTAGAATAGATAGTCTTTATTCTGATGAAAGTAGTTTGTTTTAGGTTTGTACACAAAGCAAGCCGCCCTAACGGGACTTGTTATTTCTAATAGTTTCATTATGTTTTACAAGCTATAGAAACTGTTGTAAACGTTAAGTAGTACATAGGAAAGTGGGTCAGGGATTTCCTGTAAGTGGAATTACATTAGTGAGAATTTATTGACCTTCTGACGTCATTACGACCTTGGTCCATGGCCCCCATGGCTTAAGAATTGTTCCTGAAGAGTGCCATTGTGTAGGACGGTCCCAGGACTCCTCTAATGGATTTGTGACCCTGTCCTTATACAAAATAATTGTAGGACACTTCCAATGGATTTATCACATTGCCCCTGTACATCTGCATTGCTCAGGACCTTTAAAATGATTGTCAAAAGAGTGCCTCTGTGTAGGACCCTTTTAGGACCCCTCTAATGGATTGAAGACCTGTTCCTCTGTCACTGTAGAAATAATTCTAGGACTCCTTCACTGTTTAGGACCCTTCTGGTTCCTCAAACGAGCCCCTGCCTTCCCAGGACCTCCCTATGTGAAAGACCTTCATACTAACATTTTAACCAGTTTGTACTTTTAACAGACTGCTTCCATATGAAGCTGAGCATATACGTTGGTTCGTATGACAAGGCATACTCATTGTAAAAATATTCCGAAAATACTAAAATGTGTGAGTGTACTAAAAATGGGAATCGAACCCGCGACCGCTTTGTAAAAGATCTGTACAGTAAGCCATAGAGGAATGGAGGAACAGGTTAAGGAAGGAAGAAAGATTTCTTTATTCATTCGTAATATTTATTTTATTTATTCATTTACTTTGTAAATTCAGAAGACTGTGGGTGAACGTTTTAAAAACTCGTTGGTAATAATCTTTATTCATTCATTTCTTTTATTGAATCATTTACGTTGCATATTCTGAACACTACGTGTGATGATACTAAAATGCTCAATGAACACACAGCTATAGTACGATAAAGAGCGTGGTCTTCGCAGATCCTTTTCTCATGATTTCATGATACTGAATGAGACTAGCAGTAAACTTGGAGTTTTTCGAAGTGAAAGTGTGTGTGTCAATGTACGCGACGTCACAACCATCCACAGGGTCTCAGTTGGAATTACCGGGCTGCGCTGTCCGTTACAAGGAAATACGAATGAAGTCTCCTTCTTGTTGATGCTTACCGTGCTTTCTTGTCCATACTGAATACGGATTACCCTGCTGAGGAGAAAAAGCGAGTATCTATGTGATTGAACTACCAGTATGATGTGAGCAGATAGTGAAGGGGTGGGGGATGAATCGACTTTGTGTTGTACGTGTGATGAAAAAAGTATTGGTGGCAATAGTTTGCAGTCAACCTCTCCCTTTTCCTCGTATTACATACTGTAAGATGCGTATATACAGACAACTTATCCTCCTTTAACCCTCTATAGTTGTGAACAATCTGTTTCCTTGATTGAACTGGAGAATGTGAGACTGAAGGAGTACCTGAAATTGAGTTGGGTTACTGACCTAAGTGACCAACTTTCATCTTGGTATAGAGAGAGATGATTCAGAGTGATTACTTGAAAATGTTCTTTGAAAATCAGATGAAAAACAATGAGTTGAGAACACAGTTTCTCTGAGAACACAGCTATATATTAGCATGAAATTTTATCATTCAAGCTGTACATGAAGTCCAGATGCAATCACAATATATGTATGCAATATTCCAAAAATTATGTAGATTTCATTTTGAAAATTTTTTGTTCAGACAAGATGTAAAATGTTTTCTTCCAATTGCAGTCAAAAGTTTGATGTTTTTTGCAGATAAAGTGTTAAGTAATGTCGAATGACCCCCTAATGCGGCAAATAAAGTTTATAAAGCCCCGATTTCTGCCTCTTTTTTATATTCTGATATTAAACTGTGTATACAATGTGTTTGTTGATTTTTATGACTTATTTTGAACTTTGTTTTTGTAATATGCCATTACAGTCTAATGATATTATGTTTTTAATAGGAGGGTGCCCGAAATTTTTTGCAGTGACTGTACCTGACGTTTAACAAAAAAATTTCTGGCTGTTCATATAATTCGTAATATTGTTCATTATTCTATTTCAAATTAATATGGAAAACTGTAAAAAATTTATTAGGAATTATAGTTTTGGGAATCAATATCTTTATTTATATTTTAAATTAGTTATAAGTCTTGCATATGTATATGTAAATGGATTATTACAATTCTTACGGTGTCAGTGCTATCCGAAAATATAGATCCACTATTGGACGGAACTTTCCAGATCAAATAACCAATCTAAAATTCGACAGAATTCTCAGGACCACCCTTCACCTCTCTTTTAGATACCTAGGTCCTTCTAAAATCTAGTTTAATCCAGATTTTACCAAATTTTATTCGTTTCAAAGCCCCACCGCCAAAATGCTTAGTTTTGATTGGCTGATAAACCCACGCTATGATATTAGGGCGCAATTATTCCATTCCACGCCGGAAAGTGCTACTGAAGACACTGGTTTTTGTTCGTCTAACTTAAAAGTCGAAAGGAGTGAGAGAAACTACAAACAAGGTAATATTTGAGAGTTTTTTAACCTCTAAAATCTCTGGAAGTCTCGAGGAGCCATGAACTCTTAAATTCCATAGTAAAACTGGTTTAAAAAAAAGCTGAAATAGGAGGTGCAGATATAGATAGTGATGGACAGGCTCCACGAAGTGCATCAGTTTGCTAGTGGTTCTTAAATATCCACAGACAGTTTCGGAAGAGTAGTGTTTTCCCCTTAAAATATTTTTATCCTTAAAGTTATTTCCTTTCGAGTTACGTAAGACCTGTCCATATATAGATTTGTTTATGTAGGTAGCGAGTGATTTTTTTTAGCATACATGGCGGTATTTAATTTTGTTGTAGTTAGAATAGTGATCACAATGTACGTGTAAATTTACAGTAAGGGCTCCTATCTGACTCCCAAATTGGGAGTACGGCTTCCAGCGGGATGAGTTGAACATTTAGTTTGTTTCCGGGTTCCTGCACCTTCAGGGCAGGGGTCCTATTGTTAGCTAATACTCCGATATGTCCCCTCAGGGCATTAATTAAACACTTAAGAATGTGATTTAGTGAATACAGGGCCAGTTGGCCCTGTTTCCTTTCTTCCCCTTTCCTTTCATAGAGCCGATTTAAAATGGTAAAAATATGAATGTTTTCTGTGTGTATTTATCAGTACAACATGTGTTAATGATAGTGATAATTGGTGTGTATTGGCATGATGTGTCTTGTAGTTTAAGTAGTATGTGTATATATGTAATGTAGTATCAGTGGTAGTGGTAGTTAAGTGATGAAAGAGTGTGTGAGATAATTAAATACGGACAGTGTAGTATTTACTATGCGATAAATTTTTATTACTCCGTCATTAAGTGAACGTAATATAGTATAATAATTCCGTGTACAAGGTCACATTCCGTTGTTCAAGGGTTGATTATATCGTCGCTAGCCCTAGTGTCAAAAGTCAGTACTAACCGCCATTCTTCCGTCGAGGTGCTTAGTGATTTAGTTTCCATGAAATTGACCTTTCTTTCCGAAATAAAACCTAGAAGGTATAATTCACAGCCCATATGAATGTACAGTTAGGTCAAGTGACCCAAAATTAATATATTCTGAAAATTTCAACATTCTGCCTAGTCTAGAAATCGAGATATTTAAGTAAATAAACAATACGTAAATTTTTAACAGAAGTCGGGCGATATGATGCTAGTTCTTCGCTTTGAAATTATAATAAATGTTCATTTTTCTTCGTGGCTGCAGAAGTACATTGTTGCTGCAGAATTTTATAAACATTAAACATTATCGCAGATAATTCTATTTTCAGTGAATATACGTAGGATTTTTTTTCTTTCTTCTTAATAAAGCTACCGAGTATTACATAGTATTGTGTGTGGGATGAAAGAGTCTTGAGTTCGAGTGAGGTTGTCGTGCGGTGATCGGAATGGGAAATGTTTGTAGTGACTATAGATTTTAAAGTGTTATGATGAAATGTGTATATAGGCTGGGCGTAGATAGAGGAAACAGGGTGTTTGTAGAATATAGCGTCGTGGCAAATGAATATTAATGTGAATATGAATATAAAGTATATGAATATTGTAGTAAATGAATATAGAATATAGGACACCCATATAGTTAAATATATAGTAGCCCAGTGAGTACTTCGCCGTGTGTTGATATATAGATATTGAATAGATACGTGTAGCTACGAACATCTCAGGTTCTGACCCCTGCACCATAATATCACGCGGACCGGAGGGCGATATATAGTCGGACTATGGTAATACTTTGTAGTTTAATGTGTTATAATAATAATCAACCATAGTAATACCATCTGATAGAAGGGGTAGCATCATATAATCGTTGACTAGACATATTGAATAATAAATTATGAAAAGACAATAGTAGTTATACAACAGGGCTGTAGTGAATCATATCTTCTGGTCGGTTTTAAAATAGAATATCCTGCTCCGTGAGATTTTTTTTCCCACGTTACCTACTCGGGCTAGCTTACAATGTTCATGGAGGCGACAGTTCTGATAGGGTTACAGAATCAAAACAATTAATTATTGAGATTTATTCGCGTACCCGGATGTCGACCCCTAGTCCCTTTAAGTATTTTCATTTCTTTTCTTAGTTTAATTAGACGAGGGAAATTAACGACATCCCAGACTGTGGCGTGTCTGCGCAGGGTAGCTATCGGTGGAGTTTGGCAATAGAAATCACCGATCCAAAATTCAGTTTATTTAATTTTTTTTTATTTCGGCAAATCATTAGTTAGGGATATCTTAGGTAATACTTCTATTCTAGTTTCATTACTGTCCTCGAACCTTCTTAGTTTTTCTAAGGGGTCGAATATTTTTTTTTACTTAGAGATTTCAAAATTGGGGACGCAGTTACCTGGTCCCTTTCCCCCTCTCCTTTTATCCTGCTGGTCTGGGCCGGATACGGGGATCGGATTTCAATCTTACAAGCAAACTCTTGTGGGATTGGGATCTGATGGACACAGAACTTGCATCCTTGGCAGCAGGGCGCCCCTTGAGTCTACGTATTTGAGTAGACCACCCTTTTTGGCATGTTAAGAATATTTTGGCTATGGATTTTGTTGAGAGCGAAATTCGACTTCTACCTTTGTAGCGTTAGTTATTTCTCACTTAAGTCTTTGGCGCCCCTATTCTTCGTCTTCCTTCTTCTCTATCTCTCTCTCTGTCTTCATTTCTTCAAGTTTTTTTTTAATTTTCAACCTTCCCCCCCCCCAAGATTTTGAACTTGTTACTTACGATTTATTTAACGTACAACTCTGATCTGAAATTACCAGCTGAGACGTTGCAAGACACGATTCATGAATGGAGTAGATAATGATTGGGTCCTCCATCACATTTTGACCTATCGCCGAAATGAACAAAGACTTAGTATTTGACGACAATTCGATTACGTTCTTTCACCGTCGTTCCTCTTAAGTTTTTTTTTGTAATCCGTTGGTCACTTCCTTTTCTGCGTTGGTTTTCGATTACTTTGTAGTTAACCTGGGCCCAGAAATTGTATTTCAGGTTATCTAGTTATATCTTTAGAAATGCTCTGTGTTACGTGCCTGCCTTCCAAAGTTTTTTTTTCCTTCATGATTTAAGCACGAACTGATTATATAAAAGTGAAAATTTATACATGCGCGGTATCAAGTAAAAAATCAATTTTCTTTTTCATATGTAATGTCGGAAGTCATTTGTTTTGGACAATGTTTGCAACCTTGTAAAAATATTATTATTGGGGTGATTAATTTAAATGTGTGCGCATTTATTGAATATAAATATATATATAGAGAAATGAATACGTCGAGATGTATATGTACTTAGTATACGAATATGATTTTAAAGTAAAAGTATGATATTAAATGTATTATGAATATATGTAAGATCTCTCGTGTCTGTCCCCCTAAACGTGTATTGGTTGCTATAGTTTACTAGTAAGTTTTCCGACGTATATAAGAATGTAGATTTTGTCAAGAATACCGCCGTCCACTCAAGTAATTTTCCTTTTCTTTTGAATAAATGTAATTAATAACCTCTGTAATTATGTAATGGCATGTATTGAAAAGTAACGGCAGGTCTAAACATAACTCACCTCATAACGCATATTATCCCTGAACTACCAACCAAAAACCATTGTGGAAAGTGTACCTTGAATCCTTCTCACCTGCATTTGTATCCTGTGACTTGACCAGTTTTTTTTTATCCTCAATTTGAACCTTTATACTCCGTACACCTGTGGAAGATCGTTTTTTTTTTAAATCCGAACCATGTATACATATATACCAAAGTGATCTAAAGGAAAGGTCTCATGACGTGTCCCAGTATTAAATAAATAATTTGAAACTATTCAGATAATAAGTTTGGAAATGGATCGTCTCAGAGGAGAAACATCCTCTAGTGAAAGTTGTTTTTCTAAAAATCCCTAGATGGGTAAAGCGTCGTAATGTGCGATTGCAGACATAAACTGTTACGAGTTATAAACCAAATATAAACGATGAATGGTTTTTGTAAACCAATAGTGAGATATATATATATATTTATAAATAAACACGAACGAAGTTAAATGGAGCGAAATGTTTTGGACACTATGAGTAGTGCGTGATTTGTGATTTGAACGCTCAAAATCATTAATATTTTATTACCCAATGTGAGGTAGAGACTCATATAAGTTCTAATCCACCAAAAGGTTTTTTTTCTTTCCTCTTTGTCCAATTTTTTTTAGTGAAATAAGTGTCTTATTTGCGTATGTCGCAAATCATAATTTGGCTTTAGCATGCCTAAGATATGATACATGTAATTATTTTTTTTTCTTTCTTTTTCATTTGTCAATATGATTGAATATATAAAAATTTACTAAAATATAACTCTTTGTATTCTATTGATATATAACCAAGAACTTGTGCTTTTAATATTTTCTTCATAATTATTTGTTTGTCTTTTCTTTTCACTATGGATGTAATAAATTATTTGTATCTTTGTAGTTAGTTGGTTTCCTTTAACCATATATACACTGTCCTGAGTGAGTGAGCGAGTGAATGCATGATAGATTTAACTTAAGTAATTTTAGTGATGTCATTTGTCATATTAACATCTGCAACATATGTGTCATGTTTTAATATATGTGTTAAGGTAAATAACCTAGGTCATGAAGGACCGTCACTAACGGTTTAAATCGGCTCTAGGAGTGAAACAAAAATAGCAGGATGAGCCTAAATACGACATCTTTCTTCCAGGAAGTTAAAATTCTCGTTGATACGATACATAAATTTATATTGAGTTTATAAGTCTGATTTTTTTTTTCCTTGGCTAATTCATATGTGTGGTCGATCCTAGAGAACAGAGTCCAGATGCTGGATGGTAATCAATTACCGGTTGGAATAACAGTACAAAGAATTAAATTTCACTTTTCTCATTTCCAGGTCTAGGTCTGGGCAACCCCACGATCGTGGTGCCTGGAGCTAGGTCTGGGTGGTATGAGGGAACATGTGTCTATTTCGAAGCATTCCAAAATTGATTAGTCGTTAATAACATTTAGAATGATTCATCTTTCAACGACTTTCCCGACCTTTTACTATATTTCCGGAATTATCCAGTAATCTGTTTCTTATTAAAATACCCTATTTCTTTTCTTTCTTCTTTTCCTACCTCCTTCTTTTACCCTTCTACCTTCTTCTCTTTCTTTTCTATTTCTAAATGAAAGAAAACGGAGTCATGACAGAGTAGTCGCTATTGGCACGGTCAATAAGTTGTTTCAATGAGTTTTCTTCGGGAGTCCGATATGGAATAATTAACAATAACAAAAGGTTTATTGGAAGTTACTTTATTGGAGAATAATCATGATTTCAATTAGTAGACGATGTTTCGTAAATCGTCCTCGTAAAAGAGAATTAAATTGTAGCGACTCCTCTACATTAGCTCTTTTATCTTCGTTTATTTTTTTTTACGTTTACTTTCAATATTGGCTAACCGTGACATTATCTGTTGCCCCGGAAACGGCGGTTTCTATGGCAACGGACTAACGTTTTTCTTTCAATTTTTGGCGACCGTTGACATCGGACAGTTACCATGGAAACAATTGTTTTCCCTGGTAACGAATCTGAAATTATTTATTAAACACTGTTTAGGATCGAGCACATATTGACTTGGCCACAAAAGGTGCATAATTAAAAAGTTACTGTGAGATTAAATAATTATAGTCATTGGCTGTTCTGCTATCTTTGTCTCTCTCTGTAGAAAGGGGGAAATGAAGGAATTTGCTAAAGTGACTTCTAAAATTTGAAAATGCTGGAAGTTGACCCAAGGAGGGAATTAGATAGGAGTCCCTTAATTTATGAACAGTACCTGAATAGCAAGTTTTGTTAGTCTGTAAGTATATAATTGCATGTGTTTATATTGTGTCTTTTTTGTATGGAAGCTATGGCAACCAATAGAGAAGTTGTATCACACGAGAACGCGGAAGTCTCATGTACACAATGTACATTAGAAAGTAAAGAGAAAAGAGCTCGCGTCTCCCGTAGGCTAGTGAGGTGTCACGAATGTGGGCTGAAATGGATCCATTTCAGTTGTATTAATTTAGAGGATACTGCTGAAAATGCAGAAAAGGTCCGGGCTGGTGAAATAGTTAAATACTGCAAAGAATGTGAGGGGAAGCTCCACCAGTCGCGTGAACCCATGAGTTTATCCTCTGAAAAAGAAAATGAACATCCCGATTCAGACGGTGAGCGAGGGTATAGTACCCCGAAGAACCGAGGATAAATATCTCCAGTGGAGATATCTGACCTCGATGATGATGAAAGAGATGGGGATCCAATTGGTGATAAACCCAAAGAAAAGCAAAGGAAGACTGGGTCGTCTAATAATGACGCTCTCCTCCTTTCATTGCAACAAATGCTACAGGAAATGAAACGCGAAATAAATGGAAAAATAGATAATAATAGCCTGGAAATGAAACGCGAAATAAATGAAAAAATAGATAATAATAGCCGAGAGATGAGACGCGAAATGAATGAAAATAGCCTGGAAATGAGACGCGAAATGAATGAAAATAGCCTGGAAATGAGACGCGAAATGAATAAGAATAGCCGGGAAATGAATGAAAAAATAGATGCCTCGAACCGAGAAACCGAATCTCGATTCGAAGTATTAACTCACAAAATAGACAATATATGTGTAGACTTTGCTTCCTCAATAAACAAATTGAGGGAGCAAACGTCTACTGAAATTGATTTGGTCAGATGCGAGGCTCAACAGTCCCTAAAGCAACTTCAGCAGGAGACTGAGGGTAAATTAGATAATGTAAATTCTGAAATCGAACAAATAGATACCAAATTGCATAAGATTAACAATAAATTAGAAACACAGCAGGCCGAAATTGATAGTTTAAAGTCAACCTTGTCAGATTTATTATTAGAAACCAAACTGGAAATGACTGACCAAAAAATTTCGAAAATTCAGAACGAAATAGTAAATATTCAAAGAGAAATAACGAAACCTAGTTGCGGAAAACCAGAGGTAACCTATCCTTTCCCCGGTAGCGATTTCTCAGAAATATTACCTGCGATAACAACTACATGTAGCGCAGGAAAAGAAAATTTAATGTCGGTTGATTCACGGGATATTGCGACGCACTACCCCATGCATCGGTCAGAACCAAAGTCGTGGTTCAATTCTAATAGTGTGCCGAATCAGTCGAGTGTTGTGACGACTACGGTCACTAGCGTGAGTGCTCCCTCCTTACATGGAGGTATACAATCACATAGCGTGTTGCCGGGAAAAGGAGATGGGTGCCACTCTGAGTCGTTGTTCACGGGTGCGATTGGTCCGGGGATGGAGCCCAACATATTCAATACGACCAACAGAATCCCTTTCACTTACATGGGTAATTATAACACCGCTACGACATCGTCAGTGGTAAATCCGGTGACGACTCCGATTGTGCAGGATAATATGTTAATTCCCAGTAACTATTCCCCTGCTTATGTTAGTATGGGTTCCAAGGTTTCGCTGAGGGACATCGAACGTTTTCCCACTTTTGACGGGAATATTACCAATGGACAGCCTCGTGTTTTTCTGCGTAGATTGCAGCAGTGTTTAGAAATGTATCGGCTGACCGATAGAGAACGTTTACAAATAGTTGAAAAACTTTTAATTGCAGCATCAGGCGCGTGGTTTGCTTCTATTAAATATAGAATTCATACGTTTGATGATTTCCTGATCCTTTTTAAGGAAGAATACTGCAACGAACATATAGAGAGGCTTCAGAAACGCAACCTCCAATCTTTAAGATATGATCGAGCCAAGTATGGGTCCCTTTTGGACTATGCTTGGAAGATCATCGAACTGTACTATCAGATCGCGGAAAATCCATCGGAAGCCGAGCTAGTAGACATAATAGTGAACGCTCTTCCACCAGATGAGTCGCGGGCTATTGCTTCCTACTTGTGCCAAACGGTGCGAGAAGTTACGTCACGCCTAGCTGCCCTGTGTGGGAAAGTAACTGGAGGCCCACAGAAGAGGTATTTCGCCCGACAAGCAAAAGTTGTGAAACCCGTGAAAAGCAAGGCAACGGCTAGTTGCCAAACGGACTTTCTGAGTTACACCCAAGCTGGATCTCGCTATCCGAGTGGGAGTGGCTCAGAAAGCAATCAATATAATGGTCGACGTCTGTTCCGTAACCGACCGATGTTTAACAATCGCCGGGGTTATCGCCCCTATGACCGCACAATGGGGGAATCGAACCCGAATAGGGACGATAATAGGAGGAACTTTAACGGGGCGTACCGGAGAAGAGAAAACGGTACTGGTCAAAACGGCAACGTTAACAATAACTGTGCAAGTAGATCTCAGAATTCTTCCCCTTCGCAACTACAAACTAATGGCGGAAATGGAATTCTAACGAATCGAGGGATTGATAGTCGCGAGACCGCTGTCAAATCGACAAACTAATTCCGCAACTACCTGGTGAAATGGGGGAGGATAGTTGCGGGAAAATATACCCCATTATTTTGAAAAATCAGACTGACCAGGAATGTAAATCTAATTTGTGGACACAAAATTTATCATTTCGGGACTCGTTACAATTTGTTATAAAATTTGTTATAGATGAGGAAGCCTTTGCTTCAAGTGAAGAACGCTATTTTTCTACCTCTCCCAGCCTACGAGGAAGTATCGGCGGCGTTGAACTTGTCGCTACAATAGATAGTGGCTCGGAGCTCTGCCTAATGGACTGGGAGGTGTGGAAAAAATTAAAGCAACGGTTTCCATCCGCTAAATTGAGACCATACACGGGCCTTACACTTGGCGCTTTCGCTGGAAAAGAAAGTTTTTCGGTTCAGGGCGTTCAAAATTTTAACCTAAACATACAAAATCATATATTCGAAATAGCCATCTTCGTTATAAAGTATTTGCGAACGGACCTAATACTGGGATGTCCGTTTTTAGACAAATTTCATTGTATCATTGACCGGGAAAAGAAAGAGATTAGAATGAAAGATAGTTTAGGAAATACTGTTATCGTTCCTACAGATCGACCTAACATCATGTTAGTGAAATTACCCGTAGAAGAGATTGCAATCGGTGAATCAGGATGGCCGGTGGTGGATCAACCTATGCTTGACCCCAGTTTAAATTGTCAAGCTGCCTGTGCAGTGACACCTCTCCACAAGGGAGGGGTTAACAGGGGAGATCAGCTGGATCCACTCCTGGGCACCGAATGCAATGTCTCGGAACAAGAGATTGATTCATATATTGCCACTCGGGATGACTTACCATCACCGATTAAATCAGGTCTTCGGAAATTATTAATGAAGTACCGTTCTCTTTTCTCTGAGTACCCACGCCGCGTTAACGCGCCTCCCTATAAAATACAGTTGAAGGATGAAGAACCAGTTGTTGGACCATGTTATTCCGTTCCTCAGGCTATACAACCTGAGTTTGAAGCAGAGTTGAATAAATGGTTACGGTTGGGGATAGCAATAGAACAAATGTCTCCATATCGAAATCCTATTCATGTCGTCCGGAAGGCCTCTGGCGGTGTACGTCCAGTTTTAGATCTGAGGGCTACCAACTCAAAAATTATATCTCCACAGGTGCAGGTAGAACCTATCAATGAGTTACTACACCGTGTTTCGCAGGCAATGTGGTTTTCGTCGTTTGACGCGTCAAGTGCATATTATGGGATTAGTTTACACCCAGACTCTTACCAATGCACCAGTTTTGTGTACAAGGGAAGACAATATTGCCTTACTGTTCTGCCACAGGGGCTGAAAAGTAGTCCTGCTGTATTTCAATCAGTAATGACAAAATTTTTTAATGACTCAACCCGTTCTTTTGTTATTTTGTACTTAGACGATGTACTAGTAAAATCAACTACTGAAGAAGAGCATTTGGCTCATTTTGAGAGAACTTTCGAAATCTTTAAACAAGCAAATTTTTCATTAAATTTCAAAAAATGTAAGTTCTTTGCACGGGAGATCAAATTTTTAGGACATATAATTAGTGGCAGAACAATAAGGGTTGATCCTCGACTCAATGAGCCAATTCGTTGTTTTCCAGTACCGAAATCCAAGAAAGCACTACAGAAGTTTTTAGGGCTTATAGAATGGAGGCGAAAATTCATCCCAAACTTTTCTGGTCTCACTGCTAATCTGAATCAACTCCTGAAAAAGGATCAGAAATTCGTACTGAATAACGAAGCCTTGGAAACTTTCAATAAACTGAGAACTCTTCTTAGTAATCCACCTGCATTAAGTCAGCCGGATTTCTCTTTGCCTTTTCACATCCATAGTGATGCGTGCATGGAAAATTTGGCTGGCCTACTTGCACAATATCCTTCAGATAAAGATAATCCTAACGTCATTGGATATGCCAGTCGACGGGTGAAACCCTATGAGTTGTCTCTTTCAATATCTCAGCTGGAACTCCTGTCAGTCCTGTTCCTCTGTGAACATTTTGAGCAGTATATCATGGGTCGTACTACTTATGTCCATACGGATAACGCGGCAGTCACACATGCATTCACTCAAAAGAACCTTGAGCCACGAACCACCCGCATTCTATTGAAACTGCAGAAATTTGACTTAATTTTCCAACACTGCCCAGGCAGAGAAAATTTTGTAGCCGACACAATTAGTAGATACCCACCGGAGGTATTGCTTGAGCCCGAAACACATTATGTTCATTTTTTAACCAAAACGCAGGATGCTGATATTAATCTAGACTTTATTCGAGAAAATCAAATAACAGATGAATTATGTAAGAACCTGTTAAAGCAATATGAAAACAACCGTAATCTGGACAGAGTAACAATGTACTGTGGGTTAATTTATATTAAACCTTTGCGTATTCAGAAATGGCTCCTAGTGATACCGCAGAGTTGTATACCCCAAATTATCAGTGTTGTCCATTCTACCGGTCACTTTGGAGTTCAAAAGTGTTATCGTTTTTGTCGAGCTATATTTTATTGGAAGAATCAAAAAACCACGATTAAAAACTTTATACGAAATTGCATAGAATGTGCCGAAACAAAGTTTACAAACCGTGCTATAGCTAAGCAGGAATATCATATTCAAGCCACCGTACCCCATGAGACTCTGGGGGTGGACCTTATTGGAAAATTGCCACCCAGTCAGGGATATTATTATATTTTATCTTTAACAGATATTTATTCTCGTTTCGTTACCTTCCTCCCACTGAAAAAGGCTCATACTAAGGAAATAATCACCGTATTAGAGAGACGATACTTTCATCTATTGCCTTACCCACAGGAATTTTTATCCGATAAAGGACCGCAGTTCCAATCTAAGTTATGGCAGGACTTTTGTAACAAATATAAAATTAAACATAAGAAAACTTCCAGTTATTCCCCGCAGGCTAACGGCATTACAGAACGTAGCCATAAAGAACTCAATAGATTAGTTAGATTATGGTGTCATGAGGATCAAACCACTTGGCACAAGTACTTAGTTAAAATTCAGGACCTTCTGAACAATTCATATTGTTCCAGTATTGGCTGTACGCCTTCGGAACGCTTTCTTAGTTATTCTGCCGTTGATAGCTATAGGAAAGTGTTCCCATGGCCCAAAGAGTTAGATTCCGTAGATAACCGTTTCCGATACGCTGAAGTAGAGGTAAAATTAAAAAGTCATGCTAAACAGTCGTCAAACGCTATAAATCTGCAAGAAGGGCAATTAGTGATGTTGAAACTGCACAACTTATCCTCACTTATAAAGCATGAGTCAGCAAAATGGATGAAAGTCTATACCGGCCCGTTTTTAGCAGTTAAATTATTGAAAAATTGCGCTGTATTACATAATCTAAAAGGTGAAAGTATCGGAATTCACAATTTCCAGAATCTTAAGCTTTTCAACTGTACTGAGGACAAAAAACGGGAACTTCTATCTCAATACCCAAAGTGAATGTTACACTGTCTCATTTGAGTGCATGAGTGTATGAGTGAGTAGTTAGTTTATTAGTATTAATACATGTTAATTCTATTCAACAAAATTTTGTTATTCAAACAAAATTTTTTTTAACGACGCCGGGGAACTGTAATATGCCATTACAGTCTAATGATATTATGTTTTTAATAGGAGGGTGCCCGAAATTTTTTGCACCGACTGTACCTGACGTTTAACAAAAAAATTTCTGGCTGTTCATATAATTCGTAATATTGTTCATTATTCTATTTCAAATTAATATGGAAAACTGTAAAAAATTTATTAGGAATTATAGTTTTGGGAATCAATATCTTTATTTATATTTTAAATTAGTTATAAGTCTTGCATATGTATATGTAAATGGATTATTACAATTCTTACGGTGTCAGTGCTATCCGAAAATATAGATCCACTATTGGACGGAACTTTCCAGATCAAATAACCAATCTAAAATTCGACAGAATTCTCAGGACCACCCTTCACCTCTCTTTTAGATACCTAGGTCCTTCTAAAATCTAGTTTAATCCAGATTTTACCAAATTTTATTCGTTTCAAAGCCCCACCGCCAAAATGCTTAGTTTTGATTGGCTGATAAACCCACGCTATGATATTAGGGCGCAATTATTCCATTCCACGCCGGAAAGTGCTACTGAAGACACTGGTTTTTGTTCGTCTAACTTAAAAGTCGAAAGGAGTGAGAGAAACTACAAACAAGGTAACATTTGAGAGTTTTTTAACCTCTAAAATCTCTGGAAGTCTCGAGGAGCCATGAACTCTTAAATTCCATAGTAAAACTGGTTTAAAAAAAGCTGAAATAGGAGGTGCAGATATAGATAGTGATGGACAGGCTCCACGAAGTGCATCAGTTTGCTAGTGGTTCTTAAATATCCACAGACAGTTTCGGAAGAGTAGTGTTTTCCCCTTAAAATATTTTTATCCTTAAAGTTATTTCCTTTCGAGTTACGTAAGACCTGTCCATATATAGATTTGTTTATGTAGGTAGCGAGTGATTTTTTTTAGCATACATGGCGGTATTTAATTTTGTTGTAGTTAGAATAGTGATCACAATGTACGTGTAAATTTACAGTAAGGGCTCCTATCTGACTCCTAAATTGGGAGTACGGCTTCCAGCGGGATGAGTTGAACATTTAGTTTGTTTCCGGGTTCCTGCCCCTTCAGGGCAGGGGTCCTATTGTTAGCTAATACTCCGATATGTCCCCTCAGGGCATTAATTAAACACTTAAGAATGTGATTTAGTGAATACAGGGCCAGTTGGCCCTGTTTCCTTTCTTCCCCTTTCCTTTCATAGAGCCGATTTAAAATGGTAAAAATATGAATGTTTTCTGTGTGTATTTATCAGTACAACATGTATTAATGATAGTGATAATTGGTGTGTATTGGCATGATGTGTCTTGTAGTTTAAGTAGTATGTGTATATTTGTAATGTAGTATCAGTGGTAGTGGTAGTTAAGTGATGAAAGAGTGTGTGAGATAATTAAATACGGACAGTGTAGTATTTACTATGCGATAAATTTTTATTACTCCGTCATTAAGTGAACGTAATATAGTATAATAATTCCGTGTACAAGGTCACATTCCGTTGTTCAAGGGTTGATTATATCGTCGCTAGCCCTAGTGTCAAAAGTCAGTACTAACCGCCATTCTTCCGTCGAGGTGCTTAGTGATTTAGTTTCCACGAAATTGACCTTTCTTTCCGAAATAAAACCTAGAAGGTATAATTCACAGCCCATATGAATGTACAGTTAGGTCAAGTGACCCAAAATTAATATATTCTGAAAATTTCAACATTCTGCCTAGTCTAGAAATCGAGATATTTAAGTAAATAAACAATACGTAAATTTTTAACAGAAGTCGGGCGATACGATGCTAGTTCTTCGCTTTGAAATTATAATAAATGTTCATTTTTCTTCGTGGCTGCAGAAGTACATTGTTGCTGCAGAATTTTATAAACATTAAACATTATCGCAGATAATTCTATTTTCAGTGAATATACGTAGGATTTTTTTTCTTTCTTCTTAATAAAGCTACCGAGTATTACATAGTATTGTGTGTGGGATGAAAGAGTCTTGAGTTCGAGTGAGGTTGTCGTGCGGTGATCGGAATGGGAAATGTTTGTAGTGACTATAGATTTTAAAGTGTTATGATGAAATGTGTATATAGGCTGGGCGTAGATAGAGGAAACAGGGTGTTTGTAGAATATAGCGTCGTGGCAAATGAATATTAATGTGAATATGAATATAAAGTATATGAATATTGTAGTAAATGAATATAGAATATAGGACACCCATATAGTTAAATATATAGTAGCCCAGTGAGTACTTCGCCGTGTGTTGATATATAGATATTGAATAGATACGTGTAGCTACGAACATCTCAGGTTCTGACCCCTGCACCATAATATCACGCGGACCGGAGGGCGATATATAGTCGGACTATGGTAATACTTTGTAGTTTAATGTGTTATAATAATAATCAACCATAGTAATACCATCTGATAGAAGGGGTAGCATCATATAATCGTTGACTAGACATATTGAATAATAAATTATGAAAAGACAATAGTAGTTATACAACAGGGCTGTAGTGAATCATATCTTCTGGTCGGTTTTAAAATAGAATATCCTGCTCCGTGAGATTTTTTTTCCCACGTTACCTACTCGGGCTAGCTTACAATGTTCATGGAGGCGACAGTTCTGATAGGGTTACAGAATCAAAACAATTAATTATTGAGATTTATTCGCGTACCCGGATGTCGACCCCTAGTCCCTTTAAGTATTTTCATTTCTTTTCTTAGTTTAATTAGACGAGGGAAATTAACGACATCCCAGACTGTGGCGTGTCTGCGCAGGGTAGCTATCGGTGGAGTTTGGCAATAGAAATCACCGATCCAAAATTCAGTTTATTTAATTTTTTTTTATTTCGGCAAATCATTAGTTAGGGATATCTTAGGTAATACTTCTATTCTAGTTTCATTACTGTCCTCGAACCTTCTTAGTTTTTCTAAGGGGTCGAATATTTTTTTTACTTAGAGATTTCAAAATTGGGGACGCAGTTACCTGGTCCCTTTCCCCCTCTCCTTTTATCCTGCTGGTCTGGGCCGGATACGGGGATCGGATTTCAATCTTACAAGCAAACTCTTGTGGGATTGGGATCTGATGGACACAGAACTTGCATCTTGGCAGCAGGGCGCCCCTTGAGTCTACGTATTTGAGTAGACCACCCTTTTTGGCATGTTAAGAATATTTTGGCTATGGATTTTGTTGAGAGCGAAATTCGACTTCTACCTTTGTAGCGTTAGTTATTTCTCACTTAAGTCTTTGGCGCCCCTATTCTTCGTCTTCCTTCTTCTCTATCTCTCTCTCTGTCTTCATTTCTTCAAGTTTTTTTTTAATTTTCAACCTTCCCCCCCAAGATTTTGAACTTGTTACTTACGATTTATTTAACGTACAACTCTGATCTGAAATTACCAGCTGAGACGTTGCAAGACACGATTCATGAATGGAGTAGATAATGATTGGGTCCTCCATCACATTTTGACCTATCGCCGAAATGAACAAAGACTTAGTATTTGACGACAATTCGATTACGTTCTTTCACCGTCGTTCCTCTTAAGTTTTTTTTTGGTAATCCGTTGGTCACTTCCTTTTCTGCGTTGGTTTTCGATTACTTTGTAGTTAACCTGGGCCCAGAAATTGTATTTCAGGTTATCTAGTTATATCTTTAGAAATGCTCTGTGTTACGTGCCTGCCTTCCAAAGTTTTTTTTCCTTCATGATTTAAGCACGAACTGATTATATAAAAGTGAAAATTTATAGATGCGCGGTATCAAGTAAAAAATCAATTTTCTTTTTCATATGTAATGTCGGAAGTCATTTGTTTTGGACAATGTTTGCAACCTTGTAAAAATATTATTATTGGGGTGATTAATTTAAATGTGTGCGCATTTATTGAATATAAATATATATATAGAGAAATGAATACGTCGAGATGTATATGTACTTAGTATACGAATATGATTTTAAAGTAAAAGTATGATATTAAATGTATTATGAATATATGTAAGAGCGCTCGTGTCTGTCCCCCTAAACGTGTATTGGTTGCTATAGTTTACTAGTAAGTTTTCCGACGTATATAAGAATGTAGATTTTGTCAAGAATACCGCCGTCCACTCAAGTAATTTTCCTTTTCTTTTGAATAAATGTAATTAATAACCTCTGTAATTATGTAATGGCATGTATTGAAAAGTAACGGCAGGTCTAAACATAACTCACCTCATAACGCATATTATCCCTGAACTACCAACCAAAAACCATTGTGGAAAGTGTACCTTGAATCCTTCTCACCTGCATTTGTATCCTGTGACTTGACCAGTTTTTTTATCCTCAATTTGAACCTTTATACTCCGTACACCTGTGGAAGATCGTTTTTTTTTAAATCCGAACCATGTATACATATATACCAAAGTGATCTAAAGGAAAGGTCTCATGACGTGTCCCAGTATTAAATAAATAATTTGAAACTATTCAGATAATAAGTTTGGAAATGGATCGTCTCAGAGGAGAAACATCCTCTAGTGAAAGTTGTTTTTCTAAAAATCCCTAGATGGGTAAAGCGTCGTAATGTGCGATTGCAGACATAAACTGTTACGAGTTATAAACCAAATATAAACGATGAATGGTTTTTGTAAACCAATAGTGAGATATATATATATATTTATAAATAAACACGAACGAAGTTAAATGGAGCGAAATGTTTTGGACACTATGAGTAGTGCGTGATTTGTGATTTGAACGCTCAAAATCATTAATATTTTATTACCCAATGTGAGGTAGAGACTCATATAAGTTCTAATCCACCAAAAGGTTTTTTTTTCTTTCCTCTTTGTCCAATTTTTTTTAGTGAAATAAGTGTCTTATTTGCGTATGTCGCAAATCATAATTTGGCTTTAGCATGCCTAAGATATGATACATGTAATTATTTTTTTCTTTCTTTTTCATTTGTCAATATGATTGAATATATAAAAATTTACTAAAATATAACTCTTTGTATTCTATTGATATATAACCAAGAACTTGTGCTTTTAATATTTTCTTCATAATTATTTGTTTGTCTTTTCTTTTCACTATGGATGTAATAAATTATTTGTATCTTTGTAGTTAGTTGGTTTCCTTTAACCATATATACACTGTCCTGAGTGAGTGAGCGAGTGAATGCATGATAGATTTAACTTAAGTAATTTTAGTGATGTCATTTGTCATATTAACATCTGCAACATATGTGTCATGTTTTAATATATGTGTTAAGGTAAATAACCTAGGTCATGAAGGACCGTCACTAACGGTTTAAATCGGCTCTAGGAGTGAAACAAAAATCGCAGGATGAGCCTAAATACGACATCTTTCTTCCAGGAAGTTAAAATTCTCGTTGATACGATACATAAATTTATATTGAGTTTATAAGTCTGATTTTTTTTTCCTTGGCTAATTCATATGTGTGGTCGATCCTAGAGAACAGAGTCCAGATGCTGGATGGTAATCAATTACCGGTTGGAATAACAGTACAAAGAATTAAATTTCACTTTTCTCATTTCCAGGTCTAGGTCTGGGCAACCCCACGATCGTGGTGCCTGGAGCTAGGTCTGGGTGGTATGAGGGAACATGTGTCTATTTCGAAGCATTCCAAAATTGATTAGTCGTTAATAACATTTAGAATGATTCATCTTTCAACGACTTTCCCGACCTTTTACTATATTTCCGGAATTATCCAGTAATCTGTTTCTTATTAAAATACCCTATTTCTTTTCTTTCTTCTTTTCCTACCTCCTTCTTTTACCCTTCTACCTTCTTCTCTTTCTTTTCTATTTCTAAATGAAAGAAAACGGAGTCATGACAGAGTAGTCGCTATTGGCACGGTCAATAAGTTGTTTCAATGAGTTTTCTTCGGGAGTCCGATATGGAATAATTAACAATAACAAAAGGTTTATTGGAAGTTACTTTATTGGAGAATAATCATGATTTCAATTAGTAGACGATGTTTCGTAAATCGTCCTCGTAAAAGAGAATTAAATTGTAGCGACTCCTCTACATTAGCTCTTTTATCTTCGTTTATTTTTTTTACGTTTACTTTCAATATTGGCTAACCGTGACATTATCTGTTGCCCCGGAAACGGCGGTTTCTATGGCAACGGACTAACGTTTTTCTTTCATTTTATTCTTCGTAATAGAAGTTTCATAGAGAGTAAGTTCTCTCTTTTTTAAGTTGTTATTTTATGGTGATCTTTCTTGTATGAGATTAAGAGCTAGTATAGATTTTTGAAAAAGTAACATGAGAATGTGGGAGTTAATGAAGAGAACCCCGGGAAAACCCATGGACATAATGTAATTATTTAGTACAACTTAAATTGTTGAGTTGTTGAGCTAAGTTTTATGAAAAAAGGGTATTAAGAACTATATTATATCGTCTGAAAAATGGTGGGATGGGAATCTTGAAGGAAACGGGAGAACACCGAGAAAAAACAGAGACAAACACATTGTGTATTATATTTAACGGCTCATAATAAGTTTAGTCGGTATTAAGTTATAACACCTGAGAAATGAATGAATCAAATAAGGGAATGGAGAAAGTGGGATGAACCGGGACATCCCCCGAAAAACGCACAGACATGATGTTATTATTTAGTTCAACTTAACTTGTTGAGCGAAGTTTTCTATGGAAAGACGTTAAGAGAAAAAAGTAATGGGTAGAAGTTAGGTAGGAACAAAGAGCTGAATTATTGTTCAACATCACGGATGTATGAGACGTGAACCTACAGTTTTTACTGGTCAACTTTTAGTGGGCTAATAACTAATTGCATAATTAACAAACTATATATTCACAGGACTCTGTTTGAAGTGATTTTACCTATAATCCGAACTGTATAAGCCTACTATGTCCGGGAGGGAACCAATCCACATAATGTTTGCTGAGTAACATTTGAATTCATGCCATTTCAAACCATAGGTATGTGCTATATGAGTTACTGCACGCGAGCTTCTTAGCCGGGTACTAGGTGGATGCTTACGGTAATATACCGAACGTAATCCGAGTTTTGAAGTCGGATCTTTAAGATAAACACGCGTACATTAACATTTATGTTTCCTACGGTAGAGGCACAAACAATGCGTGTTATTTCTAGCGTTTTAACGCACGTTACTGCACGGAATAATTTACGGTAAAGGTGCTTCCCTTGGATTCGAACTTAGGTTCTGAACGTCAAAGACGCGATAAATAGACGCATTTTCTGAAGTTTAAACTTAGAAATTTTACCATGAAAGACGTTGTTAAACAGGCTGAATCGATTGTTTTTCCGAGGTGCCAGATTTGGAGTTCGGTGGCTTTTACCGTCTTCATTCGTAGGAAATTCGAATAGAGAATGTTATTAAATTATTCATTTATTTGTTTCCTCTCGTATCTTTTTTATTGTTTCCTTTTTAGTGAGGAAAACTCAGAGGGAATATATTCCGAAATGTTAAAAAGATTGATGAACACTTTCAGTGTGAACATGTTAAGAACTCGCTGTTAAAAATTCCTAGAAAATTCAAATAGAAATTACTAATTATTTGATGATGTACTTGCCAAAGGAAGCTCAGGTTATGCACTAGGGGAACCCCACCCCGTAATAGTTGTGAACCCATGAATTTTTGAGAGGAAATAGTAAAAGCTCGTAATAAATAACTCGAACAGTCACCGTGTTTTTTACGGATCGATATCAATGAAATCACTTAAAGAGAAACTATTTTTGAGAGGAACGGAATAAAATTTATGTTCGTAGGTACAACACGCAAGCCCCATTGATTATTAAATTTCCATAATTGTTTTAAAATGTTCATTAAATAGAATAATGTTAAAATGATCATTTCTTTATAATAATAAACTTACATATCACAAAATGATTTCACATACCTGAAGAGAGAGAAAAAGTAGGCAGGTACTCCCATGCGCAAAAAAAAAAAAAAATAAAAAAAAATGCGCGTATACTGTAACTCAAGATTTTTCCCATTTATTCCATTTTCCTTACGTTTATGGGTAAAATTCAGTTATTAGTATGTGGAGATAATAGAAAGCAATCCATCTAAGGAGATATTTCCAAAAAAATATAATAAAATAATAAAAATATAAGCAAAAAACAAAATTATGCTCGGTTTTGTGTATACTGGCAACGATGATTTCTAGGGATTTTTTTCACTAGCAGAGCACGATTGCGGAGGGAATTCAGTAGGGGAGTCGAGGAGTTAGATCAAGCAACTGGATAGTGGAGTAGAATGTTGCATTTATTGGTTAAAACCTAGTGTGTAGATTGCCTGCTAAATATACACCGTAAATTAGCTTCTGTACCTAAGATGTCGTACGAAAATATAGAATTAAACTGAAAAACTCTTATCTTAAGGTTCTAAGCGATATGGACCATGGTTATGAAGATTATTTCTTAAAAAAAAAAGCCAACACAACGTAGCCTTCGTGGTTAGGTGGATAGAGTGGTGGACTCATAGTTATTTTATTATTTTGACACCACATCGAATCCCATCCAATCGCATACCATTTCTTTTTTTTTCTTTTTTTTTTACAAAACATTATTTTTATATTAATAAGAACCGAAGCGATATAATAAGGACAACTTACTGATATTTTGCTGTAATGACGTATTTATCCAGGATTAGAGAACTATTATTTTCTGTTCATGCTGTTGTATAGCTTCTCTCATCCTGTTTTCTTGGGGAAAGAACAATTTTGTCTCCAACGAAGTGTGAAGGATTTATACGGACAGAAAAAGACATCTTAGTACTAAACGTGATTTATCGTGATGAAATGGATTAGTTTGCCATTATTAAAAAAAATTGTAGTTAGCTTTTCTTTAGGTTTTAGCTAATTTTTTTTTCTTTATAAGACTATACTTTAAGAGGCAAGGTGTGTGATCATACCCACAAATTTAGCTAGGGAGTGAAAGATAATTGTTTATACAAACATTTTACAGGTTTAGGTGCGTGAAACACCAATACACCATGGTCTCGCTTATCCGACCATCCTTTGTTCCACATACCGTATGATCCGATATATCATTGCAAATAGTACCAATCGGCAAGAAGAACTGCAAGTTGTGGTCTTAATCTATTTTTCATGCTCTGGAGTCTATCGCCTAGCGCGCCCGTCTAAAGCTTGACTCATACGTCTATCATTCAGTGTAGGCAGCAGAGATGGAGTGGGTCAGTGGGTCAAGTGGGTCAAGTTTTTTGAGTGGGTCAGTGGGTCGTGGGTCAAGTGCATGTGACCACTGTGACCCACCATCCACCGTGACCCACTGCGACCCACCACCCACCATGACCCACTATGACCCACCACCCACCGTGACCCACTGCGACCCACCACCCACCATGACCCACTGTGATCCACCACCCACCGTGACCCACTGCGACCCACCACCCACCGTGACCCACTGCGACCCACCAACTCAGTATGATCTACCGACCCTCTCTGCTCACTGCATTGTAGACAGTATCTTCTGAGGATTGGTAAATTTGTCTCCGTTTTACTTTCAAGAGCTTCATCTCCCTTTCTTTTCCACTTGTTTCTGTCTACTTACCTGAGGTGAGTATATCTAACCAAAGGAAAAAAGAACTTCAGGACTTTTGGATATTGATATTTTTAATTGTAATAATATAAATAGGACTTCTACTACACTTGGCTTTAGAGACCTGTAAGCTTTTAGAGTTAACTACTGAAAAAATACATTTTTGAATCACTGTAATATATAAATTATTATATAAAAATGAATGTAACTATGTGTGCCTGATCATCAGGGTCAAATTGCAAAGTGAAAAGAAATTACTTTTAGTATATAGTTAGGCCTTAATCCAAATTGGGATGTTATATTGCTTTTATTATAATGCATAATAATCTGAGGAGGTAGTGAGGATCCGAAGTTTTACGAAAAAAAAATGACTATCTCGCAAACAGTTAAACTTACGGAGATGAAATTCAGTGTATTAACTCTTAATTGAAAATAAACAGAGAGTGTCCTATTATTATTAAAATTCTCCTTCATGTGGGAGGGGGGGCACTTTCTATACATGGAAAATTGGTAGTGAGTTGGTTTGTAAAAATGATCGAAAACGATCGATGTTATTTAAGAAAAAAATCAGAAACAAAAAATACAGTGCTTGGCTTCATATATCCATTGCTTTCTGCTATAATAATTGCTGAAGCTTGTGTTTATTATATGCAGCGCTTACAGCACAGGACAATCAACCCATAAAGTTGTGAGAAAAATAGGCATAAAATTTGTACTGTATGCTTAATTATTCGGAAATTTGAAGTTTGGATTTTACGCATAATTGTATGGAAAATTTTACACTTTTTCTCCCTTTACGTTGATCTACTTACTTTGATTTGGAACTTTGAAATTTCATCCTTTTTTCCACTGAAAAGTATTGATAATTCAACAAGGAAATAATTATACTATGATAATTTAATTGAAATTCATCGTAATTTGGCACATGGCAAACAGCAGTGTGGTAATTGAAGTTGAAGAAGGAGGAAAATTCCCATTCACCTCTGAACACTTTCCAGGAACCTCTTTCCCTTTCGCTTTCTAGGGGGGAGGGAACTTGGTAATGGTATCAAACCTTCATGTGTAATTACAAAAATTAAACTTATGAACAAATAAGAAATTATCAGTTTATCAGGCTTTAATTGATAATTTATTCACAAGATTCCCTATCAAAGGCGTGGTAGATGAAGTTTCTGCTCTACATGGATCGACATTGCCAACTGATATGGTCGATATGGAAAAGATATTGTATGGTGATAGAGAGATGATATTTCTTGCTCAGTATTTCAAACCTGACCGAGAAAAATCGTTATCAGACTTAAGTCTAACAAGCAGATTGTCGATGAGGAGTTGCAGAATCGGGTAGAAGTAACATGTTATTATCAATTTTCACGACAGAGTGCGAGCGGGGATTTCCCCTTATGAATTTACAGATGACTGATATTAGAAATACACTAAGTGCTCAAACATTGTATAACTTGTTGCTCATCAATGTTAATGGCCCACCGCTAGACAAGCTCAAAGTAGACGAGCTAGTTATTTCTTGGCTGAAGGATGGACATCATTCGACTTCGGATGATTTACAGCTAGAAAGTTACCAACAGGAAATAAATCCGATTTCAGATTTGTTTTAAGGTGGAAAATTACCAGTTACGGAAAATGTTTACTTGTATTACTAATGGCTTATTTGTGTTATTCAACTTTATACCTAATTTTTAGTAAGTCTCTTCTTTGCTTTAGGAAAACTACTTTGAATAAATATTCATAATAATTGCAATTATGCATATTTGTAACTTGAATTTAACGTGGTGTTTTAGTGATTACACAAATTACAATTATGAGCATAATTTATGGAGATGCTCTCACATAGCGTACCCGAGCACCTTTATACCCTATGAACAACTGAGTTTTCAAGTCTTTTGTGAGAAAAATACTGTGAACTGAGAAACCATAACCTTTTCCATATGGTACAGGGGTATTTTCCTTGCGAATAGAAGTTTCTTGTGGAATGCGTTCAGAAATTAACACTTGCAAGAATACTCTCTTAGTTCAAGTATATTTTAGGCACACACTAATTTCCCCCCACCTCGAACTGTTTCAATTACCTCACTGACAAACACTTTACCAGTTTATATCGTAAAGGTCAGATCCACTGTTATTGTAACAGAGTAGTGCTTGAGCAATTGACTAGAAATTTAAACTCCGATTAGTGAAAATTTCACAGTCTTGTTTTATTACAACTGTAAACTCTTTAGTCAGTTCAGAAGAGGCCGTGGATCGTGTTCAAGAGTTGATGACGATGGATTTTGGTGACTCAGAGTAGGTCAAAGTGGATGAGAATGGTTCATCGTGGGTGGTGGGTCAGAGTGGGTCACAGTAGATGGTGGGTCAGAATGGTTCACTGTGGGTGGTGGGTCATGGTGGGTCACGGTGGGTGGTGGGTTAGTGGGTCGTCGGTCATGGTGGGTGGTGGGTCAGTGGGTCGTGGGTCAAGTTTTCGTTGACCCACGCCAACACTGGCTAGACAGGTATCCAGATTTTCTATTCGGAGGGGGCCCAACACCAATCCTCGTAAGCACGTAATTCTAATGTTTTAAAAATATCAATAATAATAATAATAATAATAATAATAATAATAATAATAATGCAACAGTTCTGTACTTCTCTTAAACTTTTTCCTACTTTTCATTTATAAACCGGTTTACTTTGGAAACTGCATTATAGCACAAACAAAATGAAACATATTTTCGAGAGAAATGTAACTAAAAAAACTGTCTGCTACTTATATCACATAACAAAAATAGCAAGAAGACATTGAGTGTATCGTTCTAATATATTAAAGTTAAAAACAGAACGGAAACGAAATGTTAATACTATTTAAAACTGTTCTTTAATTCCACCTGGTAAGTTCTTAGAATTATAAAAAGACAACAGCACATTGCCCAAAGTTTGAACACTGACTACTAGTAAACTGATATAAAAGAACCTCAAAAGGGTAAAAGCAAGTTTATTAAAAAGTGCTTGAGTTTCGGAGAGAGACAGCTCTCAGGCCCTCACGCTGGATACGTCCCTGATTCAGTGCAGTGCAGTTATTTGTTATAAAACATTATTATTAGATGTGTAATATGTAAAATTATATCATAAGTGTTACTTTTAATAGGTCTTTTCTTAACACATCCATATTATAAAGCGTTCTGACTGCCTGTTTATGTCGGATAAGCGAAACTCTACTGTATTTCCAAAGCTAGAATATACATAAACTAGAATTGTATAGTCCTAGAACAGAAAATAGTGTGAAATGCTTATATTAAAAGGCTGGAATAAAAAGAAAAGCATAAGTACTGTTTTGGTAGCGTGAGAACAAATTGAAAACAATTCAATATATTTCCTAGGTATCAGATTATCATTTTATTGTGTCGATGTGTATTCTTTTTTAAACATAGTTTTAAAAGTCATACCATTCACAATATTCCTAAGGAAATCGAAAGAAAAACTCCTATGTGCCTCTTATGGCAAAGCGGCTTAAGTGCATGGTCTGAAACCGATTCCCACGTTAAGGTATAGATAAAGTCCCCGTACTTCAAAAATGCAAATCCGGGACGCTACTAAATTACGAGAATCTTCGAAATGCTCAAAATTGAAAAAAGTGTTGAATACTAATTTACTTTCCTCCATTAGATAGAGTTGTTCAAGTATTACGTTATTACATTTTTCTTCACTTCATTAGATCTTCCAAGGACGCCAATTTATCTGCAAATTTGGGGGGGCATTCAAATGCAGAAGATATATATATATATATATATATATATATATATATATATATATATATATATATATATATATATATATATATATATATATATGAAGATTTTAAGACAAATTACACTCAAATTATGCCAAATATTGTATATTCATAAATACAAAGGAGGCCTACATGAGCTTTGGGCGGGCCCGGCCCCCCAGGATCGGCGCCCTTACCTTCTTCCTAGTTAAGCAAACGTATGCAGATGATTTACTCCCTCCCCCTGGTAAGCAAAATTGTTTTTTTTTCCTCAAGATCTGTTGTGTTTCGTGAAATAACAGCAGGAATTTCCTGATTACTTAACCATCTAAATGAATGTTTTCACTTAGAGCCATCCCGTCGATTCGCGTTGCCTAGGACTAAAATAAATTAAGGGTCAATAATGAAGATGAGACTTCCATATCAAACATGAAGAGACCGGAAATCTTTCTTTGTTCCAACTTTGATTTTTTTCAAATCCATGATGGGAAATTATATTATGAGTACAATTTTCGAAATTAATAGTATACAATCGTAAACATATCTTACAAAACGATGGTTTATTGCAAAATACTTTGACTCAAAGAATAAATTACAAGTAATAAACTTGTTACTTTTCCTGAAGAGTCTAAGTCTTGAATGAGACGGAAGCTCTCGAGCGTAGTGCTTGGATCGATTGCCTCACTTGTTCTACCTTCCCGTCGCGCAACCTTGATTCGACTTGATCCTAAACGGATTATTCAGAAGTCGAAGTCGGAAGATGTTTCCCATTTTTCCAAAACACTCTTGGTCGATTACAATCTGCCTCACTCGTGAGGGGACAATTCCATGTCGTAAGCGTCGGTGGACCACCGATAGGCAACTAGTGACATGTCCCCAAAAATTGGTGGTCCCGCAGCCAAAAATTGTTCCCACTTCCGGTTTGAAAATTATATCACCACCGGCAGAGAAGCGACCGAACGCCACCGAACCACAAAATTATTCCCCTAAAATACGTTAAATCGCCTATATGCGTAATTTCTTTGCATCAAGGCGTCTAAAAACATTTTAAAAAAATAAAACAAAAGTGTCCTAAGCTGGGCGTGAACCATCAACCTTAGGGTTACTAGCTGCGTGTAGAGTGATAAATCGTTGAAGTCTTTTTAATATTTCTAATCAGAATGCTCCTTTAACCGTGTATATTTGAAGGTAACTCTTTGGAATCACATCAAATGCACTCGTCATATAATTTTATAACAAAATGGCAAGCGTCTATTTACTTTTGTCATAGTTCTTTCATATTCACTTGCTAGTGATCGGCGACAGTTGCTAACTAAATTTATACAATTATACGCACCCATCTCAAGATTTTTCACTTCATGATGTAAAGGCAGGAGTTACTCTTGACCCCTGGAGCTCAAGTATTGTCCTTATAATTACAATTCGTCAGGGAAAAATAATATATAATAATAACCGCATGCACATGACTGGCGATAGTTCATGTTGGTCCCTTTACGATTCTCCGTGACAAATCAAACGAGCGCGGACCAAATTGAAGTCCTCGTTCTTACGTGGTGGTAACTTCAATACCCCCGATTCTAGATACCTGCTTCGACTCGACGAATCCCTGCCACTAGTGGCACACTAGCGGCAATCCTTCGACGCGTCGCTATATCGACGATCGCCATTTACCGGCAAGAGGGCCACTAGGTGTTGGCTACGTGTACGGCATGGGGAAGCTAATAAACAAACAAACCAATAAATAAATCTAAAGCCTTATAAAAAAGTTTTCCGAAAATTTACATCTAGCAAAATCATTTGTTGGTATTCCAGAACTGTGAATTCACCTTTATTCATAATTTACTTCTATCATAGTATTGATATGAGAATGATATGTCTGAAACTGTAACACAGGTCATTAATATCTTTTTCTTTTCTTTTCTTGTTTCTTCTTTTATTATTATTATTATTATTATTATTATTATTATTATTATTATTATTATTATTATTATTATTATTATTATTATTTTGCTTTACTCAGATTTAGCAGTTTTACTTAACAGTCAGTCAATTTGGATCTGTGATTTCACAGTTTTAGAGATTTCCTTAAATTTTTCATTTCTATAACAGTTTGCAACTAACACCATTAGCGTATCTCTTTCGATATTTCCATATGTAATAGCTTGGTCACTCCCCGTATATTTCAAACAATAAACTATTTACGGTGTTTTACTCCATTAATCCGAACTACATTTTATATCCAACCACTCTGTGCATTTTCCCTTAAATCTGCAAACTTTCTACTAGGTTAAAACTCAGTATTTTCTATTTTTTTCCTTTCTTGCTAAAACGAAAGTGTTCTTTAGACAACTTGAAATGATCACTCTATACTACATTATGTTGCATGGGGCATTTTATGTATCATATCATTTGACGGTTGGACACTTTCTTTTTATATTGAAAGCAACAGGGATTAAGTCCTTCTACATTTACATGAGAAGTAAACACATTCTTTTTAATTCGTGGAATTGTGCCAAAGCACTAGGTCCAGAGAGTTTTTAATTTAAGATAATAATAATAATAATAATAATAATAGGAATATTATTATTATTATTATTATTATTATTATTATTATTATTATTATTATTATTATTATTATTATTTTATTGGCTTAGGTTTTCTTGATTATTAAGCAATATTTCACAAAATCTGGTATTTTTAAACAAATGTGTTCGATATCAAGTTTTCATAAAGTAGTCACTCTCTTCTATAAATAATTTCAGAGGGGCCGCGGTGGCTCAGTGATAAAGCGTTCACCTTTGGTGCATGGGATCCTTGGTTCGATCCCAGCTCGCACCAAGTGAATTTTATGGTGGAGAAACACCATGTGCATGGGTTTTCTCGGGGTTCTCCCGTTTTCTCCCACTTTTTTTCATTCCACCATTACATTCATTTCTCATCATCACCGTGTCCTTTAGCCTAGCCGGTATAACCGTGGGTCGTAAAACTTACAGATTTGATTTCAAATAATTCCAACCCAAACAGTTGCAGGAAGTATGTCATTTCGAATAAAACAAACTACTCTATAAAATTCTGAGTATTATTATTTTTTACAGGGTTTGTCCGGAAAGTAATAGGACTGAGTCGATTTTAAAAAGAAAATTATTGAGCCAATCGTTACAATTCTCTAAAAACTTTCAAAATAGGCTCCGTCCGCGTCGATGCAGCGCTGCCAGCCCGATTTCCAAGCATTGAAGGCGTCACGGAAGTCATTCTCCGGAATAGCCTTGAGAGCCGCGGTGCAAGCTGCTTGGATCCCTTCTGTCGTCTCAAAATGCCTTCCTTTCATCGGGCGTTTCAGGCGAGGAAACAAAAAGAAGTCCGGGGGAACATCTGGGCTGTAGGGCGGCTGCGGAAGCGTTGGGATGCCGGCATTGGTCAGGTAGCTGTTGACAAGAAAGGTGGTGTGAGCCGGGGCGTTGTCGTGGTGCAGCTTCCAGTCGGTTCCGATGTCTGGTCGGACCCGATTGACCCTTCATTTGAGTCTCTTGAGCACTTCCACGTAAAACTTGGCGTTGACGGATTGTCCAGGAGGTACAAATTCATGGTGGACGATGCCTTTGATGTCAAAAAAGACAATGAGCATCACTTTGGATTTGCTCATTCTTCCCTTTTTTGGGCGAGGAGACGCCGGCGTGTGCCACTCGGAAGATTGCCTCTTTGTCTCGGGATCATACTCAAAGATCCATGATTCGTCACCTGTGATTACGTTATTCAACAATTGGGGTCACTTTCACACATGTTCAAATTTTCTTGGCACAATTCCACTCGCCGCAATTTCTGGTCGTCAGTGAGCACTTTTGGGACAATCTTCGCGCACACCTTGACATGTTCAAATGCTCCGTCACAATTTCATGAACCACAGTTTTTGGTAAATTTAACATCTGGACAATGAAACGAATACTTAGTCGACGGTCTGAGTTCAAAACTTCGCGCACACGAGTCACGTTGTCGGTGTTTGTCGAAGTCGAAGGTCTTCCAGCACGGTCATCATCGGCGACCTCTTCCTGGCTCTCCGTAAAGGCCTTGTGCCACAGAAACACACCACTTCTTGCTAAAGCATCATCTGGGTAAGCCTGCTTGATTATTTCAAACGTCTCTGTCGCAGATTTACCGAGTTTAACACAGAATTTAATCGCGTACCTCTGCTCTAACGAACGCTGCATTTTCGGCTTGCACCACTCACAGAAACACAGAAAAAGCCTGTCCTGACTCTCCGTTTGCTCGGAGACAACTGACCAGCCGCTCGTTCGTTAGCTAGAAACGCCCTCTACCGGATCCAGTCGGTGCGCGCACGCTCCGAAGTACAGTCATGGCGGAATAAAATCAGTCCTATTACTTCAGGACAAACCCGGTATATAGGGTCTATACAATTCTAGCGGACCTTATTCCTAAATCGAAGGGTAAGATGACTAAATTCACCTCTTATTATTATAAATTAATTTCAATTGAAGCAGTTAAAATAGTTGGGAAAAATTAGAAAGCCATACCCTATATTCCAGTGTGACACAACCGGATAACGCGGCACACTGGCGTTCCCAGCAAAATGAACAGTGTGATGCAAACTTTTAACTATTATTTACAAGAATATTTGTCGAGTTTATTTTATTTATTATTATGAACGTTTCTACCACGGATCAGCTGTCTATATACAGTTAAACAAACAAGTATCACATTGAGGGAATGAGTGTAATTATTTACTTTAATAGTAATAGAAATGTATATTTTCTTGTATTTTCTACCGGGAATAACTGCATCCGGTCTAGAAAGCTGGGACTAACATCAAAGGAACCCGATATGCCAAACACACACCACCTACGCACTTCAATACACCAACGAAGGTGTAGACTATTCATGAGTTAAAATTCTCACCCAATGTATTCTCCTAACATGTCTCCCAGCGATTACAACATTTTTTGGTATCTCAATCACTTCCTAGTAGGATAGCTTTACCTAGAGACCAATGATTAACCTGGTATTGGATGTTTCACTTTCTTACCTTTGGAGTTGACAGTCATCGGTTGGACATCTCACACGCAAATATCTAATATTAACAACGTTTCTTCTATAATTTCGTAATATTGTATCATTTCTTTGTATTATTCATTAGCTTGGTTAGGATTGTTTAAACACTTTTCTCTTTGCACCTACTTATTACCTATACCTTAACGTTGGATAAAAATACACTAGCTCTCACCGGGAATCAAATCCAGAACCAATGCACTTGAACCATTTGGCCACAACAAGGCACATTTAAATAGAAGTTTCGATTTTGTTAGGAAAATTGTGATTAGGTGTAACATTTAAAAGTATATTTAAGAATGGGCACGGATGAAAAGCACTGAATTTTCTCGCTCGAATATCTTAAACTGACTCGTGTTAGGCTGCAGCTATTACTGAAACATTTATTTGGGAAATGCGAATAAAATAATGTGTTTTGGAAAACTTTGTTCGAAGCAACTTATGTCCAAAAGTAAAGTACCCATTGGTCATATTTCTGTTAGAAATAACTTATGCCATATATTAGAATTATTAAGGAAATAATTGTATGTGGACTATGAGCAAAAGCGTCTGAGTACTTTTTGAGAAATCGTCAAAAAAGTCATCCCCAAGAATAAAATATCCCTTGTGTATTTTTTCAGGACAAACGAGTTATGCTATTTATGAAATACGAACAAAATTGCCATTGTCATTCTAGACAAAATCATAGGGTAAAACTTGCTCGGAAAAGTAATATACCACTTCTAACTTTTTAGGATGATGGAATTATACCATATCGTTAGCTTATTTATATAAAATTTATTTATGAAATATGAACAAAATTGCATCATGCGTTAATGGGAGAATCGTCGGAGAAGAGTAAACTACCTCTTCTGAATTTTTACAGGAGGAACGAGTTGTGTCATATTGTTAGGTTATTAATGATACAATTATTTATGAAATGTGATTGAAAAAAATATTCAAAAAACGCATCCCATACAGTAAATTACACCTTATGTATTTTTTAAAGAGCAGTGATTCATACTATATTTGTAAAAAAAAATAAGCAAAATCTTTACAGCTTTTTTGAAACAATTTAATTATTTTAAATCTTCATCCTTCAGTAAACTGCCCTTATTTTTAGGTGTCGGAGGATATAGAATTCCCAACGACAAAGTGTTATAAAAACTTCATGTCTAGAATTCGGTCCAGATACGTCGAGCAGTATGGCCTCTATTCGAATGCATGTAAAAGCGTGACGAACCGACAAACGAACAGATGGACAGACATCAAAATCAATTTTTTGATAAGTCGGGGCGTGAAACTTGAATTCACTGAAATCTCGAATTCGATTGTTATCACTATTACTACAATTTCTTCTTTCGTCGCTTGAACATGAAAAAGAATAGGAATACAACGACACGTAAGGTGATAATTTGTAACTCCCAAAATTTAATGAGTTACGTTTAATGTGTTGCCATGCTAGAATAAAAAGCTTATGCCTGTTTGTTATATCATTTTAATATCAGTTTTTCACGCTACTATATAATGTAGAAATATTGTATGATTATCGTTCATATTCATTCTATCTTTTGCAAATATTCGTGTTCCGCATACATAGATCTGTATAATTTAGTTACGTTCAACGAAAGCATTCTTGCATTTGTGGATATGAAAAAAAGAGAAAGTCAATACTCTAAAAAAGCAAAAAACACAAGCACGTATAACCGCTACCAGGTTATAGAAGGATTTTTTGTGGACACTCTGTATATTTCGTAAAGACTGTGATTATTATTTTCGATTTATACTTTATTCTGCAACGCACATAAGTTCTTTCTTGGTGGGAATTGCTTCTTTCCCACACAATTGGACAAAGAAATCTTTCATCGTTTTTTTCATATATATATTTAAAACATTGCTTTTGCTGAGAACATTTCAGTTAGTGACTAACCATTTCAGTGTTTCTCCCTGACTTATTATATGCACAGTATTTATTCTGCAGTTATTGGGAACTGACTTAAGTGCTTTCTTTAATCGCTTATGGAAACATTATAATAGATTAGAGAAATATGGGCTGACCAGATGTCCCAGTAGCCGAAGTGGCACCAACTGCGTTGTATTCCAGCCCGTTATCTGTACTTTCTCACGCCAGTGTTATCGTCGTGTCTAGTGCATTATGGGCAGTTGACTAAAATTAACAGAAATTGTTTTCCATATTCTGTTTGTATGTGTATACAGGTGAGTTAACTGAGTGATTTTTGAAATGAACTGCCAACACTTTTCCGTTGACCATTGCAACCCGTAGCTTGAGCTTGGATGCTCGAGGAGTTTGACTCCAGGTCTGGAAGATGCAACCACGCATCTCGCGTTGAACTTCAAACATAAGTTGTGTTAAGGGGCACAAGCTATTTAGCCGGTGAAGGACGATTTCTTACGGCTAGCCCCAATCAGTGAAATCCCAGGTCCTCAGACCTTGTGCGTTTAAAATGTTATATACGCGCCCTCCAATATCTGTATTCCATTGTGGAGATCTTCTTTTGTGTGTTTGCTGAAGATTCATTTTTACGCTGCAGGACTGTTCAGCGTAACAACTGGATTTATCGTGGGACGATCCAGACAACTTTCCCCCAGTGCTAACCCCCCAAGTGTGTCAAGGGTGTGAGCGAAGTATTTATAGTGATATCTGAATTATAATCATATATATATATAAAGGGCTAGATTTCCCGAAAAGGGCAAAGCGTAATTACAGCGGCAAAATTTATTAGTGTCCAGTGTTGTATTCATTTCTCTTCGTTATTTTTTTTAAATAGTGTTCTAATAAATAAGTATAGTGTCAATTAATCCAGTGTGTTTTCGTTGTTTGTATGAGTGATGTTTGTGTGCGTTATGGTCTGGATGACCGTCTGAGCGTCCGTGAGGTTTCCGAGACGAGACACCCGAACCTCTCGGCGCCTAATGCTCATCTCATTATTGAGACCGACGAGCTTTTTGGGAAACAGTTTGTAACCTTTCTTGGAGAGGTCTTCGTCGTCCTGTCCAGGTAAGTTAAAGTATCAGGAGTATACTTATTGGTAATACCACGAACTGAGGACGGTTACACACGCACACACACATAAACGTTCATTTAACATCAGATCGATGTAACAAGGGGTAAGACTGGAAAGACTGTCAAGGTTGCGTATATTCTTCCTCCTGTTTCTCACACAAAAACCCGAAGTGAGTTGTCTGCTGTTCAAGAACGGGAAGTAACATACAAGACTATAAACTGAAAACAATAACTGTTTCCAATAGTACACGTATTCTAATACTGAATAAATACGTCGAGTGAAGTACACTATCAATAAATTACTTCCTTATTATATCTTTTCGGTTCTTATTAACATGAAAATTATACACTTCCTATAATGTTTTGTAAAAAACATTGGAATGGGATGGGATTCGATGTGGTGTCAAAATAATAAAATAACTATGAGTCCGCCACTCTATCCACCTAACCACGAAGGCTACGTTGTGTTGGCTTTTTTAAGAAATAATCTTCATAACCATGGTCCGTATCGCTTCGAACCTTAAGATAAGGGTTTTTCTGTTTAATTTTATATTTTCGTACGACATCTTAGTTACAGAAGCTAATTTATATTTGGCAGGCAATCTACACACTAGGTTTTAACCAATAAATGCAACATTTTACTCCACTATCCAGTTTCTTGATCCACCTCCTCGACTCCCCTACTAAATGCCCTCCGCAATCGTGCTCTGCTAGTGAAAAATTCCTAGAAATAATCGTTGCCAGTATACACAAAACCGAGCATAATTTTGTTTTTCGCTTATATTTTTATTATTTTATTATATTTTTTGAAAATATCTCCTTAGAGGATTGCTTTCCATTATCTCCACATACTAATAACTGAATTTTACCCATAAACGTAAGGAAAATGGAATAAATGCGAAAAATCTTGAGTTACAGTATAAGCGCATTTTTTTTTGCGCATGGGAGTACATTCGGCGTGACACGAGCTCACAGCGAACTAGATAATAGTTCCAAGATTTGAAACCAGGTGTTGCTACTAGCAGCGCTATCGGCATACATCTTACGAGGCGATATAATAGTTATTTGTCCGGTTTTGATATTTCCTTTAACGCCGTTACAAGGAAAAATGAAATCTGAGTTTCGTCTAACATTTAAGCACTTATTTGTTTTAAGCACTTGTTTTTAAATAAAAATATTTGGTGCCGAATTATAAAGGAGATAAGATTTTTATTGATATCAGTAATTACTATATTACAGTGATCTAATCCCTGCTGGACTCAGCGGAATCTTAAGTAGTGAAAAAATTCTTTTTTAAGGAGAGACTTCAATTTTCTGCTGTTTGTTGGACGGCAGAGGTACCGACGCGGTTATGTGATTTTGCTGCTTTTTAGAGATTAACCACAGATTAACTAGAGATATTTTACATTTCTTATAGTTATTGAATTTTTAAAAAAGAAATCATACATTTTTGCACTTTTCCTTGGCTTGCTTTTAACCAGTATTAAGGAACACTTTTTAAAATTGTACTCAATCTTCTGCATAAAATAATTTGATAGCTGTCTGTCTTTTATTATTATTATTATATTATATATTATTATATAATTATTATTATTATTATATTATTATTATATAACTGAAGCTTGACTAATTAATCTCAATAACTAATTAATCTCAGTTCTATACAATATTTAACTGCTGTTTGAAAATAATCGATTGGTCACACACAATATTCAACTGCAGCTTAAAATAAGTGATTAGTCTCTTTTTAACATCATTAGTAAACTGAGCTTGATAACTCAAAATCCTTGTTTCTCTGTTATTTATTTCAAATGGTTTTCTTCTGCCCAGCTGAAGAACTTAACATGATGATGAGATTTATCTGCAGGATATGGTGCGCGGTCTGAACGACTATTCGAAAGATTTTAGCATCTGCAAAGCCGTAATGAAGGTACAGCGACTAGGACATCTGAGGTCGGAGAGATGCGATGCACTATTACACGCCCTTCGTGCCTTTGAGATATTAAGTAATGACATTAGTCTAGCAGCACTGTTTGTCCAGTGCTGATGTACTGGACCTGTTTGTTCACGGACTTTTCCGTACATATGAAATTTATGATCAGGCGTAGAGAAAACGTATGTATTTATTATCTTGTAGGTAGGGTCAGGTAAACAGAATGAAGAATACGGAGCTGTCAAAATTTTACGATTTTGGGACTCGGTTTGTTTCGGTACAATCCTTAATCCCACCTGAAACCCCCATAGTCGTGACCTTCTAAGAAAATTGTAACTTGAGAAATAATAATAAGTCAATTAACTAATGAAGACGTACATTTTTAATAGAATTGATCTAAATTCCGTTGAAGAAGAAATGATGAGATTGGTTGAAAATGTGGACGATGTTGTGGTTAGACCAGGGACAAAATCCTATATACATCACAACTCCTGAATATTGGTACAGGGTAATCATAGCTATGGAAACTATTCTGATCCTTAGCCTGGACCGTCAGACGCCCCTGATCGAGCACTGGTTGGATATGAAAGCAATCAAAGTAATGGTACAAGTGGTACGAGTAGTACTATTGGTGGTAGTAATACAAGTGGTACAGGAACAATAATAATGACAGACGAAATCAGTGAAATAGTAACTTCGAAGTTCATAGAGAAAGCATAAAAAGGTTTCGTAAGTATCATCTTACGGGATATGAAGACGCTATTAGACCTGTCTATAATGAAAGAAGCATGGTTAATCCAGATTTGTATATTGAAAGTTTAATTTCGATTTTGCGTTGGAACATGTGTTATCTTACGCGCGCCCCACAGATTATATCGGGCTATACATAGATATCAGTAATAGTACAAACAAGTCTTTGTATATTCCATGAAGAAAGCGCGATTTCTCTGCTAGAACTGTCCTTACCTCAATTGAACGAGTATTAAATTCAAATGAGGAGTTCCTTTTGGGTCATGAAGTACAGTTTCGATTCCACATTGCAGAAGGCATTTATGGTCAGGAAAGAACTAATAAAACAAATGCAGTTAATAAATATTCAAAGCACCAAGATTATTTAGAAAAACGTTTAATATTAATAGAAATTAAGAATATTTATTGTTCCCCATGGCAATAGATTATTGTGTAACGAAACAAAGAGCAAGTAGTCATAGTTTATATATTTTAAAAAGAACTCATGAGGATACATGGCTTCTTCAAGCAGAAGTTCTCTGCGAGGTGGTAGGAGTTAACGTTTGAAACGAAGGGAGGTGTGACTTCACATATGTTGACGCTTTCCAATCTTATTTGAAAGGGGAGTATGAAATTGTAATTTAGGAGGAGCATGACAAGAATAACCGGCAATATATAGTTCGTTATCCGGGGAACCTGCAGAAAATATGATCTTTATTTACTATCAGAGAGGTTACACTGTTGATCATTTCGAACCCATTCGTAATATTAAAACAGTTCTCAATAAAAGGAAGTATTGTTATTATTGCTTGCAGGGTTATAATAGTCAATCTCTGAAACACAAGTGTGAAATTCAGTGTTGTCTTTGCAAACATAATCACGAACTCAAATATTATAGTAACAAAATATAGTATAGTGTTGCATGTAATAGAAAGTTTGCTGAGTATGTGTTTTGCGACTAATGTGAAGCGTAATAAAGCGAGTAAATCGGTTTGTGATATCGTTAAGGTCTGCATTAATTGTGGTGTCATGTTTGATAACAGACGTCGAATATCCGATCATGTGTGTGGTAAACATTTCTGTTCGACGTGTCGTATGCGTGTGGATATAAACCACATATTTTATACGAAGACAAAAGCCACTACATAGTAATAGGTTTATGTACATTGCATGTAACGTAGAAACGATGTTGACGGCACAGAATGCGCGCGGTGAAAGGGAACATGAAGTAGTGATGGTGTATTGTACTCATATTTGTGACACCTGTATAACTAAAAGTATCGATGAGCTCTGTAAAACGTGTGGTGATAACGTTGGAAATTGTTCGTTTTATTTTAAGAAGGTGATGGTTTTTATTAAACATATGTTAGTAGAGGGCCTTGAATTTAGCATGATACTATGAACCGCTCATAATAGTAGTCGCTACGATGGTCTCTTCTGCCTTACAAATCAAATAGAAAAGCAGCATATTACTCCTAATGTCCTTATTCAGGGTCAGCAAATTTTTAATATTAACATTGGAAATAATTTTTCATAGATCCTCGGCGTTCCTCGTGTTCCTTGTTTTGTGCCTCTCCAAACTACCCAAAATTTTAGGCCTTAATCAAAATTTAAAGAAGGGAGATTTCTCATATTTCTTTAATACAGCAGTAGATCAAAATTTTGTTGGTTCCTATCACACGCTTGAGTTTTACGACGCTGAGGGGAGAAGCAGAGAACAAAAGGAAGCCTGGCACAAAGAACGTGCGACAAGTGGCGAAGAGTTAAACCTACAAAAGGAAATGCTGTCTTATTGTGGGAATGATGTTAGAATTCTAGTAGAAGCGATCATCAAATTTAACGACACTATTCAGGAGAAAATGAATGTTTTTTTATTTTTATTTATTTATTGCTCAGACGCGCCTCTTCGGTTTCGGCACCTGAAGATTTGAACCGAAACGGGCTATCATCACTGGAATATCATTCTTCAACATTTATTTCATTATCCATATTTACTTTAGGAACGGGGACAAGGGCAAGGACGAGGACAAGGTAGGGTTTGACAAGGCACAACGTTCAACAAGAAAACAAGAAAACAAACAAAACAAAACAAAAAATAAAATTTGAAAAGAAAACGAGATAACCTAATATTGATTAGTCTTTATTTACGATCTAACTAATCTACTTTGATTCTGAATCGAGTCCAACTTGACGTCATTCCTAACATTTTCATCATTCATTGCTTCTGATCGATATTTAGCCTTTCCTGCACTATTTCCTCTTCCTCGTTTTTCGTATGGAGAGTATGGAGGGTGTGACAGCACTTCCCAACCATGAGTTTGAATATCTTCCTTGGTCATATTGGTGATATGAGTGCGGGCTTTGTCGTAGAGAGAAAGAACACCATGCTACCGATTAGGTATTTTCTCTTGAATAGCCGTGTTGAGTCGTTCTACTTGTTACACATAGAGTGCCCCGTTGATCGTTTGGTTCCTTTCAAAAAATTCGAATGAAAATCCCTTCCCAGGTCCATCATACCACAACATCGTTTTACGCGGATGAACGTCGTGTTTCGCGCGTGGGGTTGCTTGTTTACCGAGGCTAAGCCATTCCTCATGCTGCTTCACATTTATGTAGAGGCACCATTTTTCATCACCAGTAACGATTCGGTAAAGAAATTTTTCCTTGTGTCCATGGGTTTCACGGAGACGAGCAACCAAACCAGAGGAGATTGCGGCTCGTTGACTTTTGTTGGTGACACTTAAAGTGCAAGGCACCCATGCTCCACACTTCTCAACTTTGCCCATCGAGTGAAGATGCTTCTCTACAGTAGTGTGGGAGCAATCCATTGTTTCTAAAAGTTCCCTTGTTGTTTGACGAGGATTTTAATGCCAAAGGTGGTTCAATCGCTCTTCATCGAAGTCAAATGGACGACCAGAACGAGGTGTGTCTTTAAGGTCAAAATTTCCTTTTTTGAACTTTGTATACCAATCACAGGCGGTTCTTTGAGCTATATCACAAACTTCATACACAGCAAAAATGCTGCGAGCAGCTTCTGCGGCCTTAGAACCTTGATTAAAGGCAAAAACGAGGTGTTGAAAATGCTCATTCTTCTCAACTTAACATTCTATGTTATTGACCTGTAAATAACAAGAAAATGTATCTTAGTAACAACGAAATATATATATAGGTAGAACAATATATTCTCTTTCGAATCGTGTACAACTTCGTGCCAAAAGTATTTAATGTCATACAGATTTTCCAATTTAAGAAAACGGCGGTAACTTAGTTGCCAACCCAATACATCGGTGGAAAACAACGGTATTACTTTGATAGCCTTGCTATGGACATTTCCAAGGATATATAAAAAAAATATCAAAAAACACAAATGTATTTTATAGTCAACAATATTAGGACGATGATTCTGTGTTGTGCGGATATTTTGTTTTATTTTTGCATCATATTATTCGCACTCAATAATTTCTAAAGTGGTTAAAAATGTTTAACAAGAAAAAATTGAATAAGTATGATGATATCATTTACAAACATGTGAACAAAATTTTAAAAAGAAAAGCAAAATAATTTTTATTTTATTATATATTTACAATTATTTTACTTTTTATTGTATATACATTATTATTATATATACAATTTTTAATTACATTTTTAAATATTACTATAATATTTTTATTATTACATTTCTGCATTTTATTTACAATTCCTCATTACAATCTTGATAATGCTCCTGATCGTTCATATTTCCAACAATAATTCAACTCTTGTGGGTTACGATATGCACATTCTGATTTCTTTACAATATTTGTGTGAAAAGAAAAATATTCATTAAATCTGTTTCCACACATTTGATTTAGTGAAAGAAAGTGTTGTGTTTCTAAATCAATAACATTATCTAGTGCAAATATTCTTTTGATCAGAAGAGATTTCTCTAAACCTTTAGATTAAAAGTTTCTCTAAATCTTTGAGTTCTTTGCACATAATTGATATACAAGGTTGCGTATGAATGATATATTATATCCAGTTTTCTATCCCACTTCAAACCGTGTAAATTTAATTTTAACCAATCAATTTGTTTTTGACAACCTAATGATAATAAATTATATTGTACTGGTGATTTTACCAAGCAATGAAAATTTACTGTCTTGTTGCATGCGCTTAGAAAAACTCACCAATAATAAATTCGTTAAATAAAGAATAAAGAATGGTATAATTTATCTAAGAAATTCTGCATTTTTTAAAGGTCAAAAGTTTTACGCATAACGATATGAATGAGATTTCACTATGTTCTTGTTCAAAGGCTTCAAGAAGTTCACTAAGAGGTTTACCAAGAGATGAGTGCTGCGCTGCAAATGTTGCAGTATTTTGAGAATGAGTTCAATCATGGAGAATATTTAGTTTGCATTCCAAGAATTCAGTGGGATGATTATCATGTAAGTATACTTTTATTGTTTTTAAGACATAATAAACATTAATATTTTCAGCAGTACATAACACGCATGAAACACTACCATTGTTCGAATACATTTCTCAATCCGGAATGGCAGATTCAGTCTGTCTTTTCTTAATGAAACATCCAGTAATTCTTTGTGGTAGTCTATATCATTTAATAATTCCACATATGTTTCATAGTTTGTTTCTCTTGAAATTTTTCCAATAATGTGTGTATTTTCACACAAGGAAAACACATCTTCTTCAACACTATTACTTGCTATAATACTGCAGGCACGGATTTCCAATGATTTTGGGGGTACATTCATATAATCATGAGCATAATCATGACAGGATCCATCTCTACAACCATCGCATATTAATGTACGGCAAAAACCCATTTTTATAGGTCTTTTATACATTCACGGTCCATTTTTTACTATTACAACAACACTCTTAACTCCAAACTCTCAATGTTCTTGATAATACATATGGAGATGTATTGCGTCAATATCAAATCCTTCATCTGACTATGATTCGTATATTTCTGATTCAGCACCAGATGACGGTGTTTCAATATTAGTATTGTAACGATTCTTTTTCTCATAGGACTGCATGACGTATCTTTATATATTTTTTCTCTTATAAACTGAATTAAAGTAATTTCATACACACGAATTAATAACGTGTTTACCTTACGCGGCCCTAAGCTTGTTCTCAATTACGTTGTCTGCATTCTCTGATGTCTCCTCACCGTGGCGTTAATCTTGTTTGCTATTGCACCGGTTAAATTCTGTGATGTCACGTAGTAGTAATGTCAGTACCCTAAAACAGCAGCTTTCGCTTCCGCCCATCCATCAGGTTTCCAAAAGCGTGCGAAAGGCTCAGTTAGTCTCCTGATTTCAACCAAGAAGGACCTATCTGAAAACTGCTCCGCATCCTGCTACAATTTTCTAATATGTTCACACTCTAATTTAAGAACGAGTTTTTAATATTTTGGAATACATTTTTTCCGAGTTTTCTTTAATGAAAACGAAAGAATGAAAAGATACGATGCCTCCGAAAACAAGTCCGGCATGAATAAACTTTATTCCCTCCCATAATTTTAACAACGAGCTGTTCTACGGAGTATGTCATGCATACGATCCCTAACAAATAATTGGAAAAAACAAAAACAATACGATCCAATTAAAAGAAGCTAATTTTATTCTTTAGTATAGCTATTCTATGAAATTAATATTATAATTATTACGCAAAATATTAAATAGCAAAATATTAAAAATTATTACGTCACAATCAAATTTAATAACGCGTTTTAATATATTCACAATCAAATTTTGAAAAATGAATTTCCAGGGGAAACGATCCAATAAGGAAATAATACGAGGGAGTTAAAAGATACGATCCAATTAAAAAATAATTAATATGATCACAGCATAGCTATTCTATTTAAATAAATTAATATATCATAATCAAATTTAACAAGGAGTACGGTTAGCGTACAATCCAATTAAATATAATTAATATGATCCCAGCATAGCTTTTATAATGACCTCCCTACGGAAGGAACAAATAAAAATTATTACGTAAGCTAAGCTTCCCACGTAAGCGATCAAATAGAAATATTACATCACAATCATATTTCAGAACGTGCATGCTATTCATAGAATCCATTAAAATTACGAAAGAATAAAAATCACGTGATGCAGGTCATTAACCTTAGAGGAAAATCCTCACTCACTTTCCCAAGTACCACTTAACGTTTAGAACACTTTCTATAGCTTGTAAAACATATTGAAAACATTAGAAATAACAAGTTCCATTAGGCCGACCTCCTATGTGTACAAAGCTAAAACATACTACTGATGGAATATTAGGTTACGTACTTTGTATAAAAGTTACAAACTTCTAAGTATCTGATTGTATATATATATATATTGTTGTTTTGTTTCTCCTAACCGTGACGCACATAACTCTAATAACGCTGCCCATACAATTTGTAAATTAAATGAATGAAGCTGCATTTTCCTGTATTGGGATTTACTAAAAGAGTTACGAGTAAAGATGATTTTCTGTAGAATTTATTTCACAAATAAACTTAGAATATCTATAATTAACTGTTGAGTACTCGGTAATGTTTTAAATCTTCGATTGTGACCCCGCGTAGCGTAGTCGGTAACGTACTCGCCTTCGGTGCGAGCGGACCCAGTTTCGATTCCAAGCCACCAACCCTGAATGAGGATTTCTTGGATTTTGCTCAATCTCACCAGGCAAATGCTGGGGTGATACCTAACTTATAGGTCTCAGGCCGCTTCCTTCTTTCCGCAATCCTTTCTTCGCACCCTTTCCTCGGACGTCATCCCTCAAACGTGCCTGGCTAAATGGCCGCAGATGCAGAAAGCCCATAAACCTAAATCCTAAATCCTAAATCTTCGATTGTTTAACTGTGCTTATTTACCCCTTCTGGCAAAACAATCGTAACAAATATTCTTGTTTATTTGTGTATTTATTGAATTTACTTCTAGCATAGAGTCTACGTGTGTCGTAGACCTGCAATTTAGTATCGAATCCGAACTGCTGTAATACGTTCATATTTTGATCCTTTTCCCACAGGGTTCACCTCTTATGCTTGGGGTCCCGGGTTCGATCCCAGCCCCCGCAAAGTAAACTTTGTGGTGGACAAAAACCGTGCGTGGATTTTCTCGGGATCCTCCGCTTCCTCCCACTTTCTTCATTCCACCATTTCACTCATTACTCATAATCACCGTCTCCTTTAGCCTAACCGGCATAATCGCGGGACGTAAAACTCAAAGATTTCATTTCATTTCCTTTTCGCATAGGGAATAAAAACACATGACTAAGTGCATCAAAGACACAGGCGCTAGCTACTTAAAAACTGAAATAGAAAACTCCAAACTTCACATCCACCAACAATATCGTATTTTACTGCACCATATATTAATGTGCATATATTTCCACTATTTTTCTTTATTTCACAATTTTCTTCTTTTCCTATATGTTCTAGTTGTTTCTTCTCATTTACGTTTGTTATTTCTATTGCTATACAAAATACTGAAAACCTCACTATATTTTATTATTTTTTTTCTGTAACTTATAACTGCTAAATAAATGTATGTCTAAATATTTATCATTGTGTCTATATCTATGTAAACTGTGAATATTCCTTATTCACGATAAATGTAAATGAATGCAAAATTCCTTACCTCTAATTCTACAAATAAAGGTATACTACCGAAGTTAAACCATCTCCACATCTTCAAACCTAAGTCTTCTTTCGCCACTTACTTAAAAGAGACAATAACCTTCTAAAAATGTATAAAATCTGTGTCAATGTTAAATATAATGGGTCGAGATTCAACTTAAACAATAATAATATCAATAAATATTGTTATTTAATAGTCTAGCGACTACCTTACATATTGCGTTCCCAGGTTCGATTCTCGGAGAAAGACTTTATATTCGATCCTCAAATCAGAGTGCGCTACATTTTCAATAAATTATAGTTTCTTTTGAACCACATTCTACTTATAACAAGTAGAAGGGCTTGAATTGTTTTGCCTTGTTTCTATGTTCCATTATTACTATGCTTAGATTTCAAGACTCATTCTTGCTATTTCATAACAGAGAATAAACTTATTCTTTGAGCATCTGTATCACTAAAGACCATATTAAAATCGGGATAAAATTATCGTTAGTTTTCACATCAGTGCTTACTGACTTTTAATTAAATGTTCAAATTTTGAACAATGTATATTTTTGTTAAATGTATCTACTTTTACCAATACTATAATTGACTATATTTGAGATCAGTTTTGTGAAAAGAAAAATACCTTGAGAATAACAAAGACTGATCACATGAATACAAACCTTAAGAATGAAAAGGCATGGAACGTGATTCTTATTCGATTTTTGATTTCGAGTTTCTGTTACATATAGTTGTCTAACTATAACGATATATTGAGAAGTTTTCACATTATAGTAAATGAAGTTACATTTTACACTTAAGAATATCGCTTGACATATGATAGCAAAATTTATTTTCAATTGTACAAGTTTTGTTTTAAGACTTAAATCCGATTTAAACTATTCGCTGAGCACAACGATACGTTTACTGTTAAAAGTATTAATGTGTAACAGTTTCGCCAATTATCCACTTGCCTTCATCAGACTCTATCTGATCGTGTCTGATGAAGCCAAGCGGATAGTTGGCCTAACTATTACACGTTAGTAATTTTTACATTAAATGTATTGTTTTCCAAAGCGAATAGTTTAAATCGAATTTAAGCAAAATCTAGAGTATATAGTTCGAATTCTCAATTCCATGTTGTAAGTTTAATAAATATTTTAATAAATATAACCACCAATTAATGTGAACAGCTACAAATCTTGGTCTAGTATCTCTACTAGAATAATCGACAACGCAGACACTTATAGTGCATGAAGCCTAGGATTTGATTTCCCATAATTGACCCTAATATTAGGATTTTACCTATATAGACATCTATAGTCTCTTTAATAAACAGAAATGTCAAATAATAAAAGTAACCAATCATACAACTGAGTACAATGTGTTTGAATTTTATATTTAAAACTAGCTTTTGCCTGGCTGTGGGTCCGCCTCCGACCCCCGTATTAACTCGGGCTACGGCCTCACATCTCTTAATGTATCAGCCTTTGCCTTAACAGTGAACTTCGTGCATTTGCTCTTCACATTTTCGGAATTCGCCCACCTTGTGGCTTCTGCCTTGCACATCATAACCCACCAATTCTACCGAATTTCGAGTTCCTTTTCCTATTTCAGCTATCTAAAATATAAGATTTGTGTAACCAAGGAAAACGCCTTTTGAAACAACATGGGAATTTCTTTATCCCACTTTTGACCCCTTAAAAAATCACTTTTGGCAATTTTTCTTACTGTTAGTCCAGGAAGACTATAACCATTCCAAATTTCATCATCCTAATCTTGCCGGAAGCCTAAACATTTTGGGGTGTAGAAGACGTCCAGAATAAATAGCATGGTAAAGATATTTCAGTTCCCCTTAAAATCACTGTAAGATTTTTAATTTTATTTATTTACTTATGTAACGCTAACGACAACGTACAAGCAGCCCGAATTTCAAATTTATATCTGAATTCCAAGTACCTAAAATATGAGATTATATGTGAAAAAGAAGCCCTTTTAAATAACATGGAAAATGTCTTCATCTCCCCCTTAGACCCCCTAGAAACTAAACATATTCACCTTTGGAAATTTTCCTGTCGGTTAGTCCCAAAAAGCTACATTCATGTTAAATTTAAACATTGTAGCCCAACAGGAAGTGACCAATAATGTTGGGGTGTAAGAGCTGTCCCATACAAATAACATGCTAAAGATTTTTCAGTTCCCGATAAAACCACTCTAAAGTTGATTTTTTTAATTCTATTGATTTACTTAGGCAATTCTGACAAAAGCGTATAAGTATAAGAAATGTCTACTTTGTATTTTAATTCAAAGTTCCAAACTGAAATTATAGGTCCAAAAAAACCCTTTTAATTAACATGAGGAAATTCTTCGTTCCTCCTTTAGACACCCTAAAAATGAAAATTTCCGCACATGGCAATTTTCCTGTCCCTTCGTCGCGGAAAGCTACAGTCATACCAAATTTCAACTTTAGAGTCACGGGAAGTACCCCTTTAATTTATATCAGTCATGTAGTTTTATATATACTTAGGATTAGGATAATATAACATTGAGTACCTTGTTTAACAAAGTTAATTGCTATCAAGCGATCGAAATCTCAGACACAGAATATAATCTTTTGCAAACTGGTACATTTATTTCTCAGCTGATGTTTGCTTAATATGGATCTGGGAATCTAATGACAAATTAAAATATAATTTTAGAAATTGTTCATAGAAGAGCTGATACCTTAATGGTACTAGGCTAAAATCCTACACACAACCACACATACACACATACACATACACACACACTCACACGAATATATACCCATGAGAAAATTAAATAACATTAAACAAAAAGGGAATAATATTAAATTGTATCCCCTAATGACCTACAGTTTTGAATGTACTAATGTAGTATGCAATATTAGACATAGTGACATAAGTTGCGAAAGAAAATGTTAAATTAATAAATGAATATTTGAAGATAGCATCTATTACTGACTAAAGATAAGTTGCAAATAACGTCATATGTTTGTTTCTGTTGAGAAACTAAAATGTTGTCACATGACCCAGTTCCTATTAAAAACTTTGAATCTGAATCCAAGAGCATGGACTTTAAGGTGGTCACCATTATGGACTAATACAGTAATAGATGCGGTTCTTCCTACATTACCGTGGTGGACAACATAGTGTCTATGTTTTTTCTCGGCGTATTTCCGTTTCCTCCCACTTTCTTATTCCACTACTTATTCCATAACTTACTTCCGTTAATCGTCGTCTCCCTTAGCCAAAAAGGGTATAATCGTGAGACGGTAAACTAATACATTTCATGTTCTATCTACATTACTCCTATCCAAGTTAGTCACTCCGTTTATCTGTTCAAAAATAACCAGGTATATTTTCTTCATATTGTTCAATTGAGCTAATTTTTCTCATGGGTAATTTTGTTCTCATATAGAAGCATTTTATTGAGGTATAATCAAGAAAGTCGGAAAAGTTATATATATATATATATATATATATATATATATATATATATATATATATATATATATATTATAATGTTTTGGTAGAGTCAAATGATAGACCGAGTGTCTTTTTCTCCTTCACCAAGTTTTATTACAAAATATAATAAATACAAGTGTCTGTAATTCAATATATCTTCTTCAATGACCAAGTAAAGGAATACTAAATGTTTTGCCGGGTGCCCTTTCCACTCATGGCAGTTTCCAGAACACTTTTGCAGGTTGTAGGTTAGGCTTGGATTATAAGTTTCAGATTGATCCCTAGCCCAGTGCGACATAGGGTAATGAAGGGGTGCTCCTAGTTCACAGCCACATAAGAAGGTAAAGGTTAGGCGATCAGTTGGTCGACTGATGCTGGGTCCCTCGCTGGTTCTCCTTATATTTGTCCTCCTCGGGTCCTTCCGTGAGGTCCGTCTGCTTTCGGTGTTCCTCGGTGTCTTCCGTGCTGGCCTGTTGTCTGCTATGTTGTTTGTAATTATTAGCACGTGTTGAGCTGGCACGTGCGTATGTTGTGATGTGGGGATCCTTGCACCCCCACACTGGAAAAAGTAATCTGGAAGATTATTTTGAGAAAATACATAATTGTAATTAGTAAAAGGTAACTGTATCAACACTGACACACCGTTTACTGTTTAGACACAAGAAAACACTAGAAACACTATGATACACCAATATCACTATGAAAAACTTGTTGTGAAATATACATATAATGGTAATAACACTGCAATTCTGACCCAAGTAAGCACGATCAAAAACAGTTTATCATTTCCCTTAAAGTGGGTAGAAGTGTCATCACTGTGATGAATAAATATATCAGTTTATTAAGGATCGGTTACATCCGGTATGGATAATCTATATCAGTGGAGTCTCTTTTGTAGTATTAGTAGGCGCCAGTGAATTGAGTGTTCCGAATGGTGAAGGTATGTTTAGCCAATTGGTTAAGTTAAGTTTTGTAGCGGGGCTTATGAAAGGCGAGACACAATTTAATTACTACTAGAAGGAATGTAAAGAGAATAATCAGTTTTGGGATTTAATAGCTTCTTTTCTTAAAAAAAGAAAAAATAGAGAATGTGAATTTTTGGTCACTCTGTATAATGTTATCAAGAGCCTGATTTTATGAACATCCTGTATAAGGAGAAGAAGTGACGTAATAAGCATTCATGTACGTTCGTATTGAAGAAGTGATGTTGGAGACAAGAAAGCATTGCATTTTGACCTTGCAAGGATTATTTACTTTTGAAACTAAAAAAAAAGAAAGAGAGAAAATGTTGATCTTGCATTTTGCGAGAACGGAAACACAAATTGTAATGAAGTTAAATAACAAAATGGGATATAGTTTATAGTTGAAATAGAGAAGTGCAAATTTATGTCAGTGCATCTCTGTCTCTCCTTTTTTTCGTTTCTTCTGCTGTTAGTTCCTCTTCTTTTCCTGGTAAGTACTAGGAATTTTATCAAATTCTTCTTTTTGGATTTGTGCCTCTTTCTTCTTAATCTTGTGTTCCCTCAGTTCGGTCCTCGTAAAATGGTTTTAAACGGTCGATCGCTATTGCTCTTTTGCATTCTGATTGGCCCACCTACCACACCCAGGATACACGGCATGACACACTTGTACTTGGACGGCGTGTACAGTCACAGCCGGAAGAATTCAATGGCATGATTTCTAGAGTTATCCTTAGATCTTTAACTATTTGACCAATTTCCGCACATTAATGCGGTGTCACGTTGTCAAAATCGTGATTAAGCATTATGTATCCTGTGTGGTGACTATGTATAACCTTCAACAAGTAAGCTTTCTACGAAAATTTCGCATTAGAAGCAACGTCAGTTGCCTTCAGAGGTTTTGCGTATTTCCTTTTCTTGTTGCTAGCTGTGACAAGCCAAGAGAAGAATAATGTCTATTAAAATGTCTATTTCTTTTCAATTCATTCTAATAAAGAGCAAGGTAACCATATTTTGGATCCAGCGTCACATAGCATACGTTCCAACTTTTGGTTTGTATTGTAGGCCTTTCTATTGTAACTTTCTATTTACATAAGTGTTTTAACCGTGCTTGAATGTAATGTTAGGCTGCATCACCTTTTGTTATGGTTCTAATAAGTAGTTGCGTAAACTTTTGTTAAGGATGTAATGATGGGTTGCATAACCTCCAACTGTTTGGTTTGTATTGTAGGCTTATGTGACTTTTTATGTATGTAAGTGTTTTAAATTTACCTAGAATTTAATGTGGGTTGCATAGCAAACTTCTTTATTGTAATGTTGGGTTTTATAAGCTTCCGCTTTAGTTTGTAATGTTGGCTTATACTTTGTGATTCTTTACGTATGTAAGTGTTTTGACTTCATTTTTAATGTAATATTGGGATATATATATATTGTGACTTTTACATATCTAAGTGCCTGTTAGTCATGTTCTGGTTGTATCTTAAGCACATATGGTACTACTGTAGTATGACTGATTTACTTATTTATATGTTTTAACCAAAGTATTTAATAACAATTTTGACACTAGTCACCTACTTATAAAGATGATTCATCCTGTAGAAGACATTATGACGTTTTGCTTTTAACATGGTTTACAACTTAGGTTGATTTATTGTAGGAACTGCGTAACAAACTATTATAAATACGTATAAATAACCTTATATCAAGCATACGTATTCGTCCTTTATCTTATATAGAATACACATACTTCTTAACATGATATCAATATTTGTTTGTATTTAGGTACAGGAGTAAAACATAATATTTTAAATTGTAACGATTTTATTGAGCTTTTGCTTAAATACATTTAATTTTGTAATTATTTTTGTATTTATATAGTTCACAATATTCTATTTTCAATAACTATATATATATATATATATAATTCTATATTATTCTATTTGGAACGTTCTTTAAATTATATATTTACTATATTTACAATATTCCTTAATATCTTATTTCCATATTTACATTATATATACCTAGGAGAAATGCCAACTGACGGGTTGTGAAAAATTTATGAACGTATCCGAGGATACTATGACTATGTTACGACACAATGTTACCTTTTACACAGTTTACTATTTACATATTTACTTATACACTTATATATACAATACTAATCATTTAACATACCTAATACTTTGATAACCATATGGCAATGTCCTACAGTCAGTAATACTGTCATGGTAAAATCGTCATGATTTATTTTCAACTGTTTGATGTATTTTAGAATCAGACCTGGATACGATGAAAACTCTGGCTTTCGTACAATCCTCCGTGGGTTGCTTAACTGTTTTTGTCAACTTTACCCCGAACTAGTTGATAAAAATGATCCAAATTAATTTCTTGTTTGTGATGATTCGAAGTTATTCCTCTAATTTTAAATACATAATCTACTTTCTTCGTTTCAACCTCTTTCAAACAATACACATAATTTTTTGACCATAATCCTATAAATGCATTAAATTACCATCCCTCGGGAACTTCATTAGTTAGTTCACTCAGGTAGGAACCAAAGATAGGGGAGCCTTTTTATTACGTCGCTGTAAAACATAATACTATAAGTGTCGCAGTAGAGTACACGATCAGGCTGTACATCTGTTAAAAAGTTGTAAAGTTTTAGACGTCCCAAGGAGGTTGTGAATGCTGCAAGGGCAACGTTTAAAAATTTGCATGGTTTGTTTTTGTTTTCAATGTTTTTATATGTTACAATCAGATGTTGCTCTCCAATAGGTAATACATTTTGTACCTCATATTGTGGTGCCCATAGATAACTCAAACATTTTTATGGAGTATCCACGATTACAGATTTCGATAAATCCGTTCGGTGTCTCCATTTTCCATATAGGGAATTGAAGAATATTTTGGAAATATACCTCGAGTCAGGGTTCGATTGAATGTTATTTTCCGTTAAAAGAATGCATTCATGGACATAATAGTCTGCAATATATATCTCTCTTTGTCTTCTTTAGTCTTTCACCAGGTGGGAAATCCGGAAGACTCCTGTTCATTTTTAGGAAGAAATTCACATAATATTTAAACAGATTATCTTCCGATCCGGATAATTCGAATTCCGAAATCTCGATAATTTGCAGTATCTGGTATTGACGTTTTAAGGCTATATGAAGTTCAGGGGTCCAGTACGTGCAAGTGATGACAATTTTCGAATCGCCGTGTATACAATTGTCAATACCTTCTTCCATACACGTACGGCATAACCCAAACAAAGCGACCATTAGACGTATATGGTAGAATTGGAAAATATAAGTTTTTCGGAGGCAATATGGTACATTTGACTAATTCATGAATACTTTCTACTTGTGGAAAGTCCGGACCCTTGCAAATATTTGTTTTATCAATAGACAATGGCTTACGATCTACCATCCAAGAGTATAACGATATTACATCATAATATGCCACGAACTCTTCGGTGGTACCTTCGCAAATTGCATTGAAACATTCAGTATGTCCACCATGAAAACTATCCTTGAGTACCAGGTGACCGAGAAAATCATTACACTGTGTTTGAATAAACTTTTGTGATTTTTGTCGTATTTGACCAGGTGGTGTCATTCGCATTCCCAAATTTCAACGACATTAAGATTTAATTTGTTAAGAAATGGTATGTTCGTGGCGGTTGTTTATACCTGTCTTATAGCGATGTACCTTGCTTATAGCTGTAATCCAACACGTGTCGTAGTGTTGGAAAACAGTCCAGGCACCCGTGGTAGTATCGCCCATTAAATTCTGAAACTGTATTTGTTTTACTTTTAAATCCATCGACCTTATACCTCCCAGATCGTTTTTCCAATCCATTCCCGGAATAGCGGATTTCACTACTCGTAGTATGTTCTAAGTACAGTAACCAGTGCATTGCCTTTAGGCTTTGACTATCACGGTGGTCGAAATCATAACAATTGGAATAAACTCTCTGGGTAAATATAAGGTACAGTACGTCTGTATTGCCAAACTAGCATAGTTGGCGCGACAATAAATCATACGATACCATTTGTTTTGTCCTCAATTAAGTTTCAAAATTTAATGACAGTCTCTGCTAAAATTTTGACATCATTTCTACAATATATTATCATTTCCTTTTGCATGTTCTAATGCTCGCCAGTTAAAACACGTTCTTCGTGCGAGGCGATAATTTAGTTTCGATCTTCGGTGCTCCGTGAATCGTTGTCAAAATACTTAAGCTCGGGAATTCTGCCGACATAATTTTGGTTCTTTAATGTATTTATCAAATATGGGAAATTTCGCTTTCGTAAATTTGTAGAAAAACCTAATGTTTTGATAATTTAACTCCCATATACAAATTCGTGTCGCTGAAATAAACCTTTGTCCTAAACGGATTTCAATAGTTTTTTGGAAACTCCCGAAAACATTAGATCTTTCTGGAAATTTACGACAGGGATATTTCATATACTTGTTAAATACATTAAAAAAATCAAAATTATGTAGGCAAAATTCCGGAGCTTAAGTATTTTGACTCCTATTCACGGAGCACCGAAGATCGAAACTAAATTATCGCCTGGCACGAAGAACGTGTTTTAAGTTTAGAGTAGTACAACCTGCAAAATGAAATAATTGAATATTGTAGAAATAGTGTCAAAATTTTAGCAGAGACTGTCATTTAATTTTCAAATTTAATTGAGGACAAAACAAATTGTATCCAATGTTTTAACGCAGAGCCAACTATTGCTAGTTTGGCAATATTGACGTATCTTACCTTATATTTACCCAGAGAGATAATTGCATTTATTCCACACTATGGGTTATTCCACCGCAATCGTAAAAGCTTAAAAGCAATGTACTGGTTACGGTACTTGGAACGTACTACAGGTAATGAAATCCGCTATTCCGGGAATGGATTCGAAAAGCCATTTGGGAGGTATAAGGTCGATGGATTTGAAAGTAAAGCAAATACAGTTTACGAATTTCATGGGTGTTACTACCACGGGTGCCTGAACTGTTGTCCTACATAACGACACGTATCGTTCAATTCTACCTCTAAGCAAGGTACATCGCTACGAAACCGGTATGAAAAAAACACTACGAAAATAGCATTTTTGAATAAATTATATTATGACTCAACTGGCTATACTCAACGGACTCAACGGAAGATGAGGACAGTTGACGGATTTATTGCAATCTGTAATTGTGGATACTCGAGAAAAACATGTTATCTATGGGCACCACAATATGAGGTAAAACTGTATTACCCATTGGAGAACAACATCTCATTGTAGCATATAAAACATTAAAAACAAAAACAAACCATGGAGAGTTTCAAAGGTTGCCCTTGCAGCATTCGTCACCTCGTGGACACGTCTAAACCTTTACGACTTTTTAATAGCTATAAAACCTTATTGTGTATTATACTGCGAAACTGATAATATTGTTTTACAGCAACGTAATGAAAAGCCTCCCCTTTCTTTGGGTTGCTACCTTGGTGAAGTAACTGGTGAAGTTCCCGAGGGATGAGAAATTAATACATTTATAATACTAGGGGCAAAAAAGTATCGTTTAAAAGAAGTTGAAACGGGAAAGTACCTTATGTATTTAAAATTATACGAATAACTTTAAATCATCGCAAACAAGAAATTAATTTGGATCATTTTATCTAATAGTTTGTGATAAAGTTGACTAAAAAAAGTTAAACAACCCAGGGAGGATTGTACGAAAACCACGGTTTGTCATCGTATCTAGAACTGAATCTAAAACACATCAAAAAATGATAATAAAAAACGAAGATTAAATCATGGCAGTATCACTGACTATAGTACATTGGAATATGGTTATCAAAGTATTAGGTGTGTTAAATGATTAGTATTGTATATATAAGTTGTTATGTGTATTTGTGATTGTCGTTATGTTTTGTATACACTTTCTTTCGTGAAATCGTATTTGAGATCACTTCTCTACTCTGCACCCAGTTAGTCAAAGTTGGTACTGAGTCCAACTCCCTTTAAGCCTCAGTATCTGGACGTCTTAGGCTTTACTGGTTCGAAGATGATGAGAAAGTTCTACGAAAGCCTCAATAATTGGGGGGAGACTTGTATCTCAGAGGTAGAGCTTGTACTGGAAATCGAAACCCAGGTAACTCATGAAGACTGTGAACTGAATACAGATAAGGAGGGATAGCATGACTAAATTAAAGAGACCATTCCTATTGTTAATTTTATTTATAAGAATAAAAAAGAACAAAAATGAAAATACAAAGAATTTTACAATTCGGATATTTGAAAATATAACCTTAAAGCATTACTACATGACATGTATGGACACAATGCCTACATTACAAAACGGGTGCTAGAAGGTTATCACGCTAAGCCGCGATTTATTGAAAGTAGTAATTTTGATGATTCGTACTTGCAACTTGCATTGGCCAAAGGGGAAGTGGTAATTTCCGAAGTAGGAACTTGGTCTCATTTTTAAGTCGTAACCTAACTTTAATTTCTAACAAGTCTCAAGTGCTCGTCCATATCGGGAGACTTAGAAAAATAATCACATACCTGATCTCATAATGAGCGTCCGGAGCGAAGAATCCAATTTCACTAGACGAATGCCGGAAACGAACAACCTGAGCTCAGCGAAGGGCCTCGCTTATATAGCGACTTCGTCCTACGCATTTCTGCTAGCTTTGACGTAGCTCGAGAGCTAACGTCACGCGCCTGCCCAATAGTGGCCAAGACTTCAAGTTTTTCTATGATTTTCCCCATCACGCCGGGGCGGAAGTATCTATTTTACATTTACTAATACCTCTTTATTTCACGTTTAGCTTCAAATACATGTTTTTATGTACTTATCACTTGCGTGATGTTTAATAAATTTACAACCTCGACCTAGCGCTGTGATTTGGGCAAATCAAATTCCAGGGTCATACCACTATTACATGCGTGTGGGCTGGTGTCAACGAGACATCAGATTGCCAATACAATCAAAGCTTCACTTGACTCCGTTCTTCCTTTCTCTCTTTCGCGGGCGTCTCACCCCATAATTTGAGTCCGGCTGAGGACTTTGACGCTTAACTGTGTAACAGTTATCCGCCGACCTCATTAAAAAATACAAAAAATGTCGAAAGTTATCTTCCTAATAAAATGTATCCAAATACGGAAACGGTTATCCAAGGCAAGTTGCTGGTATTTAAAGGGTTAATATAGAACGGGCCTTATTTAAGGCGCTAAGGAACCAGAAAAAAAAATTACCGAGAATCTGGAGATTATGAACGAATGAATTACAAGAGAGCGGAATTGTAAGATTTCATGTCTTTCGACTATACTTCGTTTAACTGCTACAATAGTTTCATTAACAAAGTATTAGATTAGAGAACCATGTATAATATTGCTTTCAGTAGAATAGGTATATAGTATATAAGAAGCTCTATGATTTGAAATTTGTAAAATGAAACGTTACAATCATGGTATCCTTCTAGCTTAAAATTGCCAAGAGGTTTCGTGTGAAATCAAAATAATAGATTTTTTACCAGTTTCTATCCTTAGTATTAAGCATGAATTCAAACCAATTACGAGTGCAACTGGTAGTATCGAAAACAAAATTTAAAATTTTGTGAATGAACTGATTTGCTAAGTAAATCAAATTTACTGGTAAATAATGAGTGAAGAATAGTACATAATTGAATTACAGATACATGTAACCAATGTTCTTTGTGTAGATAGTCACACGTGTTAAATGTGATTGTCTCAGGTTAATAACATGATTCAGCAAAGAAATAAAAAGATCAAAATCAAGTACACCCAAGAAATAGCGTGAAGCGCTTTAAAGTTTGACTGATCTGTACAACAAAATTACAAGAGCAGTTTCCCTTGTCTATAGTATAAACCAAATGGGAAATACATAACGATATAGAATAGAACACTCGACCGTTTTTGTCCTATTTCTGAGAACCTTGCGGGTTAGTGCCTTACAGTTAGTGAACAAGATTCATTATGATGTTCCAGTATACCATTTCTAATTAACCAAGCATAGGTGATACTCTACTTTCCTATAGAACACGAATCAAGTGAATGTTGAATATTTATGGCATTTAAGAAGAAATATAACTTGAAAATTATTTAAGTACAATGTTACATATCCTGTAATGCATTGCTTTTAATACAGAATCGATTGCACGCTAAGTGCTCAAAGCGTGTATGTAATATAACTTGAATGTGGTATTGTATGTTGAATAATGAGCAACTAACGATTAATAAACAATGCTTACTAAATTTTTCAAGTTCGTCTATAAACATTTGATATTAAAATTAAATCTAATTTTATCTAAAAATATAACTAACATTATTAGCTACTTCTATCTACATTGGTTGCAATAAGTGTAATATATTAAAATTTTACTGCATAACTCTGTCCTATATTAGTGATTAAAGTATTTTTTTTTATTTTACTCTTTTTGTTTGCTAAAGTGACCTTGATTTGGTTCTCTCATCCTGTGTGGTATGCATCACGCTAGACACATTGCCACTTACATATACTGGTAATATACATACACTACAAGCTGATTAGCGCACTTGAGCGCACCTGGGGATTGAATACAAATAAATATGGGTTTTCTTTCTATGAAATGTTCCGTCAGCGAGAAGGAGACTTAATAGTTGAAGAGCTGGCCCGATGGTTAGTGTGTTCGTCTATGCCCTAATGGCCTATGGTAATAACGGATACAAATTCTAATGTTGAGGGATGCTGTTACATTAAACATACTAGAGTACATGTTTTTGAAAGAGACTGTACAAGAAAACGCTATAAATTATCGTCGTAATTAGGGGGATGTTTGGGGGTCTATAAATTAGTATTGTTAGTATTCTTATTCTTGTTATTATTAGTATTAGAAGTAGTATTTGTATTAGCATTTACATTTTATTTTATTTCCCCAAATACAACGAAGTCGAGAGGGATTTCTTTGTAGTTAGAAGGAAGTCGTGTTCCATCATGTTGGTGGTTCCTGTTGTTTTTATAGGTTAAATTTTTAACACAAAAGTTAATCACAACAAAGCTATGGTTGTGATAGGAGATTTTACTTTTTTTTGAAACACCGGAAGTATGTTCCGCTCTCTACTTTTAAATCAAATAGCCTTGACTGATAACCATATGCTGCTTTGGCGAATTTTCTGTTGCAAACTTTAAACACATATTGTAAATGATTTAGTAATTCAGAGAATAATTCTACATAGACACTAAATAGTTGGATATATATATATATATATATATATATATATATATATATATATATATATATATATATATATATATATATATATATATATATATATATCCTGTTGTTGAGCATCGGTTGATTGCAGATATGATTAATTTCAATGTGCAGTGGATAATTCAATAAAATACTTCCTTGTTTTTTCTCCCTTTGTTTTTGAGGAAAGATAGCTATACAGGGGTTACAAAAAATTAAGGTCTCTAACTTAGTGGAATGAGAATGTGGAGATACGATTACCAAACTCACATATAAGCTTTTTTAATTCTCTGAGACGAGTCTTGTGTTTTTACTTGACCAAATAGTAGGAATTTGAATTATATATCATGCACAAATTTCAATGGTTTTGTTACATTATTATCGTGGTTATTACATTGAAATTGAGTTATTCCGAGTAGAGTTTTATGGCCTCTTGACATTTGCTCTTTGTTTATCATTACAATCTTCTTATGATTTGTCACAACGCCGATTGGGAAGAATTTTATTCCCTTTGCATATGAGAATAGTCACTTGTCCAAATTTTGTGTTTGTACTGCTACGAGAAGAGTTTTTCACCTTTAAGAAAAGAACTGGTGTTTGTAAATGGGAGTCTGTCTGTAGATGGAAGAAATTTCCTTGTCACTACAGAAGATCATAAGTTTTTTGTGGCACAGAGATGTTCTGCATCCGGATGGAGATTCGGATTTTAGATAACGGTTGTCCACTAATAACAAGTGATGGATCGCAGAAAAAAATCGATTTCCGTGTCGTCCCTCTGAATCAGCTCTCGATGGGGCCGAAAAGCTGTGATCTGGACCCTTTGGTATCGCCAGTACTAGGACTGTGGGGGCCTTTACCCTAGGCATCACACTGGGAAAGCAATGAATAGAGACCTGAAATCAAAGAGACTATTAGACTACATTATCATTAACGCTTTACATAATAACCTTCATTTGTGCGGAGTATATGGGAATTATATGGGATGATCAAACGTATCTTTCTCGGAAGGATAGGTGTAATTGTTCATCAATAATGCATAGCATAGTTATTACTTATGTTATGTGTCGAGGATTAGGACATGGGAGCATGATAAGAATATGTTGACTTTATTCGGATTTTTTAAATGGGGCTGATCATACATCAGTTTAGGAAAGGTATAGTGATTGATGGAACCTGCGAAGGTTATCAATAATGAAGCTATCTGAAAGTGAGAGTCGAACGGGGAAAATGTTTTTATCCAGATGTCCTGAGTGTACTGTCCACACATCGTCAGGGTCTAGGTATAGATGCCTGTTGAAATAGCTTATTTGATCATATTAATATCAGGATGATGTTAAGAATCAATTTTCTACCATGAACAAATTAAACCGGAAGCCTGTAATTACGTCTATGTGCGCTGACCACACATTACTATTAGGATGCCTCTTGTGTTTTGAGAAGTGACTGTGTGTGAAGATAAAGATAATACCACGGTAGAACAAGTTCTTCACAAATTAATTGATTTACTTAATCTGGTCTGTTTCTTCGTGAGTGGAAAGTAGACTGTCAAATATAATCTTCATATACTACTATGATTAGTGGCTGATGAATCATATGGTGAATAAATTCAAGGTAATTTACAAGATGGGCAATACCTTGTATGTTATTAAAATGTCGGGACGTAATTGTCTTATTAACATACATTTGCCGTATATTTTGTTTTCAGAAGTGGTCAGGTTGAGGAGTAGAGTGTTAAAAGGAAGTTTGAGTTGAGTCCGCTTGGCGGAAGTTAGCTAATTATACAGCTTGGTGTAATGATATGTGGTTTGTAAATCATCAGTTCAGCTTACGAATGTTCGGGGGTGAGGGAAATACAGGAGATTTAGCAACTCAACTGAGAGAGAATATCTCGTATACTGTAAAAAACGTCCTTTTTGCTCTACTAGTCCGCCAAGCACTTCAGACCAGGGACATCATAACATTGTCAGATAAGTATATTTGTATTTCTTTCTAAAATAGAGAAGGGGTGTGCTATGCATGAGTACAGAAATTGTGTTATATACGACATTTTATACCTTAAAATGTTAACATTATCTACTCTCTTTTTGTTTGTTTTAAATTTAATTTTAACAAAGATAAAACTTAACGTGTTGATGAAACGCTTTCAGTAACTTAGTGAACCATAGGACAAGATTCCACAAAATTTAATTGAATTTCGTTTTACCTTTGCAACTATGCCAGTTACTTCATGTAGATGGTAGTTCCCGTAGCTTTATTGATATATGGTACCTTGGAGCATTTCTCTCCCTTTCTTTTCAATTAATCTCGACTTTGCTATTTTTGTCTTTAGTTTGGAATTATCCATATTAGATTTTTTGACCAGGATAGGAGCAAAGTTAGGGGGTAGTTCCAAGGTATCTTCAATATTTTTGGCAATTAATAAACTAAAAATTAAAAAGTCTCAGAAAAGGTATATAAATTTGAAACATGTAATATTTCATAACTGAAATTCAATTCTAATTTTAAGCCTTATTACAACTTGTGTACGTATAGTGTTCAGGATAACACATATCCCACAAGAGGGCATAACAACCATTTGAGCAATTCTCAGTTAACGTGCATATTTTTTAAAATTGTATGCCGATTTTCTCGTCTCTTTTTTAAAATAGTGTCTCACTAGATCCTTGATGATATGTTATCTCAATTGCTATTAATTTCTTGAATTAATATTATAGGAATTTTTGAGCTTTGGTATTAATTATTACCAAATTAGGCCCTCAGAGGTGGAGGCAGTCTTGTCTTGTGCACATCATGATTTGTTCATTATATCTGTATACTTTTGTAGGTAGCTGTAAGAATAACAAAGTAAAAGTGTTAAATTTATTTTAGAAATAAATTAATAATTAGATGATTAAAATTAATAACTTTTAACAAAAATAAAAAGAAAATTGAATACTCAGTTATCTCCAATGCAAGGCGCGCAGATTCATTCACTTCTCTCACCTGGGCAGGCGTCTGCTGAAAGGCTTCTAGAATGAAAGTTCTGGAACGAAAAATTCTTATACACAAAATAGTATTATAGATTGAACCCGGGGACTCGAGTGTATTCATAGTGTCTGTTAGCGTACTTATTTTGAAATGAGTTGTAACCTAGTACTAATGTTTCGTGTGGTGGAAACATTAGTACTATTTTCTACCACTCATACATTAATTTTCTTATATTCTTTCCTGTCTTAAATTTTATTTTGATTTTTTTAAATAATTGTCTATCAATAACCGTTCGTTGCAATATACCAGAGCTGACCACTTAGATATGTTTATGTTTGTTAGTTTAGGGGTAATTATAAGTCAGCGTGTTATAATAATGTAATATAATTATTAGTCGAAAATTAAAGAACTTGTTAGTTAAAAATTTACTGGTTTTTATTAGTAGTTAAATTTATTTGATTTCTACATTATGCTAATTATTAGGTATAATAACAAACGAGTTTAAATAAGTTCTTAACTTTGTGGTTCAGTTTTTTTCAGCTTGTTGGGGTATACTTATCATCTTTGCTCGAAGAACGTGAAGGAAGAAAAAGGGGAGACTTTCGTTTCCAAAGACAATGTGGGGAGGTCTCCTGTTACCAGAAGAATTTCTTGAAGGAGAATAAAAAAGGAAAAAGGGGTAAGTACTATCTCCCTGGGTTTTTAGTGTATTATACTAGAAGCATGTATTTTCAATTACTTCACTTCAAGTTACCCATTCGTTTAGCTATTGAGTGTTGACATGGTTCAGTGCTGAACTCTAGTGTGCAACGAAATCGAATTTCGTATCCCGGGAGTATCCCATACCAAATGCTATTATCACTGAATTAAGAGAAAGCCATAACGAAAGATAATGTCCGAAGTGGCAGTTTAACAGTGATTACAAGGAGTGCGTTTTGTATTACCGATAGTTGAAGTCGAAGCTTCAGATAGTGTACTACTTTGTGTGACTTGGATAGCTATGAATTTAGTAAGTGTTTCCCTAAAGAAAAACAAAAACGGTGTTTACTATAGTTTTGAGTGTGTCACGCATACAGAAAGTACGTCCGTCGAGTTTCGATCTCGGACTTATCTGTTTCTTTTCAAAGTTGGACGCGATTGTGTAAATGCCAATAAGTACCAGAAACTGGGATCATTTTGACAATGATATTGATTTTGACAAGAATATTCCGGGTCTCGAAGTCGGGACCCCTTGTGCAGGTAGTGATGATATGTGGTAAACTCGATTTCTATTGATGGTATTTGATTTTAACCTACTTACACGTAACCAATCCGATTATAAACTTGAGCTCGTGCGGAGCAATAATTCAGATATAGAATAGAAGAAGGAATTCAACGGGGGTCGAACCAGAGGTTGTTAGGAACCAATTGCTCAACAGAGACTACGGTGTATCCCAATCGTGATGATTTGTAGGGCAACATTATAATTATTATTCGTTTCATTGTAGTTTCATTCCCCTATCCTTAATTATTTATATATTTTCTCGTTGTAAATGTTGGTGTGTTCTTCAAGGTTGAAGTTATGCGCAACTATCATGAGTCCCTGATTGCAGCTGGGTTCACTCTCGTAACCTGATAAAAGGTGATTTGCTTTAGTTCTAACACTGAATGAGAGGCAGGTTTTTAGGAACTATCCACAATCATTTTAAGAAATTTCATTAAACAAATGATATTCGATTAAATTTTAAGTTTGAAAGAGTACTACTTTTGTTTGTTTGTTTTGACATTTAACTTATTTTACTTAAAATTATAATTAACGTCAAGTTCTTAAATTTATATCCTGAATTTCATATATCACTCTCACGGATTATCTGGCTTTGACTTACCGTGTGTCAACGGTGCTCTGCGCTGTTGTGATGAGATTTTACCCACCTTTCAAACAGGGCCGCTTCTGGAGGAGGCCACGAAATTTGAAACTCTCAGGACTTGTAGGTTTTAAGTCTTTTGTTTGGTTTAATCATAAGTTTTATTCTGAGTAGAATTAAGTTGGTTTATACTGGATTTATAAAAACGAGTTGACAGAGTTCGAGTGTCCGTAATTTGTATCATGTAACTCGTGATGGATTCTATTATTCGATTATTGAACCCAACTAAGAAATGATGTTTGATTCTTGTCGTAATGATTCTTTTTTCAGTGTTTATTGTTATTATTCTTTTTTTAAAGGTGCAAGTGATAGCGTGATTTAATGCCACTCTGCCTTGTGTTATCTGTGTTGTGTGCGTTTTAATTAAATCAAGCTAATCGTTTAACTTGTATCAAGGCTGGTATACAGGGATGATTGAACAACATGAATATAGTGGTGTAGTAGTAAGACAACATCTAGCAAGTCACTATAGCCCACAATGATAGTATTTATGTAACCGTTAACTTACATAACATATCGATAAGTAATATAATCAAGTTAGTTACAATAATTGAACTAGTAGCGATTTCGAGCCCATTACCCAATGCAGGGAGGACATAAAAAAATGGGGCCTGGATCTACACCCAACGTTCTTAAATATACATATGGTAGCCTTAACTCTAAGTATACTAACATTAATGGTTTTACTAGCAATAGATAGCTAACATGTTTAACTATTTACCATCCTTGTATCTATTTAATTATTGTAACTATTTAACTAGAATATTGGCAATGAGATCAAGAGGTCGTCATAGTTAAGTTCAGCGTGCCACAATGAACAAGAAATAGTGATACAGTATGATACTACCAATTAGTTTGATAAATATCATTAATGTCCTTATAACTGAAAACAGAAGTCTAGAATGAGCATCAGCTTTAATGAGCATAACTGTTATTACTTGATCATAATTCGATCTGGGTTGAACATAACTAAAGGTAGCGTAATCTTACTAACTAAAGGTAGCGAAGTATAGTACACAGGTAGCTATTTACATTCTTTATTGTAAATATATAATTTGGCCGATACATATATAATTGTAAATGCACTATGTACATTATGCGCAGTATGCTAGTACATCGCCGTTTTTTTAAAATCTCTTAGCAAATTTACAGCAGCATAAGTTCACTCGTGCTCGCCCAGAAGGGTCGCAGGAAAGTTGCACGTATATATATGATGTTCACAGCAGCAGAAGAAAAAGCATGACAGAGACTAAGGCGTATTTCTCCCTTTTTTATTTTTTTATTTTAAACTTAACATGCTTCCCGCCTGAACTACGCGGGAAAAAATAATAATCGCTAAATGGGTTCAAAAGAGAAACAAAATGGGGCAAGACATCGGTGGAGTACACAAAGGCAGGTGACAGTTGCAGCACTCGAAGAGGGAGAGCAGACGAAAACTCATAAAAAGGCTAGAGAAATATCAGCGCCCCTGGCAAAGAGAAGATAGCATCAGCGCACAAAAAAACAATAAGGCTGTAGGAGAGAGGGAGGGAGAAGGAAGGGGGAGGAGGCTGGCCGTACCTAGAAGCTACCAGTTGGGTTACGCCATGGACAATATCCCTGGACGCTTCGTCTGTGTTTAGTGGTTGCTCTGGTCCATTCATGTAAGGTGTCTGATTTGTTCGCCTCAGAAGCGGTCGCAAGGATGCAGTGGCTCAATGGTATAGCATGCGCACTGACCAGTAGTGGGACTGCATAACGGGTGGGGACTACAATGGCGCCCCCCAAATGTCACCTGTCATTAAACGATGGGGTCATACCCATCTGGTGTGCAAATCGTCCCGGGTGCGAGACTGGGTAGGCTACACCCCAGAGGCCCCTGAGTCCGGATCCCAGTTACTGGGATTAGGGGAAGGCAGATTCCAATTAATGTACGAAGTGTACATACGTCTAGGGTGCTCTGGCTACAGCGAGTGGAGTCGATTCCATGATGTGCCACCACCGGGCAGGTAAAGTCAATCTCAACTCCGGGTACGCGAGCCAATGGTGCCAGGTGTTGGGGCACACACCAGCCAGGTCCATAAACAGTCATTTAGGAAGCTTGACCTGTAGCAACTCGGCGGCGGCCTTACCATAATTAAAAATGACCGTCCCATAAGGGACATGAGTCGTTAGCCTCCCCAGTAGATCCTCTAAGAGGTGATGGCCAGCATTAAAGGCGGTGTTAGTGGACGCTTCGTGTATTGCTATACGGAGCTGGTTAGCATAGGAAAGGTCAGCTGTGGAAGAAAAAGGGGTAGCCAGAAGGTAATTACGAAATCATGGACGACAGGTTCGTCCATGGGGGATTCATTAGTGACAAGGAAAGATAATTCATATGGGATAAAGAGATTGTGGTCCAAAGTGACCCCAGCAATCGAGAGAAATTAAGCGGAAGCGACCGAATTAACATTACCGAGCGGTAGATGTTGCTCTTCCTGGTTACCTCGTGCCATAACCGTGGTAAAATGAAAGATTCAAGATGATACCCTGGAAAGGAATAACGGTCATAGTTAAAGGAACCTATGTATTATCTGTCATTAAAGTAAATGTACACCTATTTTTCAAGTCTGGCATTCCTGCGCTCCATCCGTGGAGAGTATGAGAATTAAATCAATCAAATATTTACTGAGGGGCAAAAAGAAAAAATTTAATCTGAATTAGACATTGCAGAGGCGCACAAGCTCTGAATACGAATAGTGCATAGTGTAAATAAAGGACGACACCGAAAGAGAAAGCAGGAAACAGCTGGTAAACTTAGAAAAAAGAGTAAAAAGTTTCGAAGTGGGAACATAAAACACAAATACAGCAAATACGCCAACAACTCAACGTTCACCATGCCATGATCTTGGTGTAGTTTCTAAGGTGCTGGCTTACAAATGCAAAGGTCGTCAGTTCGAATCCCCGTGATGGACATTTTTAAAATTTTTGTTGATAATGCATACAGCTCATGAGAGGGTAAAAGAGGTCGTATTTAGTTTTTCGTAGCAATTATTCTTGGTAATGTTTAGTACTGATAATACTTTTTTGTCTTTGCGTATTGCTTTTATTCTTTTCTTCATTTCGAAAGAGAAGAATATCCGAACAAATGCCACCAAAATTTCTCTTATTTTGAATGTAAACGCCATTTGCGATCAGTGAAGAATAAAAATTGAACGTTCCGAAGTAGCTGCAAAAAGTAAAAAGAAAAACATGGAAATGAACCATACTCATGGTTACTAAAAATACAATTTCTACATGCCTTACACCTCCCGACCACATTTCTACGTTAGCAAGTAAGAGGCTTGTGTTTAGGTTAGGCTGGTCAATACGTTTTGCAAAGGGGCCTGGTTTAGCTCTGACGCACCACAGGTGCGAGAAGGGAGGAAAACACTTTTTTCTCTGTGTGTGTGTGTGTCTATTTATCTATCAATCTGTATATATATAACGCTATTTGTGAATGCGATAACCTCCCTAATTTTCAGCGGATTGAGACGAAACTTGGCACAAACATTAATTGTTGATGTATCTTGATGCGTTCGTTAGCCAGAATAATCAGATGAAAGTGTTCAAAATGGCGGCCCTTCAAACTCTTAAAAAGTTCCAAGGGAACCAAATTTCGCCCATAAATAGGTATTCAGAAAGTTTGATTAACTTTCCCTCTTTTACTGAAATATTTGTGTGCAGGGACTTATCCTCTTTTATTGAAATATTGGACCCGATTAATCGCCTAAAGAAAGTTCACGCCCTTTCGCTACGGTCAGGCTTTTTTTTCCAGGAGGGGGTTATATTCGTATCGGAACAAGATGATTATTAGTGATGATATGGAATTACACATTGAAAGTGAAGTAACTTGTGAAACGTGGTATTTGAAAGAATAATATAACAAATGTGCTTTCCTCTAACACAGAGAACTGTAAGGGGAGCGTGAATGGCGAGCAGTGTTATTTTATTTGCTTTTTAGTAACACTTTGCAATGCAAATAAACGTAGGCATCATTAGTGGTAAGTAAATAATAATAATAATAATAATAATAATAATAATAATAATAATAATAATAATAATAATAATAATAATAATAATAATAAGTGTTGTTTGTGGCAAGGCAATATCTTCCTCAATTCTTCTTAAACGTAACGCCATATCTCCCTTACAAACAAAATATTAGCAATTTTTATCGAGAGAACGGGAAATTGTATAGTGATGGGAGCAACGTTGGACAGTATGCACTCATAGTACTCAGAAAAATAAGCGATTTCAATGCAAAATGAACGAAGAGTCATTGTCATGGGGAGTCGTGGGGCCACGGCAGAGCCCTCTTTAGGCAAAAATGTCGATAACTTATATCGAGAGAAGAGGAGGTGGTAGGATGGGACCAACGTTGGACACCGTGGACCTATAAGGCGCATCGAAAAAATTTGGTGGGCGGACGCCAGCGAGCCTTACTTCTTTCCACATAATAATATAAAATTATATTGTCGAAATACACACACGAGTTAGCTACTAATATTTCATATTATTATTATTATTATTATTATCGACAGCGTCTATTCATTACGTGAGCATGTTTGACATGAAACCAAAGAGCAGATCCATCATTCGTAGAAAGAATAAGAATAGTCAGTTACTTTAACTGTGAGCGACAGCGAAAAATACGAAAGAGTGACTACCTTAGCGAAAAGGAACAATACTTTCATTCAATTGGATAAAAAATCAAGCCGAGATAGATTCGAATTCGCATGGACGGCGCGAAAAGCCAGTGCTTTGTCCTATTTTTTAACTGATTCACCGAACGAGTTTCAGTCCCTTACTTATTGCTAATTTTACTTGCTTCACTCGTTTAACTTGATTTTTCAATAACTAATAACGACAGGGACACGAACACAGGAACATCGAGAAACAGTTAAAAAATCATAGATTCTCTCCCGCCGGGAATCGAACCCGGGACACCATACACCAAAGGCGCACGTGCTAGCCACTAGACCAGCAGGGAGGGCATAGCTCAGTCTCTGTGTCGTTAGGGATTACGATCACTGTATTGCCAGCTATCACTTCTGTAGGTTGTATACTATGATCACATGTTTCTTTTTTGCTGGAAGAGTTAAACCTACATTCTATGTAATGCATGCGGTATTTAGACCTACATGCTCTTCATATAATGTAATAAAAGGGCCATGCTGGGAATAAAAAAAAGAACATTCCTTGGACCAAACGGAAACTATTGGAATCAGAAATATTTATCTACGTGGCATGCGCAGTAGTATATTTCAGAATAGTTACTGTTTAGTTCAGTAAACGAAGAAAGGGGTATAAAAAAGCAAATATGTCGCGTCAACGAGATCGACCAGTGTTGTCAGAGGCGGAAGCAGATGTGTAGTAATACAACAACTTGGTTAAATTGATAATTGGTTCTTTATTCTGTAGTAGATCGTATCACAACATTACGGGAGAGCAGAGAAAGACTTACTCACGCTATAATAGAGTAAGCTTTAGTAACACGATCATATAGACACAAATGGATGTAATTGTGAGTACTACAACTTGGATTTAACGAAAGCCGTTTAGATATTCAGTGGTTTGCAGGGTTGTATAAGACACAATACAATTCTTCATACCTCAGCTTACAGTAGCTAGATACATGCAATTTCTGGTTAGATACTGAAACTGCTGTCGGATTTTAATACATCACGTATTGCAGGATACAAAATGCTTTGCATTACTTGTTTGTTTGTAGACAGCTACTAGCTTAGTGTTTTGAAAGGTTGTGTATAAACTAGAGATAGCCAATTCCGGAATTACTACTTTTCGGACTCCCGTAAGTAAACCCGGACAAATTCCGGAATTCGGATAATTCCGATTTTGGAATAATTCCGGAATTCGGAAAAATCCGGAAATTAGAAATTTCTGATTTCGTTAACATTCCGGATATTTTCCCGAGTTTAACTGAATTCCATAATTTTCCGAAATCCGGAAAGTGAAAGTTTCGCTTCCGAAAAATAAATTTATTTTTGTTAATATGAATCGTGGCGGAAATAAATCTTTCACCAGGTAATGGCGACTGTTTTGAAAGAAATGGAGAGTATGAGAATTCAATCTGTTATATTTGTAGTTTCGTGTGGAGAAAAAACAAACTTGTGAACCAACGGTTCAAGAACAACTCAAGTTATTAATGTAAACTTTGCCGACTTCATAAAAGAAATACGAACGACATTTTGAATCGAAGAAATATAACACACAAGTTTGCAAGCGGAGACAAAGAAACCTAACGTAACCAGACTAAAAACGAATGGTTTACCGCGTAGCGATCGCAGTTCAGTGGTCGAGGTGCTTGTGCGAATGAACGTTGTAATTTTTTTTAACTTTAGGATTTTTGATGGCGATTGATAATAATAATAGTTATTATTATCTCGTAGAAGATTAAAAGCTAGGAGCTAATTATTGCTCAAGTCATACCATTACAAGCAGAAACGTGGATTTGGAAAGAATATTTCGGTTTGGTTTAATGTTGCTCACGACAAGAGGATTTTTCATCTTGTTTCTAAAACAATTAAAATAACATGAGAATTAACATTTTACATTCGAGACGGGTCAAGGCTAACTCAAAATTTTCGTCTCTCTTTGGAGATGAGAATCGAGACGAGATGAAAAGTATCGTAAACATTTCCCGTCTTGTCTCGATTCTCGAAATAGTGTATGTCCATTCTTTAACTAACAACTGCTCTGTAGACTGAATCTCATAGGCTATTTCGTTACATTCTATTTCAGAGCTCATTGAATTATGCTCTGTGTAGGTATTTTGTAGCAAAGCTTTTATATTTACCTCTGCATATCCTAAAAATTAGTTTATCATATGCCTTACTGTTGCGTGATATTCAGTTATATTTATTACAGTTATTTTCTTTAAAACATACAGTAGAATACTTCCTACATGAAACTTCAATGGAACGTTCTAGTTAAAAATGTTGGTAGTTGCAGGGGTGTGTCTTGAAGGTACGGAACCCTTTTCCCGAAATCTGTACCTTTCAGTAAGTTTTGCCAAATTTCAGGGCAAGTTTAAAACTTTAATTATTATTATTATTATTATTATTATTATTATTATTATTATTATTATTATTATTATTATTATTATTATTATTATATCAACAATGTGTATAATTCTTAAAAGATATACGGTTGTATCTGAATAGTATAAGCTAATTGACTGCCGATCTCGGTGTCAATAAGTCCTCAGGAGGCAAGGACATCGGTCACGTTCTGGGTTTGAGTTCGGAAGGGGCAAGTATTCGGGCTCGAGCCAAAAGTTGTTAAAAGTTATAGGCTTCAGCCAATATCATTACATGAACATGTTTGGAACGAACCAATAATGTTTCTGTAATGATATTTCCACCAAAGTGCATGTCGTAGTTAATTTATTCGTTGATCTAGAGACAATTTAGTGCCCATTAATAAACTAAATAACATACAATGGAGTAAAATTACAGAAATAATATCGTATTATACAGTAATTTCGCCGTGCAAGTTCAATATAATAATAATAATAATAATAATAATAATAATAATAATAATAATAATAATAATAATAATAATAATAATAATAATAATAATAAATATTAAATTTTCATCGGTCCGGCGCGGAAAGTGAGAATTAAATCAATCACACTTTTAGTCAAGGTAAGGAGAAAAGCCTAAACTGAATAAGACATTGAATCGGGTCACAAGCTGGGAATAAGAATAGTGCATGGTCTAAATAAAGGACGACACCGAAAGACGAATCCAGAAACAGCAGGTTAACGGAGAAGAAAGAATAGAAATTGTTGAAGTGGAAACATAAAATACAAATACGGATAGGGATGAACTCGAGTCGAGTCAAAGGTAATTTTTTGAGTTGAGTTCCGAGCCAAGTCGCTGTTTTCGAGATCGAGTTTCGAGTTGAGTTGAGTTTGATAATGGCTCGCTCGCTCGTTCATCTCGTTTTAACTCGTTTTGAAATAATGGCCTGATTACACTGGAAAGCGAAAGCCATGAGAAATGTAAGCAGTAACGTGGAATACTTTTAGTGTTGCTCACGACAAGGGTGCGTCTCGTCTCGTAATATTAATGCATCTCGTGGGACAATTTTAGTGTAAGCTCGTCTCGTCTAGATAACGAGAAGACAAGAGTTTTTTTATTATTACTAGACAGCCTCAAATGTCGTAATCACCAATATAAGTATATACTGTAGTTCTTAAAATCAAGACTGAGACCTGCACGGCCGAATTCTTGAGCCCAAGCAGAAGACCAACTCGGGTAGTGATATCAACCGGCTCGTCTCGTATCAACTGAGCGAACAGCTCGAGTCAGCTCGGTTGGGATGAGCCGTCGGCTCGGCCCAATTGAGCCGATGGGTCGAGCTTTCTCGGTTGGGATGGGTCACCTACTCGGCTCATGTAAACCGGTTCGAGCCAGCTAAGTTGAAACTAGTCCATCGGCACGTTTCGACTCAGCTCAACTAAGCCGATGGCTCAAATCGGCTCGGTTGGGTGAGCTGTTGGCTCGGCTCACTTCTCGGTTCGGTTCGATAGTGAATGAGCTGTAAGCCGAGCCGCTCGAGCCGTTGAGAAGCCTAAACCCGGTCCCAGCTGTTTTGAACATGTTTGGCTGAAGCCTATAACTTTTAACAATTTTTTGGCTCGAGCCCGAATACTGCCGGAACTCAAACCCAGAACGTGACCGATGTCCTTGCCTCCTGAAGACTTCTCGAGGACCGAGATCGACAGTCACTTAGCTTATACTATTCTGATACAAACCGCAAATCTTTTAAAAATTATACACGGTGTTGATATAATAATAATAATAATAATAATAATAATAATAATAATAATAATAATAATATTAAAAGTTTTAAACTTGCTCTGAATTTGGCAAAACTTACTTAAAAGTAGAGATTTCGGGGAAAGGATTCCGTACCTTCAAGACACACCTCTGCAACTACCAACATTTTTAACTAGAACGTTACATTGAAGTTTCATGTAGGAAATATTCTACTGTATGTTTTAAGGAAAATAACTGTAATAAATATAACTGAATATCACGCAACAGTAAGGCATATGATATAAAAGCTTTGCTACAAAATACCTACACAGAGCATAATTCAATGGGCTCTGAAATAGAATGTAACAGAAATAGCCTATGAGATTCAGTCTACAGAGCAATTGTTAGTTAAAGAATGGACATAAACTATTTCGAGAATCGAGACAAGACGGGAAATGTTTACGATTCTTTTCGTCTCGTCTCGATTCTCATCTCCAAAGAGAGACGAAAATTTTGAGTTAGCCTTGACCTGTCTCGAATGTAAAATGTTAATTATCATGTTATTTTATTTATTTCAGAAACACGATGAGAAATTCCTCTTGTCGTGAGCAACATTAAACCAAACCAAAATATTCTTTCCAAATGTCACGTTTATGCTTGTAATGGTATGACCTGAGCGATAATTAGCTCCTAGCTTTTAATCTTCTACGAGATAATAATAATTATTATTACTATTAGTTTATTATTATTACTATTATTATTCCTGAAGATTTGATAGTTCAAGTATTGAAACATCCCAGTATTCAAATATCTGAATATAATAAAACGTATGTTATCGCTGATCAATCGCCATTAAAATTCCTAAAATTAAAAAAAAAATACAACGTGTATTCATACAAGCACGTCGACTACTGAACTGCGATCGCTACGCGGTAAACAATTCGTTTTTAGTCTGGTTACGTTAGGTTTCTTTGTCTCCGCTTGCAAACTTGTATGTTATATTTCTTTGATTCAAAATGTCTTTCGTATTTCTTTTATGATGTCGGCAAAGTTTACATTAATAACTTGAGTTGTTCGTAAACCGTTGGTTCACAAGTTTTCGGAAGCGGAACTTTCACTTTCCGGATTTCGGAAAATTATGAAATTCAGTTAAACTCCCTAATTCAGAAGAATTCCGGAACTCGGGAAGAATCCGAAATTTAGAAAATTCCGGAATTGAGAAAAACTCCGAAATTTCGAAAGAAATCCGGATTATTTCGAATTCCGGAATGTTAACGAAATCATAAATTTCTAATTTCCGAATTTTTCTGAATTCCGGAATTATTCCAAAATCGGAAATTTCCGAATTCCGGAATTTGTCCGGGTTTACTTTCGGGAGTCCGGAAAGTAATAATTCCGGAATTGGCTATCCTTAGTTTGTACACAACCTTTCAGAACACTAAGCTAATAGCTGTCTACAAACAAACAAGTAATGCAAAGCATTTTGTATCCTGCAATACGTCATGTATTAAACTCCGACAGCAGTTTCAGTATCTAACCAGAAATTCCATGTATCTAGCTACTGGAAGGCGGAAGCTGAGGTATGAAGAATTGTATTGTGTCTTATACAACCCTGCAAATCACTGAATATCTAAACGGCTTTCGTTAAATTTAAGTTGTAGTACTCACAGTTACATCCATTGGTGTCTATATGATCGTGTTACTAAAGCTTACTATATTATAGCGTCAGTAAGTCTCTGCTCTCCCGTGAAGTTGTGATACGATCTACTACAGAATAAAGAACAAATTATCAATTTAACCAAGTTGTATTACTACACATCTGCTTCCGCCTCTGTCAACTCTAATCGATCTCGTTGACGCGACATGTTTGTTTTTTATACCCCTTTCTTCGTTTACTGAACTAAACAGTAACTATTCTGAAATATACTACTGCGCATGCCTCGTAGATAAATATTTCTGATGCCAATAGTTTCCATTTTGTCCAAGGAATGTTCGTTTTCTTATTCCCAGCTTGACCCTTTTATTACATTATATGAAGAGCATGTAGGTCTAAATACCTCATGTATTACATAGAATGTAGGTTTAACTCTTCCAGCAAAGAAGAAACATGTGATCATAGTATACAACCCACAAAAGGGATAGCCGGCAATACAGTGGTCGTAATTCCTAATTGGGCGCTTGCCTTCCCTGCTGGTCTAGTGGCTAGCACGTGCGCCTTTGTTGTATGGTTTCTCGGGTTCGATTCCCGGCGGGAGAGAATCTATGATTTTTTAACTGTTTCTCGATGTTCCTGTGTTCGTGTCCCTGTCGTTATTAGTTATTGAAAAATCAAGTTAAACGAGTGAAGCAAATAAAATTAGCAATAAGTAAGTTACTAAAACACTTTCGGTGAGTCAGTTAAAAAAAGGGGACAAAGCGCTGGCCTTTCTCGCCGCCCATGCAAGTTCGAATGTATCTTGGCTTAATTTTTTATCCATTTGGAGAAAGAATTGTTCCTTTTCGCTAAGGTAGTCACTCTTTACGTATTTTTCGCTGTCGCTCACAGTTAAAGTAACTGACTATTCTTATTCTTTCTACGAATGATGGATCTTCTCTTTGGTTTTATGTCAAACATGTTCACGTGATGAATAGACGCTGTCGATAATAATAATAATAATAAAAATAATAATAATAATAATAATATGAAATATTAGTAGCTAACTCGTGTGTGTATTTCGACAATATAATTTTATATTATTATGTGGATAGAAGTAAGGCTCGCTGGCGTCCGCCCCCCAAATTTTTTCGATGCGCCTTATAGGTCCACGGTGTCCAACGTTGGTCCCATTCTACCACCTCCTCTTCTCTCGATATAAGTTATCGACATTTTTGCCTAAAGAGGGCTCTGCCGTGGCCCCACGACTCCCCATGGCAATGACTCTTCGTTCATTTTGCATTGAAATCGCTTATTTTTCTGAGTACTATGAGTGCATACTGTCCAACGTTGTTCCCATCACTATACAATTTCCCGTTCTCTCGATATAAATTGCTAATATTTTGTTTGTAAGGGAGATATGGCGTTAGAATCATTACGTTTGAAGAAGAATTGAGGAAGATACTGCCTTGCCACAAACACCTATTATTATTATTATTATTATTATTATTATTATTATTATTATTATTATTATCATTATTATTATTATTATTATTATTATTATTATTATTATTATTATTGTTGTTTTACTTACCACTAATGTTGCCTACCTTTATTTGCATTGCAATGTGTTACAAAAAGCAAATCAAATAACAGTCCTCGCCATTCACGCTCCCGAACTCGAAATACATGACGCCCGGATTCGATTCCCGGCTGGAGCTCATGTGGTTCGGATTCCACGTTAATCAGTAGGTCCACGTCTCATATAGCCTAGCTGCTGAAAAGGGACGTTAAACTCAAAATCAACTCAACTTAATTCGAAATACATGATTTACAGTTCTCTGTGATAGAGGAAAGCACATTTATTATATTATTCTTTCAAATACCACGTTTCACAAGTTACTTCACTTTCAATGTGTAATTTCATATCATCACTAATAATTATCTTGTTCCGATACGAACATAACCCCCTCCTGCATAAAAAAAAGCCTGACCGTAGCGAAAGGGCGTGAACTTTCTTTAGGCGATTAATCGGGTCCAATATTTCAATAAAAGAGGATAAGCCTTGCACACAAATATTTCAGTAAAACAGGAAAAGTTAATCAATCTTTCTGAATATCTATTTATGGGCGAAATTTGGTTCCCTTGGAACTTTTTAAGAGTTTGAAGGGCCGCCATTTTGAACACTTTCATCGGATTATTCTGGTTAACGAACGCATCAAGATATTTCAACAATTAATGTTTGTGCCAAGTTTCGTCTCAATCCGCTGAAAATTAGGGTGCTTATCGCATTCACAAATAGCGTTATATATATACAGATTGATAGATAAATATACACACACACACAGAGAGAAAAAGTGTTTTCCTCCCTTCTCGCACCTGTTGTGCGTCAGAGCTAAACCAGGCCCCTTTGCAAAACGTATTGACCAGCCTAACCTAAACACAAGCCTCTTACTTGCTAACGTAGAAATGTGGTCGGGAGGTGTAAGGCATGTAGAAATTGTATTTTTAGTAACCATGAGTATGGTTCATTTCCATGTTTTTCTTTTTACTTTTTGCAGCTACTTCGGAACGTTCAATTTTTATTCTTCACTGATCGCAAATGGCGTTTACATTCAAAATAAGAGAATTTTTGGTGGCATTTGTTCGGATATTCTTCTCTTTCGAAATGAAGAAAAGAATAAAAGCAATACGCAAAGACAAAAAAAGTATTATCAGTACTAAACATTACCAAGAATAATTGCTACGAAAAACTAAATACGACCTCTTTTACCCTCTCATGAGCTGTATGCATTAACAACAAAAATTTTAAAAACGTCCTTCACGGGGATTCGAACTGACGACCTTTGCATTTGTAAGCCAGCACCTTAAAAACTACACCAAGATCATGGCGTGGTGAACGTTGAGTTGTTGGCGTGTTTGTTGTATTTGTGTTTTATGTTCTCACTTCGAAAATTTTTACTCTTTTTTCTAAGTTTAACAGCTGTTTCTGGCTTTCTCTTTCGGTGTCGTCCTTTATTTACACTATGCACTATTCGTATTCAGAGCTTGTGCGCCTCTGCAATGTCTAATTCAGATTAAATTTTTTCTTTTTGCCCCTCAGTAAATATTTGATTGATTTAATTCTCATACTCTCCACGGATGGAGCGCAGGAATGCCAGACTTGAAAAATAGGTGTACATTTACTTTCCTGACAGATAATACATGTCTGGCGGGGAGAACCAAGCCCCTTTTTTTAAATTTACGGCTAGGCAACCCAGGACAAATGTAAAGCGAAACGCAAACATTAACATGTGTATGATAGGTAGGAGTAAGTCTGTAGGTGAGCAAAATACTGAATCTATTTTATGTTCCATGCCAATACATTCCTAGACACGAAGAGGTAGAGCGGCGGGTTTCTTGGAGAGAAAGAAATAAAGTAATCAGGCGTCGGCAACGGATGGAGCCCTGTAATGTGAATGAGGGGCTTTGCAGCTGCAACGAAGTATACTTAAAGCCGGAGTTGAGTATAGGCGGTAATACAATGATGTACATATGTATGTATAAATGTTGGGGATCACTAATAGTAATTTCTCTTTCAGCTATGTCAGCACTTGGATTCCTTATATGTTCTTCGTGTTTGTCAGCATATTGGGAGTCCTATAGGAGAAGAAGGGTAACTCAGTCGTGGCCGGCCACACTCACACAAAGAATAAAAAATATATTCATCCCAATATGTTGGCAAAACATTCGTGTAGGTATCGAATCGACGTAATTTCCCTTTGACGCGTCTAACATACTTGGTACGGTAGGGCCCTAATTTTAAAAGTGACTTGATTGATTCTCAGATCAGTCTTTGCGCCACCGAACTTAGATGAGTGTCTATTACACATGGGCTACTAGTGCCTATTACACATGGGCACAGCATCGAGGGGAGAGGGGATTGGATCCCAGGAAGTAAGAGGAAAAGTAACTTTTCGTTTCTGATTCTCGAAGAGTATACTATACGGTTTCTTTTCATTTCACATTTTTACTGTTTGTAAGAGATCCTTTCGATGCTTTTGGAAAAACCTACTGAGTCCCAGTGTTCATACGTGAGAAAAAGTGAGACTAACATTATGAGAAAGTGACAAGAGTTGACCCTAGTGACTTAACCCTCTGTCGCTGGGGTGGAGTTCAAATTACCCTGAGGGAGGGGATCTCGAGCCATGGCAATATGTATACCTTTAGGCTCTATCTATAACTATGTATGTACGTGTTCCGGTGTGCCAGAGGTCATGTTTAATACGTGTACTCCACCTTTTAGTGGTCTATGCGATATATGAGATATTCAACACACTCAATAAATAATATACTCCAAGTTTTCCTTTTTTTGGTATGGCATAAGTCCTTCTAAATTGAGGCGACTAGACCTCATGGTCAACTTATAAGATACACTTAACATTCCTCGTCCTCTCTATCGCTAGAAACTTCCAGCACTCGTGAGTTGTCTCGGGGGAAATACCTCTTTAACCTTTCGATGTTTACAATCTGAGTGTGGTTAGGGTTTGCCACTCATTCAATTTTACAGGCATTTGTGGGAGAAATACTTCTTAGGTAATACGGTCCCGTAAACTTTAGTGTCAATTTAGGAGAAATATCCTTCTTTGGCAGGTAGTCTCTACACAGTACTAAGTCACCAATCTTTAGTTTTATAGGTTGTCTAGTGCGGTCAACCCGTAATTTAGTTTGCTGCTGGACTTGTGTCATGGCCTGCTGGGCTAATTTACGGATTAACTTCAGTTGTTTCTGATGTTCCTGTATTTTTGTAAATTGATACTGGTTGTCCAACTGAGTGGGGAATCTTACCTTTTGACCACAGACAATCTCGTATGGGGAGTATTTTCTAATAGGGGATGTTGATACATTATAAGCGTATGCACACAATCGGACATATTCCGCCCACTTGGTAGGCTGCTTACCAGTGTACTTAGTTAGAAAATTTGCAATGACAGAGTTAAATTGCTCACATATTCCGTTGGTTGATTGTTTGAATGCTGCAGTTGGAACATGTTTAATGTCAAATAAGTCATTTAGTTCGGCCATTATTGCTGCTAGAAAATTGCTTCCCCTGTCCGTTAATATCTCCTTTGGGGGGCCAAAACGCGTGATTATATCGTCCAAGATGGCTCTAGCCACTGTAAGAGCTTTCTCGTTTCGTAGCGGTACTAATATTGCGAAATGGCTAAGAAATTCTATCATAACCAGGATGTAACTGTAGCCTGCCCTACTATGTAGCGGGCCAAAAATATCCAAACTCCAACGGGAGAATAGCTCCTCGTTTACAGGTATAGAGCGAAGAAACTCTTGTTTCTTTTCAAGAGGGATGTTCACCCTTTGACATTCGTCACAAGAGCGAACATATTCCTTAACTATTTTCTCCTTGTTAGGAAAGTAGTAACGTTCGTTTACTTTAGAGTACGTGGGAGAGAATCCCGTGTGGCCTCCACACAGCGGAAACGAATGGGCCTCTTGTAAGATGTCGGGGATAGCCTTTTCCGGTATCACTAGTTTCTTATCTTTGTTCATGACTCGATTAAAAACACCGTCAACTACCACATAGGGTTTTAGAGCACGATCAATAGGGTTATCTTTTTTCTTTTGTATTAGTTCTCTAATTTTATCGTCCTCTCTTTGCATTGTTCTTATATCTATCTTGGGGCATAACACTAGGTTGCACACGTCTGCACAATCTTCTTCTTGACTAAATTTGGAGGGTAACTCATCCTTCAACGGACATCCTGACAAGAACTCTGTGGTAACGTTATTGCGGCCTTTTACATGTTCAATCGTAAACTGATAAGGTTGTAAACGGATGGCCCAACGCATAACACGAGAATTTAACATCTTATTATTTCTTAGATACCAAATGCCGCAGGCGTCAGTCCGAAAAATAAAGGGGCGATCTGCCAATAAAAACTGGAAGTGCAAAATTGTCTTAGTAACACTTAAAGCTTCAAGCTCGACCGTTGAATAGTTGAGCTCCGCTGGAGTCAAAGATTTCGAAAAATAGGCTATCGGGTGTTCTTTATTATCTTCCTTAATTTGTGCGACGTATTCACCGATTCCGTCTCGACAGGCATCCGAATAGACTATGGCATCCTGAGTCGGGTCAAACTGTGCGAGGACTGGTGCAGATATGAGACAAGACTTCAAAGTATCCCATGCCTTTTTCTCGGTTTCTCCAAAGTCGAATTTGGCGTTCTTTTTAGTCAATGAAATGAGTGGTTTTGCGATCCGAGAGAATCCCTGAACAAAAGCTCGGTAAAATGAACAAAGTCCGATAAAACTACGTATTTCTCTGACTGTAGTAGGGTATGGTACCTTTGATGTAGCCTCAATTTTGGCGGGATCTACACAAACGCCTCGTCTACCGACGATGTGACCAAGCACCGAGGCTTCTTCATAACCAAAATAGCATTTCTTAGGGTTGAGTTTTAGGTTCACCTCCCGGAGCCGAGATAGAATAATTCTCGTCCTCTCTATTAAAGCTGGAAATGATGGACCAGGGCAAACCAAATCGTCTAAATAACATATTACATACTTCCACATGATGTCACCAAAGATAACATTCATCATGTTTTGAAAAAGGGCCGGGGCCGAAAGGTAATTTTAAAAATTCGAATTTTCCCCGGCTCCAGATGAATGCAGTCTTCTCTACATCGCACGGACGGATGAGAATCTGTTAATACCCGTTTTGTAATCTAATGTATTTATGAATTTGGTACCATTTAAGAAAGTTAGTACCTCATATATGCGCGGCACTGGCACAAAGTTTGGCCTTAATATCTTGTTAAAAGCCATGTAGTCGACACATATCCTTGGGGAGCCATCTTTTTGGGTAGTATCACAATTGGTGCCGAATATGGGCTCTTGCTTTCCCGGATAAGATTACTGTTTAACATTTTCTGGATCTCTTCTGCGACTATCTCTCTCTGTTTTGGCGTTTCTCTATATGGAAGCTGAGAGACAGGAATATCTGTGATGACCTCCAAGGGGCACATAAACTTATCGGTAACCGCAGTAAGACAAGATTTGTCCCAGGCTACAACATCGCTAAATTGCATCAGTAAGTCCAGTAACTGGTTTCGTTCTTCTGGGTTTAAGTTTGGACCAATATTTAGAACTTGAGCTAATTCTTCCTTTGTTTGTGGGACTTTTTGGGGTTGTCCAGAGACTTCCACATCGTCTGTTTCATCTTTGTTAGTAAGGCGTATGATCTGATTAACAGTTTGCACGTCTTTGTCTGTTTCGTCATGTAAAGACTCAACCTGGGGAACAAGTTTCCCTAAATAAAGGTTTTTAGACAAAGTTCTAGCTCGATCCGAACCGTTAAAAATAGTCAGTTAAATATTTCCGTTCTCAGTTAAAACTGGTCCCCTGGGGATCATGCAGGAGTGCCATTACCGAATTCCTTTGGACGATATGAATTCCCAAATATGCACTTTCCCGGTTGGTGCTGTAATTTCTGTCATACGAAGCCTTGGACGGCGCGGACATTTGCTGGAAGTTGCACTTTATAGGTAGTGTCCGCATAGATATCAAAAATATCGTCACCCAACCCCAAAGGGTTTGGCACGACCTCTTTCTTAATATGACCTTGAGCAAAACTTTCTAGGTCAGAGAGAGTTGCTGGATCGTTTACACTTTCTTGCGTTATCAAAGGTTTTTCAAATGTTTCTGACTGTCCCCTGTTTGATTTGTCCTCTACAGGCTCATAAGGCGCATATGAGGCCAGGGGTGGCTTTACAGAGTGTTGGTTCTTTTTACTATGTTTTGCTGCATGAAACGCTTTCTTTTTATTTCTGTGAATAGTCTCTGTACTCGAACTTTCTGTAGGATTAGCTACCAAAGTTCCACTAGGGCCTGGTTGAGGGGCAAAGTTGGATAGATTCTTTTTCCCTATCTCTAAGCCAGGCGAATTGATAGGTTCCAGCTCAGGAGCACTGGAAGATACCTTGCTTTTCTTAGTTCGTTTATATCTTGCCTTTTCACGCCTATTATCGTTTCCATCCGTTCTATTCGTAGGCTCCGGGGGAAATTTTATAGTTTCCTTGGAACGCACGAATACTCGAGATGTAACTTCTTTAGCAGGGAGTTTTTGTCTCTTATCAGCTACACTAGCAACGGAATTTAGGGGATTTCCGGTGACCAACTTTGGAGACGGATCCTTACTCCTGAGTGGGAGGTTATGTTTCCTATAAGTTTGGTTGTTTCTACGAGGAGGGTCAAGGAAGGCCGGTTGTCTAGCATTATCGTCCTGTGCCAATTGGAAATCGTTAAGCGATCCTTTTTCTAACTTAACTACTGACGGTGGGTATCGTTCAACATGTGTTAAATCTAAAGTATGAATTGCCCCTTGACGATGCCCATTTGTACCTTTTGGGATTGTGAACCATAGGTCTTTCACATGATTCCCGTCTTTATCTGCTAGCTCCAAGTATTTGGAATGAATTGTTGTGACATATTTGTGCAAAAAATCTACCCCTAAAATAACATCATAGGCGCAAAACTGTGGTTCAACTATAGCTACGTCTAGAAACCTTCGTTTGATTGTCTTCAAGTGATCCTTGAAGCAAAACGCTATTCTCACCACAGGAATGTAATCTGTGGGGTGGGCACCTACCCCGCGAAGCTTTAAATCACCCTTCAGTCTCTCAGTTAGTGGAAATCGTGGGGGCAAGAGTTTTTTTGAAGCCAGCGAGATTTCCGACCCCGTGTCAATAAGTGCTTTCGCCCAGCGGTCTCCTATTTTTATCTTGACTGTACTGAGCTGGGCTCGCCCATGGCCAAAGCAATAGGTATTTTGGTGAGTGTTCCTATACGTTTTATAACCCGGTTCTGCTACTACTTCGTCTGAGTGACAAGAACTAACTTGTACAGCTCCAGGTTGGGTAGTTTCTTTCATGCTTGACCAGTCCAAGCGGTCATTTTCCCATATTGTGTCATAATTAATCCTCTGACTAACTAACCTTTGTGCTGTCTGATATTTTCTAAGATATTGCATGCACTGTTCGAGATTATCACAATCATCCACTTCAAGCATCAGCTAATTTAGGACGTCTGGTAACAAACTCATACTAAGCTTATTCATCAGTTCACTTTCATTAATCCAACCTCGTAAGAATTTCAGATCCTTTATTAACTTATACATAAATGCTAAAGTACTTTCATTGGGTTGTTGTTTCCTTATATCAACGTCATATTCCAATCTTGCGGTGTAGTCAATACTAGGATATGCCTATTTAAGTTTTTCCTTCAACTCGTTATAGCTTAAGGGTGAAAGGTTTGCTATGTCTACTGAATAGAGGGAGAAAGCTTCCCCTTTCAAACAACAAGGGAGATAATTCAATATCACTGGGTTCGACCATTCGTATATGGTAGCCACTGATTCGTATTCTTGTAGGAAAGTTTCCACGCGCTCATGTCTATTACCAGTGAAGGAGGGAATTTCAACATTTGGATAGATCTTAAATGCTTGTGGTTTAGCACTAATAGTAGAATTTTGATTGTCACCCTCGGGAGGGGGGTGCTAACTTGGGCTCTCTCAACTGTATCTGTAAATTTAGGTTTCTCAAGACTATACGTTATAGATGGCTCGGTAGCCGAACTAGTTTTAATTTCTTGCTCAGATTTTAAATTTATACGAGGCTTATCCTCAGGATCTAATTTTAAAAAGGGCGAGATTTGATTTTTGCTAGTCAAAGTTCTTATCTTCACTTGATGTATGTAAAAAAGGCTCATCTTTCAGGTCTAAGGACCTGTCTAAAGAAGCTGAGATGTTGAACTGTTCAGAATCGGACCTAAGGTCGGTATCAGTTGCGCTTCTATTTTTTAACTCGGAGGTTTGTTCTGGACTAAATTCTGATATATAAGATCTATCTTGTTCGTTAAGTACTGATTTGTCTGTCTTTTCTCCTTCGCTAAACTCTAATTTCTCCACCGGAGTCGTGGGTGAAACTACGCTGCTAGATGGCGAAACAAACACTATCTGTAAGGGATCTAACCTTTCCTCTTGTTGGTATTTTTTCATTTTCTTGGTCGCAGGTGATTCACTAGTCTCATCATAGGAACTAAGTTTAGAACTAGCACTAGCGGAGGTTTCTAATCCATTATTCTTAACACTGTTAGTTTGTTTGTTAGATTCACTTTGGGTTGGAGAGGTTGAGGGATCTTCTCTATTTTCTACCGTATTTAAACAAATTACTGACGCACCGATTTCCGCGTACTCAAAGATTTTACGAATATTCTCGTTTATTCTACTCTCGGACCAGGAATCCTTGATTTCTTCTTTTTCCTCAATTTGCTTCTTATGGTCGGATTAAACTGAGGGAAAAGCAGCATCACTTTTCTTCTCATCGTCTATCATCCTCTCAACTGGAGCAGGGGCGACGAGATCATTTCTCTGACCAGCGTCCTCTGTGGGAGGGTCTTGGTTCATTGCTCGGGGAGTAGAAACCGTAGAAGGATCCCAATGGTCATATCGGAGTTCTTCTTCGGAGTTCCAAGAAGTTTTGACTCATCCTCCAGGGATGACGCAGGAGGAGACTCCGGGCTGTCTTCTTGAAATTGGGCTATATCTTCATTTTGTAATTGCTGCAGTTCGTATCCCAACCAATCATCTTTCTAAGATTCACCCCCATCTGAATCTGCACTACTAACATCTCCGTTGGACCACCTAACTTTAGTAACTACACTAAGTATGTTATTTATATTGTCCAAATATTGCAATTTCTCTTGGAGGGTAAGGCTATTTTCAAACATAACAGGGTTGGTCTGAGTAGCTGTTGTCCGAATAACTTTGAGATCACGATCCGTGTCAATCCTGATCATTTTAGGAAACTTATATTATGTCTGAACGCTAACATCCTTCTTTTGAAAAACTTCGGTCTGTATTTCCATATCAAAATTCCCAACTACATTTTCCTCAGGTAATAAATCTTCAAAAGGGGTTGAGGGGTCAGCTTGAAAAAGAATACCTAATTTCTCTTCATCGTCACCCTGGCGACGAACAACTGTGACCTGTACTTTCTTGTTCCGTAGTTGTTTTGTTAAAGGTCGAATTAAGTTTCCTACTGCAGGAGACAGTTCTGTTTGTAATGAATGCCTAATCTGGTCTATTAACTCTTCATCGTTAGATTGTGTCAGAGAGAGCAATTTATTTTCATTGTTCTCGTCAGGATTTTCAATTTTCGTTTCCCTTGGCTCGGTTCCTATATTTGCATAAATTGCCTCTTTATTCGTTAAAGTCTGTGGTTCGAGACCAACATTTTCGTTAATTGGCTCGTCAATCGCTAAGGTCCGTGGTACGGAACCTATGTTAGTGTAAATATGCTCTTTACTCGTTGAGATTCGTGATTCAGTATTTAAGTTAGCATATATAGTTCTAGGGCCGATCTCGGCATAAATTGTTTCATCACTACTACCAGCATAAAAAGATTGGAATGCCGGACTTCGCCTTTCTAACGGCGTTGTAGGATCTGACGGTTCGTATTTAATAGGAAAATATAACGCTACTGGGCTATCTTGTTCCTTTGAGACACCACTATCTTTATTTCCTGAACTTAACACTAAGTTACTTAATTTATTTTCCTTATCAGTTAACTTATTATCATTTAATAGTCTTTGGTTCGAGGGAACACCAGGTATTACACCTGATGTTGATTCTATCTCATTTGTTTCTTGAGGGCATTCCTGACCTGCTGTTATTAATTCTACGATTTCTAGTTCGTCTTTTAAATTTAATTCATTCACTAGATTTTTTGGATCTACTCCCGGTGGGGTTTCGTCAGTATCTGAATTAACATATATCGTCCTAGGGGCTGGTGTTGGTTTATCACTCGGACCAGCACTTAGTATTTCTGTACCATTTCTAGTCGAGATAGGACTGGACGTGGCAAGCGGCGTTAGGTCGTAGCCATTCGCCGCAGCGTCAGGAGTTTGCGGGCTAGCGGTCGTTGGTTCGAGAATTTTGGGCTGACTCCACGTATCCAAATATCTTGGTAATGGGTTCTTTTTCCTACGGCCAAATTGAGTCCAATGCCCGTGTACTTTCACTTTATTACATTCAATACAATAATAATTATTCCACCGATCCAAAATATAACGGTGCTTGCCCGTGGGTGTCTTAGGACAATGGGATTGCCCTAAATCTAATAGCTTTTCTTTTATTTTCTGCGCAAAACTCATTTTTGCTGAATAAACTCTGTTTTTCTAGTCAGTGGCCTCTTAAACCAGGGCAGTGTGTAATCAACTTATTTCCTCCGATATAGTAAGAATTTAATCATTGACGGCTACTTCCCTCGGAAATGCTACGTCAATTTAAGACAATAAAAAAACATATTATTTTAATGTCTTACTTTTCTTGTAAACTTCCTCTGAACTTGAATACTCAACTTTCCTTTCTTTATAAATTTGCTTTACTTTTTAGAACGGGAAACGGAAAGTGACTAGATAGTTATTTATTTTAAAGAAAACGTTTATTTGTTCACTAATGATAATTTTACTTTTTACTTCTATTCTTTAACTTTTTTTAAAAATGCACACAGGGGGATTATGAGCATTCAAGCATTGGATCATGTACCTGCCGATATTTTCCTTTTGGGTTTGTTGCATTTGCACAAATAGGAGATTTTGGCATTTATTCCCAGGCAGCCATCGGACATGCACCCCTAGTATAGGGGAGCCCTGCTGAACCAAGGGAATAAGATACCTGTGACTCCCAAGCTTGCATGGGAAAGGAATTTAGACACTTATCGCCGGACAGACCATCGAACTTTCATCCCTACGGATGGTTCTGCTGTCCAGAGATAAACTGCCGATGATCCTCCCCAAATAAACGGTAGGGATCTTAGCCACTTATCGCCAGACAAACGTGTCGAACTTTCATCCTGTGAAACGGCCGGTTCTGTTGTCCAGCGATAAACTGAGTGTGATCCCCCCAAAGCTAGCAGAAGCATAAGCAGGTTTAGGGTTTTGCAATTACTGAGACAAAATATGACTTATATCTTAATACTCGCGTCCCGATTTTACATTTCTATCACTACACAAGAAAACGTCGTGAGGTAGACTGAGTCTTGCTCTGCGGAACCTAGCAACTATTCCGCTGACTTATAACAACATAAAGCGAGAAAAGTAGGGAATATAAATTTTCGTCTCCACTTCACTCCTTGTAAAACACACTACTTAGAGCAGAAGGATTGTACGTGTAAGTACGCCACTGAACTTTAATGAGTTTACATAGTACAGACACTCCACGTGACTAGTCAAAAGAAAATCTTCTCGTACAATTTACACTTTTATGTATTAAAAAATCTTCGATAAAAATTCACTCGTGATTTGCCCTAAAGCACATCTGAGATTTCTGGTTCACCAATGAAGTGAGCGAGCACCAGAGACTTGTTCAAGGATTCAAGAACACAGTTCGTTACCCGGCGAACGCCGAACACCATAAAACTGTTATGTGTATTTGTGATTGTCGTTATGTTTTGTATACACTTTCTTTCATGAAATCGTATTTCAGATCACTTCTCTGTTTTCCACCCAGTTAGTCAATGTTGGTCCTGAGTCCAACTCCCTTTAAGCCTCAGTATCGGGACGTCTTAGGCTTTACTGGTTCGAAGATGATGAGAAAGTGCTATGAAAGTCTCATTAATGGGGGGAGACTTGTATATCAGAGGTAGAGCTTGTACTGGAAGTCGAAACCCAGGTAACTCATGAAGACTGTGAACTGAATGCAGATAGGGACGGATAGCCATTCCTATTGTTATCGACGGACTAAATTAAAGAGACCATTCCTATTGTTAATTTTATTTATAAGAATAAAAGAAAACATAAAAATGAAAATACAAAGAATTTTACAATTCGGATATTTGAAAATATAACCTTAAAGCATTACTACATGACATGTATGGGCACAATCCCTACATTACAAAACGGGTGCTAGAAGGTTATCACGCTAAGCCGCGATTTATTGAAAGTAGTAATTTTGATTCGTACTTGCAACTTGCATTGGCCAAAAGGGGAAGTGGTAATTTCCGAAGTAGGAACTTGGTCTCATTTTTAAGTCGTAACCTAACGTTAATTTCTAACAAGTCTCAAGTGCTCGTCCCATATCGGGAGATTTAGAGAAATAATCACATACCTGATCTCATAATGAGCGTCCGGAGCGAAGAATCCAATTTCACTAGACGAATGCCGGAAACGAACAACCTGAGCTCAGCGAAGGGCCTCGATTATATAGCGACTTCGTCCCACGCATTTCTGCTAGCTCTGACCTAGCTCGAGAGCTAACGTCACGAGCCTTGACAAGCTAGGAGAAGCTTGTTCACGCGCCTGCCCAATAGTGGCCAAGACTTCTAGTTTTCTATGATTTTCCCCATCACGCCGGGGCGGAAGTATCTATTTTACATTTACTAATACGTCTTTATTTCACGTTTAGCTAAAAATATATAATGTTTTTATGTACTTATCGCTTGCGTGATGTTTAATAAATTTACAGCCGCAACCCAGCGCTGTGATTTGGGCAAATCAAAGCCAGGGTCATACCACTATTACATGCGTGTGGGTTGGTGTCAATGAGGCATCAGATTGCCAATACAATCAAAGCCTCACTTGACTCTGTTCTCCCTTTCTCTCTTTCTCTTCGACACACACAATTAGAAAAGCGCGGGCGTCTCACCCCATAATTTGAGTCCGGCTTAGGACTTTGACGCTTAACTGTATAACAAAGTGTATAAGTAAATATGTAAATAATAAACTGTGTGAAAGGTAACATTGTGTCGTAACATAGTCATACTATCCTCAGATACGTCCACAAATTTCTCACAACACCCACCAGTTGAAAGTGAGGTAAAGAAGGGTTGATCTTCCCTAACCTTAGGTAGTAGGGTCTTAAATAAGCTGATTCACAGGAGGCAGTCCAATTAAATAGTTTTTTTTTACCCAAAAAGGACCTACTTCAAGGAATGGGAACAAGTTATTATTCATACCTCGTTCTCTCCCCCACCTAGCATTAAAATTTTCTGCTATTCCTTTTCTTTACATGCCGTCAAAGGACTCCATACACATTTCCACACCCTTCCAATCTGTCATCATATGTCATTAAACAATGGAAAGGTATGCCCGTAAGCTACACTATTTGCATACATCCTTGCTTTACCACTATTCCCTCCTCCTCTTCCTGCTTCTTTTCACCACTAGTAACCTGATCTTAAGACCCAACATTCTTTTACCACATGTATCTCCTTCCTTCAACCATTTCCAATTAGTTTCTTGAGTACAAAAGCAGTTCTCTTTAAGACTAATATAAACCTCTCTTGGCATCGCTCAAGTTCATTCAGCTATTCTTCACTACTTCAGGGAAGAAAGGGAAGGGACAAGTTTCTTAGAGGATTTTGAAGAACGATAAGTAACCTTTATATTCTCAACCACTTGTGTTTCCACCCAGTGTTACCCTCTTAGATATCAAAGTATATAATCAAAAATATTTTACAATAATTTTTGTTGGATGGCAACATTGAAAATCACTATAAAAATAGCAAAAATGTAAGAAAATCACCAAAAACAGTATACAATTATCATAAAATCACCATACATTCTATAAATTCACAATAAATTCTATAAAATCAAAATAAATTGTACCAAAAGTACGATAAAATTTGAAAAAAAAATAAGAAAACAGTATAAGAACAGATAATTTAATTTTAGAGGGTTAGCAATGAATTACGGGGAGATGTACGGTCTATACTACTACTCTCTCTCTACTGACTAAAGAGTTTAAACTTGTACCAAAACAAGGGTATGAAATTATAGCTCATCGCTCATCACCGTTCTATTACCGTGGATGTGACCTTCCTAATATAAATAAAATAAAGAGATTGTTGCGTGTATGTCTGAGTGACTGTGTGCGGCCTGTGGACTAGACGATTTCACCGAAAGTTTCCAAAATTTGGTTACTTGTACCTTGGTCTAGGCCCCAGATCGAAATGAAGAGTTTTTTTTATTCAAATTTGTAACTAGGAGCTCTCATGGGGACGTTTACCGGGGCCGGTCTGGGGACCTGAAAAGTTGACCGAGAGTTACCAAGTTTTTGGGCGCGGATAGCTTGGTCCAGGCCCGAACCAAGATGAAGCATTTCTTAGAAACTTCGAACCAAGGGGGTCTCAGGGGGCGTTTACAGGGACATGTAAAAGTAGTTGAAAATGACGAATATAAGTGTCGATTTAATAGCTATCGCTAAGATCAATAGTGAAACTCCAATCGCATGAACTTCCAAATTCACCCTATTAGGCTGCGGGTCGGGGGTCATCGGGGGGAGGGGTACCGAAAAGTAAAAAAAAAAACTGATATTAGTGTCAAATCCATAATTTTCGGTGTCGCTTAGCTCAGTGTTGATACCCAAGACCTTTTCACATTTAGCATTTAGCCCCCCTCATTTAGATAAGGAAGAGGGGCATTATAAAGGGGATCACGAAACATGTAAAAATAATCCACAATGACCGACAATAGTATCAAATCCATATTTTTGGCAGTCGCTGAGATCAATGGTGATATTTTCATTAGCTATGATTTTCAAATTCAGCCACCATTGTATGCGGGCCGGGAGTCCCCAGGAGTGGAGAATTGCGAGACGTGAAAATAATCAAAAATGACCTATATATTTATGTCAAATCCATAGTTTTCGCTGTCGCTGAGATGAATGGTGATACGCCTGCAGACGTTGACTTCCAAATACAGCCCCCATCTGCTGGAGACCAGAGGCATTGTTTTTTCAAAATTGGAACCAGAGGATGGTAGGGGTGTTTACCGGGATATGTAAAAGTAGTATATAATGACAGATGTTAGTTTCACATTCATATTTTTCGTGGTATCGGCAGGGGGACAGAGGCGATTTTTTAAAATTTTAACCAAGGGAGTCTTAGGGGTTGTTTGCCGGGACTTAAAAGTAGTATAAAATGACCAATATTTGTGTCGAATCCATATTTATCGGGGTTGCTCAGATGTATAATGACACTGCCGATAGTGTATATTTTCAAATTCAACCCCCACGGTCTTCCTAATGAAAACATGTACATTGTTGGATATACAGGTTGTTTCAAAACAACACCGATAACGTTTGAGAGGTGATTCCTGACACCAAGATAAGATGGAAAGTATAGGCCAACCTGTGTGCACAAACGCTTCCTTTCGGGGTTATAGGCTGCCTAAAATATGAAAAAATGAACTTTAATGGCCAATAGCTTCAAAATTATGAAGCCTACCGTAGTCGGGTCAAGACTTCACCTAGGAAGTAGTATGTGCCCTATCGTAAAATCCATATTTCATACTCCTAAAGTATTCACGCAACATTTTTTATAGAGGTTGTTTGGATACGGGCATGTAATTTGAAGTGCTCACCAACTAGCTGTATAAAAAACTAGCTCTATTGGCATCTCAGAGGGAAGAAGAGGGTCTAAATTATTCTGGCAAATATTAGATTGGTGGACAAATGTAGAAAATTCTACCCAATTACGATATATGTTTTATATTGAAATAAAAATGTATAATTTAAATAATCATCTCATTGAGGTGTCCGCATAGAGAAATTTACAATGAAATAATATATAAATAAAGAAATTATTCCCCGAAATATAAATTAACCCTAGTGTCTATGTAGCTTCTGCATTAATTTTGATGTATAGAAGACACGAATGGGTTTAATACGTAAACCGAAAATAGTGTGTTAAAAATTTACGATACACAGTGCGTTCAAAACGTACTGAACCCCCCAAAGAATTATACTACCTTAAGTCTAATAGCATATTACAATAGCACGTAGCAGCATTGAAAGATTAAGCAGTGCTGAGGGAATATTGTTTCCGGAAAGTTGAGACAGATGGCACTTGTTGTGCGAATAGATATTGCGAGTTCGCAGGTGCGCCAGAGCGATTGAAATGGCAAGACGCTACCTAGTCTCGCTTAGAGTTGCGAGCTGTGATTCGTTTCTTTCGGGCAAAGAATAAATTACTATGTGACATTCACAGTCAGATCATGAAAGTGCGAGGAAACGGTGAGCAAACATGTGGCAATATGTTGTCGTGATTTCCAAGCGGGAACAAGAGGCGGAGAACCACAATAAGTAAGCAAGCGGTCTTCGAAGTTATCAAGTTATGCAAATAAGGATTTTAAAATAGAAGGAATTATGCAAAATGATCGAAGGTTAGTTGTTCGTGCAATTGTGTCAGACCAGAGATTGAGCTTTGATACAGTGAATAACGGGTTATGTGTCGCGTTGTTTTAACGTGTGTACACCCTAAATTCCAAATAAGTTATCCCAGAGGACAAAGACACACAAATGACATAGAATTCTCTTATTTTTGGAGCGTTATTATTCTGACGGCCAGAACTATCTTAATCACATAAAAAATCCTAGCCCGAATTTCTCGAAAGTCTGGTTATAAAAATTAATCCTGTGTTTTGAAAATCTTTTAATCTATTTCGTGATTATGTGGAAAATTAATCGGGAGATATAGTGCTTTCTCTCTTTTGTATTTTGTCTCTCTCTTATTAATGTATATATTTTCCTCTTAGCTTTGTAACCTTTTTGTTTCGGATCCATCCTCGTAAAATTTTCATTGATGTTTTGGTAGACGGTATGTGTCAACAAAACAACATTAAGCAGGATAATCTAGAGCTATGCAGAAATCGGCTTCACTTCGTTTACTAAGTGGTACTTGCTTTTAATTATCAATTAACACTCCGCACTTCATTTAGCAGAAGCAGTACAATTATGAAACAGACATGAAATTTATTTATCACTGCATTACTTGTACCATCTCTGATATGCTATAAACATGGCTGTTACGAAATGCTGAAACAAGATATACTATTTTAAATGCTATATTGAATGATTGATGCCAGTATTTAACAATTTAAAGAATTTGAGCTCATAGAGGATCTTCCATTTACCTATACAAAGTATAATTTATCTGTAATTTAAACGAAAATATCATGTAAAATTCATGTCAAGTTCGGTAATTGTATGTAATTACATGTAATTGTATCATGTAAAATTAGGTAAAAGCATTCGGAGGTTTCACATACTACTGTGGTAGAAACAGAAGCAAGATATCAACGGATAATACTAATGGGCACAAAGTACGAGGCGCATTTCTAAAGAAAGGGCCGATATTTTATTATAACTGACTGGCAATAGTGATCGGATCACGCTTGCGCAGTAACATCACTTGGTCCATTGGCTATCAAACAACTATAGTTTTGCCAGTCATCTGTTTGTTTTCGTATGTGCTGGAGCGTGTTAAAATGGCTGCGCACATACATAATCCCACCAAGTGCGAGGTCCACTCTGTGATTAGATTTCTTCATGCCAAAGGACAAAGTGCTACTGAAATTCAAAGAGGATTGTGTGCAGTGTACGGCGACAGTGTAATGAGTGAAGGAAAGGTACGGCAATAATGTCGTGCATTCCGAGAATACCCTACAAATATCCACGACGAAGAAAAGAGTGGAAGACCAAGCATTCAGACTGGCGACTTGATGCAGCGAGTGAATGGAAAAGTAAAAAAAGTAGTCACTTCACCATTACCGCTGTACATCAAACTTCCAGAGGTTTCACCAAAGACTTTGTTTCGAATTGTTACAGAAACATTAGGATATCAGAAATTGTTGAAGTGGCTGAACTTCCAGGCGGCGAACTTCTATGCAGAGGGTATAAAAAAAACTTTTGCCACGGTACAGAAAGTGCTTGGAAAATAACGGTGACTATGTTGAGAAATAAAGTGGCTATGTACTTGATTTTACCCAATAAAACAATGTTGCTAAACTTACTTACCTGTTTCCAATTAAATATCGGCCCTTTCTTTTGAAATGCGCCTCGTAGTTCCGCTGCCTCTATATCACTGTCAATTTAATACCATTAAATTAATATGGGCTCAAATTAAGAAATACGTTTCGTGCAAAAAATCTACATTAAACTGCCAGAAGTTGAAGTTGTAATAAGGGAAGCTATTCAAAAAGCTTCACCACAAAATTTCCTTCAATACTTTCTTTTTTGTGTTGCCAACGAAACGAGAAAGTTACTAATAGTTGCACGTAAGCCTATGATGAACTACCACACATTACCTATATATTGAGAAATAAGTAACTAGACGTTCTCTTCATAATTGATTTTGAGGAACGTATTGTTATGTGTGTTTGACGAAACTTTTCTAAAGTATTTAATGAAGTTCAAAATTAACTCCCGTGCTTATGATCATTGTAAAAAGAAGATACTATAATATTAACGTTACAATCTTTATATAAAAGAAACGATAATAATTCTCATATATAATTCTTCATTTTACTGATTATACAAATTGAAAAATACACATTGGTTCATACACATAATCGAAGGTGTAATTCGTCTTAAACAGCAATTCCTGTAACATGTGATATCCAATCCAAGTATGATGAAATGCGAACATATACTGCTGGTGCCCATGGACCACAAAGGCCATCAGTCCAGGAAGCTATTCCAATAGCTGTAAAACGATTGTTTTCCTGCAAGATCAGGGGGCTGCCACTGTCTCCCTGTTGAAGACATATGTAGAAAATATTAACTTTCCTTTTAACTGGTGTGAGACATGGACGCTTTGAAGTGTTTTTCTATACAGTCAGCGACAAAAATTATTTTGGTTTGGTAAAATAAATTCTCGGAATAACTATGGTATAACTTTAACATACAACGGTGGTATGAATGGAACGTACAGAAAATTACACCCTTTTTAATTGACTGAAAACAGCACTCAAATTATCCTTCCATTCTAAAGTTATTTACGAAACTAACTCCATCAAAGGGAAAGAAATTTTGTCGCTGACTGTACACTCCGTTTTCACAAATACATGTTTTAATTGTTTTCGTAATAATAACATATTACGGAAGATCATAAATATAATAAAATCGTGACGCATACGACAAGTGGAAGAGCTGTAGATTTAATACGCTAAACAATAGATTTGTAGTGAGGAGGTATGCGAGTAACAAATCTCTTACTAGACTAACAAGAAATTAAGCGTATATCGTAAGGTGGTGTTAAGTGTGGTAACAATCCCTACTAGATAGATTCGACTAGCCAACTATGTCGTGAGAAATAGACGAAATCAAGTAAAACTAATTATTATATCCAATAGAACTGAGTAAACAAAGCGACAAACTCACATTCTTTCTCTAAAAGAAAGCTTTAATATAATTTAAGACAAAATTCCTCTTCCAGCTATAAGAATTTTAATAGATTTTATGAACAAGTGGAAAAGGAAAAAGAATTTTGAATCGGTACATTAATTAAAACAACTCTCAAAATTGTTCCAAATTAATGATTTGAGAAACTGACTGCTATTTACACTTTTATAGATACTCATATCACCAAGAAGCCCCCATACTGTACGCGTCTGTGGGCCACCGATGGGCAACTAGCGACATCTTGCCAAACATTGGCGTCCCAGCAGTTGCCTCACTTCCACTTTCAAAATTATGCCATTAGCGGCAGATACGCGACGGAACACCAATGAAGCACAAAATTTCTCCCCCAAAATACGTTAAATCGCAAATATGCTTGATTTATTTACATTAAAGTGAGTAAAAAATCACTTTTAACGAAGTAATGATGTACCCCGGGGTGGACGCGAACTACAAACCTTATGATTAATAGCCGCGCGTTCTTAAGACTTCGCCACGGAAGCGATACAGAAAACATTGCTTGTAGAGAGAAAAGTCGTTGAAGTTATTTAATTTTGGCTAATTAAGGTCCTCCTTTAAGCGTGTATATTCGACGATAACCGTTTGGAATCAGATAAAATGCATTTGTCATGTAATGCAACAAAATGACACTCATCTATTTACTTTATTCATAATTCTACCATATTCACGTTCTAATAATCGGCGTCAGTTGTCATCTAAATTCATACAAGTATGCGCACTAATCTCAAGATTTTTCACTTCATGAAGTAGAGGCAGGGGTTACTCTTGCCCCTGGAGCATACTTTAGGAACAATTCGTCAGGAAAGATAATAACATTATATAATAATAACTGCATGGATATGACTGGCGATAGTTAGTGTTCGTTTCTTCGCGATTCTTCCATGTTCTGATATCCATGTCAGGTTTATATAGGTACTCCTTCCGTAATTACCACAAGAATATTGAACTAACCAGATCAAACATATCACTGTACCGTAACTCCCATTATGCCAATTTACTTTTTATCCTTTACAGCTATTATCTAAACGTTCATGTCCCTCTTGTTATAGAGGAAACTTAAAGAAAATATTAAGAATTTTACATTGGCAAACCCTATAATCTCACCCATGAAACATTTTGTTATGTTTTTCTCAAGCATTTATTCAGTATTCCACAAAATAGACTGTTTTTCTCCTAGAGCTATATTTTACCATTCCTATCCTTGCCTTTATAGTGTCGTCCCCGAGGAAAATCTTCACGTTTTTCAAGATATTCTGATGCTTGTCTATTACATATCTTGGGGTGTTTATTAAAGATTTCCTTATATGTCTTTTCTTGTGATGATTGAACCAATCGTAATTAATAGTAAATTTCATCTACATGTGTTGACCAGTTCCTGTCCCTTTCATTTCTTTCGTTTTAACCATAATTGAGTATGAAACTACCTTCCTGTTTTTCTCCCATAACTTCTTGGAATCTCCCATTTTAATTACGCATGTTCCCCTCATATCACTATTTATAATTTCTTGATCTTCTTATAATGATCTTCTTATATATACGTATCATCACTATAGTATTCTTTTTCCTTTAAATTTTAACATTATAACTAAATTATCAACAAGTTCTACTAGCACTACTTTTCTTTTAAGCACTTACAAATAATTATTCCCACAGCATTATGACTACCTTTTCTCTACCAGAGTAAACCTCCTATATTTCTTGCCTGTCAACTATTCATTACCTTCCCATCTAATTTATCTAACTCCTACCAAGTATGGGTTACTTTGTTTCATTTATTCTTTAACGTATTCTAAATTTCTTCCCCATAACATGATACACGCGTTCCATACGTCGATCCTAAACTATTTCTCGTGCTTGTCTTGCTTTCTGTATCTATTTCCTTCACATCATTATTCTCTCGTCGAATAATCTCTCCCAACCCAAGCCTCTCCCGAAGATCCGAACGGGCTGATATTTTTTCTCCATAATTATATTATGCTCTGCGAGAAATCATGGACATATGTTCTCATTCTCTTGTCAGTACACCATGGAAAAATATAACTGAACTAATTAACTGTTTTATTCAAAGTATTCCCGTATATCGCTTTGGGCCATTGGAGCACCTATGATTCGATATACAGGAACGACTTTTATATATGCCACTCTGTATTTACTACATACTTCATAAAATTACCGTATAACCTGAGAGTAATCTTAATGTATGTAATCTCTCTGTAATCGGCTCCTCTCATTTATGGACAAATAATAATATATCAATGTCCGGTATTAAGAAGTTTCACTGTAATTAAATAGAAATAAAATCTAATATAATTTCCTATATACACTTCAAAATTATTACTATAAAGAAAGGATTAGACATAGGACATAACATTTGGTCTCATTCTAAAAGAAGAGAAAGAAATATAGCTTAGCACTTACGTACTAGCATATGTTATAATAACTTCCTCCTAAAAAGATCATTCCAGCTCACGCTAGTAGAATAATTTCACTAAAACCAACTCAATAAATAAGATTGTTTCTAAGCTGGATTTAATTTATAAATATACATCCATTTTGTTTAAACTGATCAATTCTCTTTACGCTTTAGTATTTGAAGTAACACTTTTTTCTCTATGTTACTGAAAAATCATTCTCCTCCACCTCCTCCGCCTTCTACTTATTATTATTATTCCGTCAAAAACTTCTTTGTGTGTTGCTATGACGAGATTTTGTCTATGCGATATTTTGACTCCTGACGTTTCGCCACGCGAGATTTCCACTGAGAGAAATTTCGTTCCGTAATGGTTTGAGTGTAGATATTTTATTAACGCGATGCCTTGAGGAGGCGAGATTTTGGTTAGACAGAATTTTGAACAGTTCTGGTTTGGGCCCAAGATTTTACTCGTGTACAAGTAGATAAATATAATATTACTGTACACAATTTATTTTGTTTTTATGTATTCAAAGGGCTCTGCAACCCGAAGGAGAGTTTCGATAAAAGAGATAATATAAAGGTAACCAAGAAAGTTCTGTCGCTTTTTGTGGAGGTCAGTGTTCAATTAGCCGTCACACCGTGAGTTGAATGTGAATGGAGATAAGGCGAAGGTCAATTGTTAGTGTGGCTATATCCAACATACTACCTGGTTGTGGCAGTTTAGTTACACCCTGAAATTGTGTAAAGACGGAATGAACATGGGATATCTATAGAGGGTTATAAAGGCGTGTATGCTGTACGAATTCAAACTGGCGTCAAATGCCTCTGGATACTGGTGGAAGATATGCCAGGTCTTTAGTCATGGTGGCTTGTCTCCGCGAACAATACATCGGTGATTTAACAAGTTTGAGAACGGTGACGAAACACTCGAAGACGTATTACGTGCCGGAAGACCAACACATGTACAGAACGAAGATCTTCAGGCAGCAATTAAGGCGAACAGTGGGCAGACATGTGAGGAATTGGGGCTACAATACAGTATGAATGGAGAAACCATTCGGCAGCACCTCCATCAACTTGATAAGCACCAGAAGTTAAGTCGAAGGTTCCCACATGAATTTACTCCGGGCCAGAAGGCAACAAGAGGAGACACCTGTATTTTTTTACTGTTTCGTCTGAGGTACGAGCCTTTTCTGGACAGGATGTTGATACGTGATGAAAAGTGGGTTCTGTAAGAAGCTCCACTGCACCATCATCATTGATTAGCATCCCATGAACTGGTTAAAAACAGCAGAAACCAGCTTTGCACCAGAAGAAGGTCCTTCTGTGTGTTTAGTGGACTGGTCACTGCATCATACATCGGGAACGGGTCACCGGCTGATCGGAGCATCAAAGCAACTTTGTACTAATTGTCAGCAGTTCAGCCATGTTGTGGAAAATCTCAAAACATTGGAGCCAGCACCTCTGAATCACAAAGGGGTCCTCGTTTTACAGGACAACGCTAAGCCCTACGTGTCTAGGATGACACAGAACACCATTCTACTCCTTGGATGGGAAACATTATTGCATTCGCTTTACTCTTCGGACAATTCACCTTCCGATTATCACCTGTTTCATTCCTTGGACAATCACCTTAGAGGACGCCAGCTCAAATCCCTAGTAGAGATCCAAAACGCACTTGATACTTTCTACGCTTCACGGCCCACGACGTTCTACTGTGGTGGAATCCATGGCCTTTCAGAACGTTCCAAGGAGGTCGTCGATGCTGATGGGGGCTACTCTTGATCTTACAAGTACATCTTAGGTGACATATGGATGTTCGAAGGTGGTGGGTGAAAATGGACAGAACTACCTTGGTAAACTTTATTGTATCTGAAGAGTAACCTTATCCAATCCATATAAGAACTCTCACACCAAATAAACTATTTTCTTCCACTTGTAACTTGTAGATTTTCACAACTTGTACAAATAACATTTCAGTTAATTAGCAAATATAAAATGTATGAAGTTTCTTGAGATGCGGCTCTATTGATCCTATTGCCTGTGATAACGGTCATGTGGCAATATGAAGTTTGTTAGTCGTGTATGAGATCATGTCTTCATAGAATACCATGCTATAAACATCGCCAAAACATAGTGGCCTCCTTGCCGGTAAATGTCGATCGTCGAGATAGCGATCCGTCGAATGATTGCCACTAGTGCGGTCTATCTGCCGGAACTAGGGTTTTGTCGAGTCGAAACAGATACCTATAGTCGGGGTGTTGAAGATACCACAACATAGCAGCGACGACTTCATTTTGGTCCGCGCTTCTTTTCTTCGATTCGTCTCGAATGCTAAAGCTATGAAGGAAATGTAGTGAAAAAAATTAATTGATAAATGTGCGCTAAAATAATTATATTTTCATTATTTAAGTTTAATTATGATGTACATAAAACGTGAAATTTTATTATATTTTGAAAGCAATTGAATGATTGTTTATTATCTTCTCTATGCTTGTCTATCATTGATATGAAAATAAAAATGGCGTGGGGGGTTAAGAAGCAATTTACTTCGCAGGTTTTCGTTGAATTATCTGGCTTAGAACCTTATTGATCCTATTAAAGGGAAAATCAGGACTTGTCAAAATATATTGAACTAGGTAAAAGAGTGAAGTAAGAATTTTGAAAATATATTTTGTGTAGGTCTCTGGCTGAAACATCGGTACAGTTGTTCAGTATGAGATATGAGCTTAAGAAGAAAACTTAATTTGTTATTCTTAAAAACTAATTGAGTTTAAGTTGGATTGTAAACTACTTTTGTGGAAGTAGGACTCACAAATAATTAAGTTTGTGGTTGTGTAATATTCCATTTTTTCCTTATAATTCCCCACTAAAACCTCATATATTACTACACTGTATATTTTCACTTTACTTTCGGAGAAATTGTGAAACTTAAGTTTATTTTGTCTTAGAGACCACTAAATACCTCATAACCTTACACAAGAAATAATTATTCTACATTATTTTACTAGGTTATTTGCTTTAAAATGCCATTTTGTAGCCTCATTTTCTAAAATACTTACGAAACACGGACCACTATTTGACATATCATCGATACAAATTTTTTTCGAATCCACATCACTCCAAGTTTGCCTGCATTGTTCATTGCTGATTACGATCATGTTCACATATTTTAGATAGTAATCATCTTCTGTGGTAGCTGCAAGGAGGTAGATTACTTGTATTGTAATTTACAAGTTATTAAGGAGTCTCGTTTAGTTTATGAATACTAATAAGTTTATACTATATGTCACGAACTGTTTCAAGGTAAATGTTAATACGTTAAGCACTAACCTATAATTACACAGGCCGACGTTTTTAAACTTTTGAAAAGTTACAGAAACAAAACTCACTGATTCTGACTAATTTTAGGTCCCTGAATATGAATATGATATCCAATTTACTACATAACCTTGCATTTTTGTGTAATGCATAGTTGCCAGTTTTACCATAATAAGGAAAATGGGCCATCAGGAAGTGTACCGGTCAATGAGCTGTTTGCGTGAAGGAAGGAAATCAACTTCATTTCGACAGTTGGTCAAGAACGACATTCAGGTTTTAAAAATTCTTAAAATTAATTTATTGAATCAAACTAGTTTAAAAAAACGATATATTATGTTTGTGTATTAGCACTAAAACTATATATATTCTGTAAGTGTATCCCTATTAGCATTTACACAGACAGAGTAATTTATAAAGTCTAATGTTTAGAGCTGCGAATAACACAATCTGCTTTACTTTTTCCTTTTAGGAAATGTTGGGTCCTCTCTCTTCACCGACCAGCAATAGTCTCCCATCATTCCAGGGTCCCAACGTCCTTGATATCGAGTTTCCGTCGTTCGTATATTCTGGTGAAACCGTTCTCCCATTTCGTCAATTACATCTGCAAGATTTTCTGGAAAGAAGTTGAGGTGGAAGTGCAAAAAATGGATTTTCAAACGCATGCGACATCCCAGAGCTTCATATGCGACCAGAAGTTGCTGCACCAGAGCCTCGTAACTTTATGCTTTAGTTTTGCACAAAAAATCTTTTACAACTTGAAGAAAAGCACGACAGTCATTTAACTCTTTTTCGTGTAAACTCTGTTCAAACAATTCGTCATGGACAAATTTTCGAATATCAGGTCCTGTGAAAACTCCTTCTTTAAATCTACAATGACTTAGTTTTTAAAACCACTGTCTAAGATACTTAAATCCTTCACCTTCTTTGCCCATAGCTTTCACGAAATTCTTCATGAGGCCCAATTTAATATAAAGAAGTGGAAGCAGCACCTTAACTGGATCGATCAGAGGCTCATACCTGACATTGTTGGTACCGGGCTGAAATGTCTCTCTGTGGGGCCTCTCTTTTTGTGAAAAATGTTTTTCTGTGGCTCTTAACTCCCAAAGACACAGACAACAATAGTACTTTGTAAATCCACCTTGCAGACCAAGTAATATTGCAATAACTTTCAAATCTCCGCAAATTTGCCAACCATATTCTTTGTAGTTAATACGATTAGAATGAGCGCGAGATCCTCGTAAGTCTCTTTCATCGAAACGGAGTGTGCCAAAGGAAAGACGGCAGCTTATTTCCATTATGAAGTAAAACTGCTTTCAGACTCTACTTAGACGAATCTATGAAAATACGCCAATCGGATGGATCATGATGAAATTCTAATTCATTCATTAGATCATTGATGTCCGTGCAAACGCAAAGGGAACCTTCCGTTCTGTAGTATTCTGAAAAGGGCTCGTTTCTTTTCCTGTAGTGATTGTAAGTAGTTTCATGAGCCAGTAAATTCCACTCTTTGAGTCTAGCTTTCTCTTTCGAAAGTTGTAATTCTCTCACTAAATCATCGAACTCATGTTGTAGGATGAAGTGAGGCTCATCTTCACGTGGAAGGAACTGTCTCTCGGATATTCATATGCAGATATTGAGTTGGTGTCCTCATCGCTTCCTATAGGCGCTGTAATATCGATAGTTTCCCAATCTTTCGGAGGAGTAGGTACAGGTAAATATTCTCCATGGGGCACAGGTTTGACCGCGGAATGTAAGTTTGGGTATTCGATGGCACGCTGTTTCTTCTTGTTACTTCCTGCTGTATTCGTCACACAGAAAAAGCAATCATCATGATTCCGGGGTTCCCTCCATATCATCGAAACAGCAAATGGCATCCTTCATTTGGTTCCTTTAAGCCAGCCAGGCAGAGTCGCATAACACATCAAACAACACACATGAGGGACTCAACTTTTATCTTGATCACCGATCCCAGCCAAAACAAAAATATGATTTTCTAACGTCATCATTTATCGATATAATCTGCGACTTAACCATAAATACGCCACAGATATAACAAAATCTGTCCGGTGAGTTTTTACATCCTGTGCGAGAAGAACTTGACATTTTGCACAGGAAAGCGAAACTTAGAGCAACAGCATAACCACTTATTCCATAAAATCACTAAAAGATACTGAAAACAAAGGAAACCAGTTCTAAAAGATACTGTAAAATAAAATTGAAGTTACTGACGTAAAAATTCCAAGTCAATTCTCCCGACAAAATACTTATACACTTGAGAGATTACTTACTGCAATTCGTAAGAGCAAGACTGATCCACGCAATAACGGAACAGTCGGCGCTTTTTTCGCCCGCGTCGTCGTGCCGCTCATTGTTGCTACATAGACTTCAATCACTCCATTTTTTAAACCGGTTTCAGTGGTCTAAAACAAACAAACAAAGGAGGGGGAGGAACACAAGTGTCAAGGATTTCAATCAACCCCGTCCTTCCGGTATTCATTGAAACACACACACACTCACACACACACACACACACACACACACACACACACATATATATATATATATATATATATATATATATATATATATATATATATATATATATGTATATGTATATATATATATATATATATATATATATATATATATATATATATATATATATATATATATATATATATATATATGCCAACAACAAGGGGGATCCTATCTGTCGCCAACTGAGTGAAATCTAATTTATTTTTTACTCAAATAGCATTGTCAGACCGGTTACATCCATGACAACTGAAGCCGTCCCTACAAAATAGCAAAATTGGCAACAATGCATAACGCTAAAATACGAGCTAATGTAGTAAAACGGTTATCAATTTCGAATTCAGCATCCTGAAATTAGTCAAAATCGGAGATCTTCCTTTCTGTAACTAACGGCCAGTGTTATTAACATATTTAACAAAAGATTTTTCTGAGAAAGTTAAAATATTTTTCACAGAACATAAACACTCCATTAATGTTTTCATTAAAGAATTCCTGTCGGCTTTACCGTTTAAAGTTAAACCTTTGGACAAAATTTTTCACTCCAATGGTTATTCTCATCATTTCAAATCGAGGCACTAATATCCTCTATTACTGAATATATTACAATATTGTATACCCATGTTGTACTGTATAATATTTTGATATACTGCCAACAGTTGGTAGTTACTAGTACTTACGTGTATTATCAGCTCCCCACCCAGCAGCTATTACAGTTCTACCAACGTATGTGCCAGCATTTCTAGGAGGCAGAAAGATTGGCTGAATTGTTGCTGAGGGAAAGAAAGTGCAAATATTAATTAAAAATTTGTATAAGAGGTCCACATTTTGAACATATAAGTTAAATCGGGTGTTATGTAGTATTTTCATGTTCTCTGCATGACCGATCATGAGCGTAGAACTTAATATCGAGAAAAAACTGTATTTTTTAAATTTTGTAGCCCTGTTTTTAAGTGGGAAAAATGGACTACCAACTTAATATTCACATAACTTGTAAATGATTTTAATCTATTTTCAATGTCAACTCGTTTCACCAAGAGTACAACATATATATGTTAATATATTTATATTGAGTTAACATTTACAACAAACTAGCCATCTAATAAATGTTTACTAAATATAGTTTTATATATTTTGTCACCAATAGAGTTTCAATATCTTAATATTTATTTAAAACAAGAATATAGAAAAAAATTAATGTAATAGGGTCCTATTAATAATGCGTGTCAAATATTTGTAAAGGTTTTAATTAAGGATCACAACCAAAGAGTATTGCATTAGTATTTAATTTATACAGAATACATGTCCGTAACACAATAGGAGATAAAATTCAAAAGAAATGAACGCGTGCTAGATGCAAACCTCCATAAGAAAAGCATGAATAGTATTTTACTTCTTTCTTTTCACACGTGCTTTCTCTTTATGTTTTGAAAGTAAACTATGCTAATTAAAGTAATAAAGAGTATCGTTAAAGAAATTTTTTATGTATCATACATGGAAAACACGTCTCTAAAATTAAAATAAAATCAATCCTATTTCAACATTATACTGTGGTGAGAACCTGCAAAATGTTCGCAATAGTCTGCTTATGTGCGTACCCAGTGTTGTTTTGTGTTTGTTGACTATTGAGGCACTGTTTCAGCTTCATTTTACAATAAAACGTGATATAAATTTGTTTTCAAGTAGTACATATTGCAGGTTGCAGGTGTTTTTGCGCGAATAATCATTAATACGAACTACTGACTCACTGATATAAAATAGCGTATATTCTGGTTTACATGAAAAACTCAAATTTGGCTGGCTTGTACTCTTAGGAGAGAAACCAAAAGTGAATTTGCCAAAAGCATATTTTTACATTTTCATAGGAGGAATGAAAAAAATATATGTTATTCAAACGGGTGTTTTATTTGACAAAATCTGATAGGCGATTTGAATTGGTATAAGAAATTAAAATGCAGTGAATTTATAGGTCCTTGATAGCGTTATCTGAGTAAACTACTGAAACCGAAACTTTCTAACTTTAATGGAGTTTATGGGGAAATAAGACATCTTCCTCAAGTTATTTATTTCGGATACTCTATAGTAGTCAATTATTAGGCACTTATCGTAGGATTACGATGTCCAAAACCGAAACACGTCAAAATAATTTTAGGATTGGTTTCTTTCATTAGGTTATTTTTATCATATTTTAGTCAATTAATTGAAGATTTTTCTCCATTGGAAAACGGTGGACTGTCCTCAAAAAATTGAATTTAATTAGATGAAATAAGCAATCTTTCCTTTTGCCCTCATTTACACACTATGTGTTTTATTGGGTCTATTTCTATACGCATACATGCCAATGTACATCTAGAACATGCAACTAGTAAGGCTCAGGGATGCCAGGTAACTAACTAACTAACTAACTAACTCTATGGCCTATGGAACCCGGAGGTTCAGTGCCGCGTTCACAAAAGCTCTCCACTGACTTCTATCCTTAGCTAATTGGATCCAGTTTCTACTTTGTATTCCTATCTCTGCGAGATCCATCTTAATATTATCCTCCCATCTGCGCCTAGGTCTTCCTAATGGTCGTTTTCCTATGGGTCTACCAGTCAAGACTTTGAAAGCGTTTCTACTTTCTTCCATTCTAGCTACATGACCTGCCCACCTAAGCCTCCTAGACTTGACGATCCTAACAATGTTGGGTAAACCGTATAAACTATGTAGTTCCTCGTTATGAAGCTTCCGCCATTCCCCATTCCCGTTCCTCTTGGGTCCGAATATTCTTCTCAGGATCCTGTTCTCAAATACTTTCAGTCTATGTTCTTCCCTCAGAGTAAGCGACCATGTTTCGCAACCATACAGAACAACAGGCGTGATTATCGTTTTATATATTTTAAGCTTCAAATTCCTCGACAGAATTCGCGACGACAAGAGATTTTGAACCGAATAGTAACACGAATTCCCTGCTTTTAGTCGACATTTAATTTCTTCGTGAATATGATTTTCGTCTGTTAATATTGATCCTAAATATTTGAAAGTATCCACTTTATCAAAAGTATTATTTAATATTTTAACGCCTCCACAATTTGCCGCATTACGGTCCCGACGCACTTCCATGTATTTAGTTTTCTCTGCATTTACTTCTAAACCCATGTCCCTGCAAGCGTTTAATAAGATCTCTGCATTTATTTCTACTGTTCTCCTATCACCCCCTATTAAATTTACATCATCAGCATATGCCATAACCTGGTGAATGCCGTTCAACTCTAGGCCCTGGTTGCTATCTTTGATTTTCCTTATGGCGTATTCCAGCACAAAGTTAAATAATAATGGCGACAACGCATCTCCTTGTTTCAGGCCATTTTCGACGTGGAAGCTCGTGGACAAAAATTTTCCTACCCGGACTTTACTTTGGGATTCACTTAAACATATCTTAATTAATCTAATTAGCTTTCTCAGTATTCCAAGCTCCGTAAGAACGTTGTATAATGTTTCTCTCCTAACCGAGTCGTAAGCCTTTCTAAAATCAATAAATAGTTGATGTACCGGGGTATTGTATTCCCACTTCTTTTCGAGTATTTGGCGAATGGTAAATATTTGATCGATAGTTGATCGATTTCGTCTAAATCCGCACTGATAATCTCCAATAATTTCATCTGCGTATCAGGGCCTGCGTAGCAACCAAGGGCCTAGAGTTGAACGGCATTCACCAGGGATGCCAGGTAGTCTGATTATGTTTTAGGACGCAATATGGGCCAATACCATTCTGATTTTGGCAGGGTACCTTGGTCCACGCCTCCAATTTGGTAGGGGTACATAGAACGACCCCCTTAAATTTTGGAAGTTGCCAAATGTAATAATTATTTATGATACTATTAAGTATGGTTAAAATTTTCGATCATTTCAAACTCAAAGGAGACGAAAAATGTTTTTTTTTTATCATTTTAAATCTCTAATTGTAGTGATTCATCTTGCTATCGAATAGCTGCTCCTTAAATGGTATGTTCAGCAATTCTAGTGACACATGTCACAAGAGTTTCCCGAGAAACGTCCTTTCCATTTTTTCGTGATCCCCGTTTATGCTCTATTTCTGGCAAAATACGTACTATTCCTCGTTAACATGATGTATCTTGTATACTTTCGTATAGCAGTACGCTCCAAATAAGGTGAATTATCCACTAAGAGTAAACAATTATCTGCCAAACTTGATTCAGCTAACTAAATTGACAATCGTGGTAATTTTATAAAATGTTAGTAGTCCCAGCAATAGACCGTGTTTATTAGTGTCATATTCTGTAGGAATTTGAATGCAAATTGATGTTAAGCGGTCCAATTTCGCAATGTTACTTTTTGCCACTGTTTTTTGACCTGAAAGTTTTTATGGAAACTTTTTTCTATAAAATTTGTCGTCCTCATATTAGTTTTGTTTTATGCGTAATATATTACACCTAATTTTTAATTTTTCACAACAGCAATCCCATTCCTTCTTAGAATTGTTGTCTGCCTGACTGGCTTCTTTTTATTTGTCATTCATCTACAGAATAACTGAGAACACGTGGAATTCAGGGAGAATGAGCTACTAATATCAAATTATAGACAGACTAGAACACAAAGAATACAACAGATTGTTTAGTTTTACGGTAATTAGAAACAAACTACCTATTACGTATTAAATTAAGTGCGACTATCTGTGTGCACATGCAGTAAATGCACATTTTTCCTCTGCTGCTATTTGATGGATCAAAACGAAATTTTCATTTTAACTTGAAATATAAAATAGGACAAATAAATGCATTTTATTATGCACCTAGTTTGCAGTGTTGCTACATAATAACTAAAAGAATCGCGAAAAGGGACCTTTTTTGGCACTTTTTTGAAATTTGAAATAGAAAATCGGGAGTGGGGCAGGAAAAGTCGCTATATTTTCAACTCTCGTATTTTAATAATTTTGTAAAATATGAAATAAAAAATAAATCAATGAATTTTTAATTATTGCTTCATTTGTACGTTTTATGATTAACTAATTCATATCGGACTTCCAAAGTGAAACATCAAAGAAATTTAATGACCATGTCTACAGCGACAACTCCCGTTCACGACACCTCTTCAGTTTTATTAGAAAGAGGAAAGAACAAGTGAGAAAGAAGAGAAGGAAGTAGAAGGAAGGAGAAAAAGAGAAAGAGGGAAAGGAGAAAGAAATTAGAGATAAAGGATTACTGGATAATGATGGAAATATGGTAAAGAAACTTGAATAGTTATTAGAAAAGGTGATTCATATTCGAATATTATTACTCGAGGATCAATTCTAAAGCGATCCCGAAGAGAGACATGCTCCCTCATACTACCCCGACCTGGATATGGGGAACTACACAAGTGAGAGTTGCCCTCCGCAGTCGAGCTGACGAGAAGTTTTAACTTAATTGTTTGTCTATTATTAAGAAATGGTCAATAACCTGTATCCAGTACCTGAATTTTTTATAATGGAGATCGAACACACACTTGAATCAGTCAAGAAGAAAAAAATTCAAAGTGACTTACACAATTTCCACAAAACAAATTCCGAAGTTGTTGAGATTCCTAAAAATACTGTCGTTATTAAGGCTCATCCTGTTATTTGGGCTTTTCTTCCAGAGCCGAATTAGACTATTTTAGAATTGGTTATCTTTCATGACCTCTGTCATGGACTAATACATATAACATGCTATTACACACTTACTATGAACACTTTTATAGTAAATCAATATTAAACGCTACTACTTAAAACTAAATTTATCATTCATTTACATGCACGCACATATACAGAGGACAGCGTATCGACATGGGTGAAAATAGTTAAAGAAACCAATTAACTACACCTGGCGAACATTTATTACATCTATTAAGAAAATAAAAGCAGAATTTTATACACATGCAATAAACATACATATAAATATATCAATCTACAAACGAGATCGAACAATAGCATATGCTAGGATATATACATGTGTATTTATATATATTAACAGATTAAAAGGAAAGAGAGAAAAATATATATTTTCATTTAACTCTTAATAAATATGATACAAGTCTGTGAATAATTACAGTCTACAATTTGATGAGTGGAAGAAAAAATTAGTGGAGAGTTATAAATGAGTCTTTATCTCATATATGAACATTTTAAAAGTAATTATACGAGTCCTCCCTCTTAACTCTAGATGAGCTATAGTATCACATATATTATCTCAGTACCCCTTTCTGGTGTCCATACCATTAACATTTTTCATTGTTATACACACAAAAGATTACGTTTTTTAAATCGTAACTGACACATATTCTGTTCGTAGAAGTATTTATCGGTATATTTTCCCCATTTCTGGGGTTAAGAGATAGAAGTTTTGTCACTAATATCACGGTGACTAATGTTACTTACTCTGTCATTCACTTACTATCCCAGTCACTGACTATCTTTCAGTCAATATCACCTTGTACTACCAGATGTACACATTTAACGTTAGATTCGCACAATGTATATATATATATGAACTAGAATTTTCCAAGTTTAGAAAGATTTTCGTTGGTATTAAGAATTACGCTACTGAGGTGGAAACACTGATCGAGATTGAGGATTCGTATGGGAGGGATGGAATCGAAATGTAATTTTAGAGAAGGATTTCAGTTTACTAACAGAGGGTAGATTGAAGAGTACATTAGGGTTACGATGACCTGCCTTAATCCCATGCTACATGCAGCTAGTGTAATACAGATGATGTTAGTCATCACATATGTTACCTAATAATATCACAAAGCTTTGGAGAGAGATTCCTTTTGGCTAAGCGGTTAGCGTACGCGCCTTTGACGTAGGAGACCCGGATTCGGTTCCAGGCGGGAGCTCATGTAGTTAGGATTCCACGTTAGTCAGTAGGTTCACGTCTTACATAGTCTCGCTAATGAACGGGACGCTAAACTAAAATCAACTCAACTCAAAGTTTTGAAGAGTATGTTCTAACATTCATGCGGCGCTATTTTCTAACATTCACGTTTTATATTCGCTGGATATTTCGGAAATATAGCAACCAAGGACCGTTCGGGGCAGGTACCAAGACTCTTTACACATATTTATTTATTTAATTCACCATTATATATTTTACTTCAATATCATATTTTTATGAAATACGTATTTATTTCTCGATATTCATATACTCATAAATCATTTAAACTTTCAGATCAATAACCCCGAAAAATTAAATTTTTAAGTTGCAAAATTTCACATACGAGAATCCGAATATATCACAAAATTAACTAACTGACCGCACATAATGAAACAATTAGTATTCTCAAGCATTTTATTTAAATTGGTAGACATTTAATTCGCATGGCAAGCACGTAAACACAAAATGTGTATAAATATACGGTTCTAAAATGTTAACACTACTTTTGGGCCCAAAACAACTACCACATTTACGTTTATGGTTTCCAATGGAAACGAAAGTAGAAATTACTGATACTTCGAATGGGAATTCCGAACGAATAATGAAAAAAGTAACATTTTATCGTGTACTGAATTATCGTTCGCTATTGCAGTGGGTCAAAATATGATGGAAAAATGTTTCCTTAATATTCCACATCAACAAATACGTCCACGAATCGTGTCTCGCGACATCTCAGTCGGTAAATCAAGTGCAAATGATATACGTTGAACGGTTGATATTTGTGAAGTTAAACCGGGGAGAGGGTTAAAAATTAAAAGAAAATGTCGAAGAGAATAGAGGGATAGATAGCTAGAGTAGAAAAATGAAGAGCAAAAGCGGCGCTAGGACACTAAAACTATAAAGATAAGTGGTCGAATTTTGACATAGAAGAATCCACACCAAATACACTTTCATATGCAGAAAAAGCTGGCCTACAAAACTGCATGGCCCAACGGGGTCTCTGAGTGCCTAAGTACTAGTCCGTGCGTTCTAGGCAAGCATCTCGCAGGGAATGAGTCCTGTGGAATTATTGAATATTTACAGTTTCCATATCAATTCACTCAGACTACCGACGGTCCAACCGGAAGGTTGGTGTAGTCTTTAATTTAGAATTTCTAAATAAAAAATATCCGACCCCCCAGAAACTGAGAAGAGTTCCGAGTAAAGTATGGAAATAAGAATAAGGTCGATACAGTATAGAGAATACTAACTAGGATGTACCAAAGTTAAAAAATAAATAAAATAAATTTTGTATTAGTAAGCTATGTGCGAAATCTTACTAGTAACTCCCACATCCGCAAGGCCGGCAACCTTGAGGTATCATTTAATTTCAATAGCTACCTAATTTAAAACTGAGAAAAATGAAAATATTTGAAGGAGAGATTATAGACACCTTGGTACGGAAAATGAGATTTTACTGCAATAAATTTTGTATATTACTCACTCCTATCCACTTCGTCACCCCCACGAACAGCAATGAACATAGCTTAATCAGATGACGTAAAAGAAAAATAAAGTTGCAGAGTAGTATCGCAAATGTAAACTGAACGCGTATAAATTTTTAAATTGTTTTAATCCAGTGGTTACTCCGTTCTGTGATTAGCTGAAAAAAATATCCGGAATTGTTTGATATATGAAGACTATTCGTATATTCAGGCCGGATGATCAGTTAGTATGCTTACTGTCACATGTCAAGCCACAAAGTGAAATACGATCCATCTTTTTTACACAACATACTCACCTGACACAATATTCTGATATAAGGATTAATGTACTAATGTTATATATATATATATATATATATATATATATATATATATATATATATATTAATACAATCAATACCTTGTAGCAAAATTACAACTGGGCACATATATGTACGGGTGTCCTATTATTTATTCATACTCATTACTATATATATATATATAGTTAATATTTTTATTTATTCAGTTTCCTTAGCGTCGATTCATCTGCAGACACCCTATACTCCACAATTTCGCCCAAGAATTTTCGCAGCAGTCTCGTTATCTATCTATCTATCTATCTATCTATCTATCTTTAGCTGCTAGGGGTCTAAAAAGGACGAAACAATAGATACATTCTATATTTTCTAACTTTGATTTATTTGCTCCTCTCTATACTATATTGACTAAATCTTGATCTGAAGAAATGCGTGAAGCAATAAAACTATGAATATGCTATTGCCATCAACACGTTCTGTTCTAATTTAGTTTTCGGAATGTCATGATATATTTCCTAAAATATCACTATTTTTGCAAAACTGACTTTTGATGTCACCGTTTTACAAAGAAATAAGTATAAAAAGCTTTATCGACCCTATTATCTATTCACAAATAAATATTTTGTTGTTTTTTAAGAAACAAAATGTATTTTGTTCATTACATATCACCAAGGCATCTTTCTGTGAGGCGAAAAAGTCGAAGGACAAAAAAGTTTATATTTTCGAATAAATTTTGTTGAGATTGGTAAAGGACTGTGAGAAACATTGTTATAGAAAGTTTCGTTAATTGATTTTAATAAATAACATATTTATACATATCTATAATTTTGAGGGGTTTAAACGGGACGAAATGTTTCCAATAATTTGGATTTTTTAAAAATAACAACAATATTTTACATCTTATTGCAATGAATCTGACATAATTCAATCTAAGTAGCATAAGAAACGTTTTCCCGAGACGTGTCAGTAATTAGATAGAAATAACGTTGATCGATATGACGATATTTTTTATGGTCAAGGGGTTTTTTCGGGACGATTTTTGGTTATTTCCAGGTATCCAACTCTCAACAGAATGTGTAAGAAAGTGTCGGCAACTGTGAGCGTACTCTTTAAAACGTCTCCTCTCAAGCATTTCTCATTTCATAAACTATTCTGTTTAAACAGTTCACAGAAATTAGGATGGAAAATTGACAAAAACAGTGTCTACCAACATTTCAGATAGAACATCATTGCCATAACAATTGCTTCGGAGAAAGTCACACCACCGTTCGCTCATAGCAAACAGCATTGAGAAGGGGGAAATATGTAGAGGAGGAGCCCTCCCCACGTGCGTCACGCAGCAGATCAATAGTTGATTGACACCTGAAGTTCCTTTATAGCTGTTTTCTTCCGCTGGTTATAAAGCAGTAAAGCGAACAAGAAAGACTGGTTACAGATTTCAATAACAATTGTATAGGCTGTGCTCTACACAAACATATTTAAAGCTGAGAAAATATGTAGAAGCCCTAGACTAAAAGACACACACCATTTGAAATATTATAATAAATAACTACAATACATGTATATAGAATAAGAAATACATGTTACTCAATGATAATTAAATAATCCAGTGTAACACCACTCTACAATATATCCCATATTTTCAGGAACACCATCAATAAGACCGTTATATTACTGTTTTATTTATGGTTTAGTGTCTCACTGGTAATTACACTGAAAGGAGAGGTTCCGACTTCATATGATCGCATGTAGTTTTTATATGGTTTCTTGCCTTTCACTCCTTACATTGTGTCGTTTATTATTATTATTATTATTATTATTATTATTATTATTATTATTATTATTATTATTATTATTATTATTATTATTATTATTATTGAGTTGAGTTGATTTTGAGTTTAACGTCCGTTTCAGCAGCTAAGCTGTATGAAAAGTAGACGTACTGATTAACGTGGAATCCGAAACACATGAGCTCCTACTGGGAATCGAACCCAGGTACCCCACGCCATAGACGCGTACGCTAATCTCTTAGCTATGGAGATACTACTACTACTACTACTACTACTACTACTAATAATAATAATAATAATAATAATAATAATAATAATAATAATAATAATAATAATAATAATAATAATATAGTTTAAATTAAAAGACAAATTCTGACCAAAGCATACATTAACTAATAAATAATACCATTACAGTTTCGGCAAATTGCTTTGGTTAGACTTTGTCTTTTAATTTATACAAGAAGTTCCAAAGCTAGAATGAGTGATATTCAAATAATATAGTTAATAACATCAAGAAATTTTGAAAACAATAATTTTGGGAGAAAATAGTTTTTGTGGTGGTAAATTGAAGAAATGAAATTAACACTAAAAGCATTTGCGAGATTAAATGTTTTTATAAACTAAACTACTTCCCTGATATTCGAGAAAACCGCACTCAATGTTTTTAATTTCTTCATTTTATCTTCTCAAAAATAGTTTCTTCTTTTTAATGTATTTTATAAAAACTTTGCTTTGTTATAATTTCAGCATCATCTTTACCAAAGGATTTACCAATGAATAAATGAGAACTTTATTTATGACCTCTTTCTAGTACCGAAGCTATACGTTGCTTGAAAACAGTAATGGTTTTAGATTAGGTGTGAAAAGTAATATTGTTGAAATGGTGGGAAATCCACATTTAACATGCCCAGGAGGAATTCAATTGCTCCAAGGGGCTCCCTGTCACTCTCTGAAATAATCACTGCTTGAAAATGAAATCTCTGAGTTTAGTGCCACACAATTATGCTCCAAGGCTGAAGGAGATGGTAGCGAATGAAACAAACAAGTGATGGTAAAATCTTGGCGATATAAAAAGCAGGAGGTAATGGAAGGTCTTCGAGAAAACCCGTGCACATAGTTTTCATCCTTGGCGAGAACCAGGACCGAAGCAGGGGCCACATATCCTAAGAAGTAGATAGGTGCTCTATCACTGAGCCACCGAGGTTTCCGTATAAGTGAATCCATACCTCAAGATCGAATCAGATCTACGTTAATAAGTTCAAATTTTAAAGCTGATCAAGAATCGAACTCGGAGCCTCTTACATCACGCTCCACTAGAAGAGAGCGGGGACTGTAGGCGGTGAAATACAGGGACCTGATCCCTACTAATTGTAACTTCCTGAAGTTAGCTCTCCACTCATCACAAATATATATTCCAAATATTATACTTTATTCCTTTTAAGTCATTTTTAGCACTCAAAGAGCATGTTCCCCAAAAATCTCGAAATCTAATTTTGTAAAACAAATACAGGGGCGGATCCAGGATAGCGATCGGGGGCGATCGCAACCCCAAGAATAGGATTTAAAAAAAATAAAACCCATTACAAAGTTGTAGCTCTTGATTTTTTTTAAACATTGTATTATAATTATAGAATAAAACCTAAAATAAGTAAGTCTTCAATTGCAGAAGTTAAATGAATCAATACATCTCAATAAATTACTTGCATTGGAATTCTTGCTCAGAAAATGCCCACTTTCGAAAATGTAGGTGGTAAACAGTAAGCTATAAACCCATTTGTCCACAAGTGTTTGCCAATATTCCTTAGGACTTTGACGGTACAGAAAGTCAATAAACGTAATGGTTCTGGCATTTTACATGCAAGTGCAATTGAAAATACAAAGAAGGAAGTAATATAACTAGCGTATGAATAGAAATTAAAGTTCATGATTCAAGAAGAATTCGTATTCTTATTATTATTCTTATTCTACTGCTACTACTGTTTATTATTATTATTATTATTATTATTATTATTATTATTATTATTATTATTATTATTATTATTATTATTATTATTATTATTATTATTATTTGTAATCCATCCGTATCAACGTTTAAACAAGTCAACATGCATGGCAGTGCATGGCAGCCAAGTTACGCGAAGAAAATGAAAACTGGCCTGCACTGCCGTAAGCATATTATACACAACTAGAGATTTGGGTAAAATCGCCGATTTCGAGGCTCTGTAAAACCGATTCTAGTAACGGGAAGAAACATGAAATTTAGAATTTAAGGAGATATCCGAGAGATGTGATCATATACCAAATCTCACATTCCTACCTTCAACCATATTCGAGCACTGGACCCCTAAAATATGCAGTTTTCAGGCTCACTGACTCACTGACTCACTCATCAAATTGATTAGGTACTTCCCAATGAGACAGAGACGTGAAACTTAGCACAAAGGTACCTTATAATGACCTGAGTATAGAAAAAGTCCGAAATCTGATGAATGTGCTATGGGAAATTTTACATGGGCAAAAAACTGTCCTTAGCTAAGCAAGAAATCGTTTCACTCACTCACTCATTAAATTGATAAGGTACTTCCCAATGAGATAGAAACGTGAAACTTTGCATAGAAGCACCCTATAATGACTCGAGTACAGAAAAAGTTGGAAATGTGAGGAATGTGTTATGGGATTTTTTTATGGGCTAGAGACTGTCCTTAGCCAAACATATATAGGTTCGTCCTCTCATTCATCAAATTGACTACGTGCTTCTCAATGAGATAGAGATGTGAAGCTCTTCTTAAAGGTACTTTATAATGACTAGAGTGTGAAAAAGATCCGTAATGTGAGGAGTGTGCTATGAGAAATTTTTCATGCATGAAAACTGTCCTTAGCAAAGTAGAAATCGGTTCACTCACTCACTCATCACTTTCATTTGGTACTTCTCAATGAGATAAGATGTGAAACTCTGCATAAAGGTATCTTATAATGACCTGAGTATGGAAAAAGTCCGAAATGTGAGGAATGTGCTATGGGAAATTTCTTATAGGCGAAAAATTGTCCGTAGCCATTAGATACTTTCCAATGAGATGAAGATGTGAATGTCTACACAAAGGTAGCTTATACAGTAATAGCTTGAATATGAAAAATGTCCGAAATTTAAGGAATGTGCTATGGAATTTTCTATAGGAGAAAAACTGTCCTTACTCAAACAGAGATCGGTTCATTTACTCACTCATCATTGATTAGGTGCTTCCAAATGAGATAGAGATTTGAAACTCAGCATAATGGTACCTACCTTATATAATGACTTATCTAAGTAAAAGGTTCCAAATTTAAGTAATGTACTATGGAAATTTTTATGGGCCAAAAACTGTCCATTAGGTACTTCTTAATGAGAAAAACATGCGAAACTCTATGAAGGTACCCTGTAACGGCTTGAGAATGAAATTTGAGGAATTTGCTATGGAAAAATTTTTCATTGAAAAAAAAAAACTGTCCTTAAATCAGAAATCGGGAACGATTCCGTTATTAAACACATCACGTGCATTGTGATAATGTTGTCAATCGTCCGAGTAGTCGAGTTGGTGCCCTCCTCGCTGTCTATCACGTGCGCCTTTGGCGTATGGGGTCCCGAGTTCGATTCCCGGTAGAAGAGCCTTTGGAATTTTAACTCTCCTCGATGTTTCTGTGTTCGTGTCCCTGTCGTTCTAGATTAATAGAAAAACGAGCTAAGGTCACCGAGAAAAATCCGTTATCCGGACATCGGTATATTGTACAAGTATAAGGGATCCTTATGTTTACTATAGAAATCAATACTTAACATACGTTATCCATATGCTACATACGTACTGGCCTCTTTCCCGCGTAGATGTTACTCAGTGGCATTACAGGATGTCTGACATCTAACAGCCTTCCATACATTACGTACGTCAACTATAAGTTACAAACGGCCATCTGTATGTGAGATTCTGACTGTCTACATAGTTCTTTCCTTTGTGCGGAAAGTACGTTTATTCGGAACACTTATACGGAAAGTATGTTTAAAATATACTTTTTCAGTTATACGTTTAGTGTACGTTAAGTCCAAAAACTGCAGGAATTACATATGTAACCTACGTACGCCACATACCTACCTATGTAACCTATGTACCTACGTACAGTTTTTCTGTGTGTGCGAGTAAAAAAGTGAAAGCTAGTAATAAGTAGTTAAGCAAGTTAATGAGGCATATTCTGTGCATCAGTTAACTTTTAAAAACGTGGGCTAAGACACGTACATACTGCCGTAAATTTCGTGGTTGGAAACCCAGACAAGGGAGCCAATATTGTTTTTCATTTTTCGGTGAAGATTTTCCCTTTATTGCAGTCATTTGTATTAAATAGATATTGAAATTAATTGATAAGTAAGAGATTGTAGAAGTGAGGATATTTATAATTAATGAAGTTTCCGAAGAAATGAGAAATTTAATTGTTCGAGTTTATGTGAGACTAGCAACAAGATGTAACGGATTTCGTAAATATATTGGTACCACGAGTTGTATTATGGTTACCACAGTCATTATGTAAAAATGTTCTTGATGCTTCGTGTCTCTATCTGTGAACAGTGTGCGAATCTCTTACGTATCAGCCTTTTCATCAACAGTGAATTTCGTGCCTTTGCTCTTCATATTTCCTGAATTTGCCCACCTGAGGGTCGCCCCCACGCGTCCGCCTTTGCTCGGCCTACTTCCTCACACCTCTTAAGCTCACAATTCTACCGAATTTCAAATTTCTTTTCCTATTTCAACTATCTACAACATAAGATTTTGTATCCCAGGAAAACGCCTATTTAAATAACATGGGGTTTCCTTCATCTCCCTTTAGATTCCTTAAAAAGAAAAAAAAAAAATCACTTTTAGCAATTTTCCTGTAGGTTAGTCGCGGGAGGCTACAATCGTGCCAAATTTCATCATTCTAATCCTGCCGGAAGTGAATAAACATTTTGGGGTGTAGAAGACGTCCAATATAAATAACATGGAAATGGTTTTTCAGTTCCTCATAAAACCACTCTAAAGTTGGAATTGTTTATCTTTACTGATTACTTAGGTAATACTAACGAAAACGTAGAAGCATACTGAATTTCAAGTTCTTATTCCAATTCCAAGTTCCTAAAACATGAGATTATAGGTCCAAAAAAGACCCATTTAAATAACATGGGGAAATTCTTCATCCCCCTTCATCATTTCAACTTTCCACGTCAACCGGAAGCACCTCTTTAATTTATGTCAGTTCATTTAGTTTTATATACAGTTGGATATGTTGGTGGCAAATATTATTAAGATTACAAGCTATTTGAAAGGTGTATATCATTGGAAGGAAAACCCGAAGCAGTATGAAACTGCGCAACATGCGCGTCAGGTAACGAACTCCGTAATTTCGCAATGTGGAATGGCAGAGAACAATTAAATATATTGAAACACAAGCCATGTCTAGTGATGTAGCAGCGAGGATTCAGCATTAAGGGTTTTGGGCCCTGTTGATACTCTTCGTATTTAGGTAATGAAAAATGAGATGTTAGCGATCGTGATTTTGTAGTTCGGGTAAATGAATTAGAATCACGTTTGGACATAATTCTCTGACAGATATTTAATAGAATAAATCCTCTCCGCTGTTCTAGTGGCTAGCATGTGCGCCTTTCTTGTACGGCGTCCTGGGTTCGATTTCCGGTGGGAGAGCCCTTGGGAACTAATGTTGCATGTGACACATTATGACTCCTTTAAAAATGTACAATTTTAAATTTAAATCCAATAATATACCACAATTAAGATAAACGATATTGACATGGTGAATTACAAAAAGAAGTGAAATATGAACAAAAACACCAGAGGTACAAAAAGTGCAGCCAAGTTCGTCAGCCTCAAAAAGTGTTGAGATGAGGATGGATGAACCAAGTTCCTTGGCCCTGCATCCTGGAACGAACACTGGAACTTGGCGCGAGGTATCAAGGAAAATGATGCTAAGGAACCTTAGGGATAGTGGTGGTGGGCGTGGTGAGTTTGGGACCACCACCAACCTTAAGAATATCAACTTCGCTAAGGCGCTAAGGCACATATACAGTATACTGCAGTAAGATTGGTGGTTCGAAACTCAGACAAGGAAAACTTATATTCCTTCACGAAGTGTCAAGGTAAATGATGTTAACGAGCCTTACGGATGGTGTTTGTGAGCGTGGTGAATTTGGGGGTTACCATTAGCCTTATGGCTGAAATGTCCTGGCCGTGAAACTAGGAACGGACATCTTAATGTATTCGAATATGTTAGACATCTCGCGCCAAGTTCCAGTGTTCGTTTCAGATGCAGTGGTAAGGAACTTGGCTCATCCATCCTATTCTCAACACTTTTTTAGGCTGACGAACTTGGCTTCACTTTTTGTACCTCTGGTGTTTTTGTTCATATTAATTCTACAGAAGAGCCCATTTCCTTTTCTAAAATTGTTTGACTTTTCGTTTTTTCTTTCTTCTTTCTTTTTTGCAATCTATTATGACCTTGTTTTGAGCTCGAACGACTGCCCCCCCCCCCAATATTCAACTTGGATCCGCCTCTAGTTACACAATTAAGGAATTATCCACAGAAAGATACATTTAAAATTTTTTGTTGTTTATTACAAGCGCTTGCGTGCGTGGAATAAAAAGAAATTTCTATTTTACGTAGATACCAATGTAAAGTAAAGCTAAATAATGTTAACTGGAAAGCAAAGTTGTTAATATTTAATTTAGTCGACAATGTCCTAGTGAGATCAGCGAACTTAAATTGTACCGGATCTGGCCGAGTGACCATGCGTACTCATTACATGGTATCGGCATTTCGGTATACACCCAGCGTCGTGAGGACAATTGGGGAACTACTTGAAAGAAAGTATTGAACTCGGTGACTTCAACTTTCGGCTATTCACGATTCGTCTAATAACCTCAGGCAATGAAATTTGCAGATGTTAACTCAAGAGAAAGTGTAAGCGAATCTTGAATTCAATATTGCCTAATGTGAAATTATGTTGGTAGTACTGACAAGAAATGACACAATTTCAGAAATTTGTAGTTTCTAAATTTTAAAAAAATAAAAATAAAAATAAAAATAAAAAGTACACATCAAAACAGTATAAGCGCAATTACACTATATGACTAGATAATATATGTTTGACACCAAGATATGAAAATATTACATGAAGTTACAAAATGCATTACAGAAAATATAAAATGAAGTCACAAATTCGACGAGAGTTTGCATAATTCATGAAATAAAATTAAACAAAGCACCAAAGATCAGTATAAGCATAATTACGGTATAGATAGCATACGCTTGACATCGAGCATCACCATTAAAAGTGTAAATTTTTAATTAAGTGCAAACTGTTTTAGTGCAGTATGCAGGGGTCTGAACCGAAAAAAAAACTAACAATAAAACTTATGGGACAGATTCTTCCCATCAAGTATAGACATATCCTAAAAGTGATCAGATATTCACTTAAGCTTCACCCAATATGGCTGCCATATCTCATGTGATCGCCGCAGTCTATAGAATATCCATGTTTCCTTGATTTCTTACCTTTCGTTCAATTATACGATTTTGAAACTTATAACAAAATATTTTGTAAACAAATTTCTTCTCGCTTGATACAATCTCTGTAGGTTAGGTAGATATAAAGTTACAAATGAAGGAAAGGGTTGTGTCGTTTAATCTTGTATCTGTTTTTTTTTTCTCTCAAGCGTATTTTTCTGATTTTTCATAAAGAAAGCAGATTTGATCAATCAGTCAAAATGTTTAAATACGTGAAAATACAGGAGGAAACATGGATGATGTGATGATATTTTTACATGAATTTTCAGGATGTAACATAGCTTTGTCTCTGTTCCAAAAAGGGAAGAAAACCTCTGAAACTACTCAAGAGATAGACAGTTAATTGTAACAGGTTATGAGTATATTCAATAATTCTACCACGAATTCTGAAGAACTAGTAAAAGTGGGATAACGTTTCCAATTATACTTTTATGCATCCCATGGGATGACGCACTGGCTTTCTGTCGATATTTCACATACAGAAGACTTATTTCACACCAGTCACTTACTCCTCAGTTTTACTCTTAAGAGCAAATGTGAGCAGACGGCACGTATAGAAAGTGTACCATGAGGAGCTAACTTTGCTGGAGCAACATATTCAAGTAATTGATATGGGGGAGCAACATATTCAAGTATTGAGGATCGGAAGAGAAAATGGAGAACGCTACCTAGTTCGTTGTTTGGAAATAGCAGCACCATTTTTTTTAAAGCTCGTGTATTGCAAATGTAAAACTCTCATGTACTTGGGCCTATTGTTTATGTTCGAGATTGTTTCACTCAGACATGCAGTGGCGTAACTAAGGGCTTGGGGGCCACCCAGCAGACAACATGGAATGGGGTCCCTTCTCTACGTCCTACATTACGATTTGTGGCCCCGTGATGGCTTCGCCCCCCCCCTTGCAATGCGGGACCTGCGGGGCCCTTATTTACGCCCAACCGTATCGTTTATGTCCCAACAGTGTACCGTGCCAGGGATGGACTTTTTTTTTTGGTCTTTTATGTACCATAAATTATTTCTATCGCTTATAAAAAACTGAATTTTGCTTAAATAACGTTTTCTCTACAGATTATTTTGCTAAATAAGATACAGAAACTTCCGTATAATGCCCTATTGTTCTCAAATGCATCATATTTTGTATATGTCAAGTGTAATTCTAGCATGTTCACATATTTTTTTCTCTATTTTTTTTTACTTATATAAATATTATTTGTATAAACAAGCAAAGAAATCAGAAAAATACGCTTGACAGAAACACAGGCACAACAAACAGGCGATACAAGCCAACTCCTTCATTTCTAGATTTATACCTACCTGACCTACCGAGATGAATATACGAAACGAAACGAAGTTTTATTCACAAAAATATTTTGTTACAAGTACCAAGACCGCATAATTGAACCTAAGCTAAGAAATCAAGGAAAACATTATTTTTCTATACACAGTGTCGGCCAAATTGAATATGGCAGCAACATTGGATGTAGCTCAAGAGGAATGTTCGGGAACTTTCAGGATATTACTATACTTGCTAAAAGGAAACTATCCTGCAAGTTTCGTTAGGCTACCAATTTGCGCTGGGTTTGTCAAAATTTTCCGCTACATACTGGACTATTTAATAAGAACGTGAAAGTACTTTCAAGAAAAAATGATAACTATTAATAAGGTGCAGGACTACCAACGTATGTGAGCTAAACGAAGTGCTTTAAAAAATCAACTTTCGCCTAGTAAGAAAATTAACTGTGTCATCGCTTTGATTGACGTTTGCATAGCTAGGAGGTATTAGGCGAATCTTGAATAGGCGAAACTTGAATCCCGGTGAACTCCCGTCTAGTAATCCAGCATTAACGGCGAGGGGGGGCGATGTGCTGACCACACATCACTCCAAAGGCATGAGTGCCGTAAAACAACTTTCAAGCCATGGTCCCATAAAGGCTGTTACACCAGTGTTTTCTTAAAGTATAATTCAGTGATGGTAGGTACTATTAGGAGATTTATTATTTTTCTTTTTCCATTTTGCATAATTATGTTTTTTTCTCGTTATTATATATATAAAACATTCTAGCAGTTTCGATTTGCTCGACTACAAACACGGAAGTGTACGATAATTTGGAACTATTCATACTGTTAGGTGAAAAAAAAAGGTTGTATACCTATATAATATATCACAGTCTTATGAGCTTGTATAAGAAACAGAAAGTGAAATCTGAACTAGGAGAGATATCTGAGTTTGAATCTCGTGTTTGGTGACACAACCCGAGACCATAGATAATACAAGATTATTGTTGGATTTGAGTTTAGTGTCCCGTTCTGCACCAAGGCTATATGAGACGCGGACCTACAGCTTAATGTGTAACTATAATATTATGGAGAATAAGCGCATCCTAAGGTTGCAATAAGCTCGTGTTATAAAGTGTCAATTAAAGTTGGTGTTGTGAAAGGTAATTAAGGATTTCATCCATCTGAAACAAATATTGTATTAGTAAAATATCTATTTGTTAAGATAATGAACGTGATTTTCTTTGTTTAACATGGCAGTCAAAGAAGAATTAATGGATAATAAATACGAAATTGTAAAATTTAAATTTCCTATCGTTTAAATACATTCTTGCTACTCTCGACGGCATTATCTGGTAGGAATGTTGAATAACCCTGATTCAGCAGGAAGAAAATAAGCTATAGTATTGAAGTTGATTGATTAGAGTTTCACTATATAACAAATATTGAGGTTATATGAGACAAGATATGTTGTTTAAAGTGAAATGTGGATCACTATTCGAGTTTTATCCAAGGCTTGATATACATACTAATGATTGAATCCGCAAACACGCATACGAAGCATGAGCATTGCAACTTAGCTACGAATGGACACGCCATTCAATAATTCTAATTCAAGAATGAAGGCTAAAAATTAGAAAGATGAAACGACAGTCTGTAAGATGATACTACTTTCACATTTTTTATTTCACACCACTTATTCCGAGACGAAATCGAGACTTGCCATTCTAAATCGAGACAAGCGTTTATCGAGACGAGATCAGGATCGAGGCCATTATTTGTCAAACGAGACAAGCCCTACACTGCGGTCTCGTCTCTATACCATCCCTAATCCGAACTCCTCTAAATTGGACGATTCTCTAAAAGAAATTGAAAGAATTACAGGCTCAACAACCATTTGTAACATAGTTTAGAAAATGTTCATGATTTTTTGATGATGAACTTTATACCAATTTACCAACATTATTAGGGAAATATTCACACAGGTCCTGAGAATAATCAAGAAATCACCACTGGAACTGTTCACATAGGCGGTGACAAATATAACTATGTGTAAAATTTTGGATGGCTGATGCCGTGAATGATAAGAAATAGTAGCATGTTTTGTGAAGTTTATTTCTATGTGCCAAACAAAGGAAAGACAAGCGGAAACAATGAAAGGAGAAATTTTATCTGCTTTAAATCCACTCGCTTATTTCAAACATGGGAGAGTGCGACAAGCGAGCGATGGAAAAAAAAACTAAAGAAATAGGAACGAAAAAAGACAACTGACATAAGTTACCTGGAATATTGATCATAAAAGAAAGTTCAAAACAAAGAAAACATTTTACTGGATGGTAGAATAATTATTTCGTTCTGATCAGTAACCTTAACAAAAAAGGAGGTGTGTAAAATTAAGCATGTCTGCATGAACTCGTTTCAATCTCTGTACTCGTTTCAAAATTAACGTGGCATTTCTAGACATTTTCTACGTTCTATCTTCGCACTTTGCCCTCACTTATCTCCCACCCAGTATACGGTCTGCCACTAAACACTCTCTTTTTCTCTGTTTATTTTGGTGCTGAATCCAGTGCTAGTAATCAGTTTCAACAATTTAATTCACCAAATCGGAATGTTCTATTGTGAGTAATATATGTTCACGGAGTTATTACTTGTTCTTTAGAAACATTTCGTATATGTCGTTACTTTGGGGATTAAAGTCGATCCTTTGGCGATATCTCATATGGGCAGTAATGATTTCAGATTTGTTACTGATGGATTTCAATACATTGGATATGAAAAGTATTACTGCAAAATACTGGGAATCCCCATTGAGCTCGATATGAACTATGCCCTGGGGGAAATTTCGTAGTTCCGGGAGCAATACCTTGGGCCACCTCTTGAAAAATATTACTGCATATGGGTGCTAGTGACCGCAAATTATTCATATAACAATTAGTTCTTCGTGTAGCTGCGGATCTCCTATTGATTTTTCTTGTAAAGTTAAACATTTTATAAAAAGTCTCTTTACTGAAGTTTTTGCGCGAAAAACTGCTTTGAAAGAGAAATGGGAATAGACATTATTATTATTATTATTATTATTATTATTATTATTATTATTATTATTATTATTATTATTATTATTATTATTATTATTATTATTATTATTATTATTGTGATGCTTTATTTTGTTTAACCCGGGAACGGTCGACAGGTGAGCGCAGCGCTCACCCTATTTTATATTTTCGTTTCAAAGTCGCCCTAGTGGGGTCACAGACCTGAGACGCTGTCTAGCTGTGTCTTATGTGTGAGAGCCAAGTGTAATCTTTTCATTCTCTTCTGTTCGAGTAGTACTGGCTTTATAAATGTGACTATGCGTAATTTGTGAGCGCCACGCTCACGTGTCGACCGACGACGTGAGTGATTACAAAAGAAAGGATTGCTGCGCTGCATGTTTGTGTGAGAAGCTGAAAAAATATATATATTAATAACCTCTAAAACGTTACTTGCAGTTTTGCTTTAAAAAAAGTAACAAAAGGAAGGAAAAAAAGGAAAGATTGTATTTAAAGGGAGCAGGAAAATTCGGTGTAGGAAATTTCGGTGTAGGAAAATTCGGTGTAAGAAAACTCGGTGTAGGAAAATTCGGTGTACAGAAAATTCGGTGTACGGAAAACTCGGTGTGGGGAATGTTCGGTGTAAAGAAAGATTCGTTGTAGTAGACAGTAGTATTTATTAAAAACTTAACTTTGAGCATAAATGAGCGTATTAGTTTTAAGTTCAAACTTTGTGTAGAACGTACTTGTACTGTCTGCTATACCAAATTTTGAAAAATTGTGATCGTGAAATAATTTGAATTCTAGATTTCGACCGATTTTAGCATTTCATGGCCCTTACATGACGAGAAATTTGTTTATTGATGTCCGTTTGTGTGATTTAGCGAAGCGATCATCGATACCAATCGACATTTTATTTAAAACTTAAGTTTTTATGCTGTTTTGGAGGATGTCTCCTAAAATTTTATATTTCAAAAAAAAAAAGTAGGTTACTAGACGGGTAAAGTTGAAAATTGTAGATTTTTCAAAAATGTTCTGACGATTTTATGTATATTTTATAAATAAATATTTAAATTTAAATTCTTCAAAAACGACATAGTTTATTTGTTACTCAAAAGTGTAAAAATAAATGGCTCAACTAAAGTATCTACGCCTGATTGGAGGAGAAGTCAATAAGGAGTCAATAGGGTTGCAGTACTTGTTTACCTTAACTTAAGGCAAACAAACTAAAGTGTCTGATTGGAGGAGAATTAAACTATTTGTACAAATATTATATGATAAAACCATCCTGCTTTATATTGCCCTTTCCACTAAGACTTTTTTGATCAATATATTTTTGCATCTTACATATGTATATGCAGAGTGATACTCCCGGATTCATTGGGCTCTAGAATTTCCAACTAAAGTCCGGTTTTCATGCGGTTTGTTGCAAATTATCAAGGGAGAATGGGAGGTTTATGGGACTATGTTTACTGGTTTAAATTCATCCGGGGTAATATCGAGCAGGCCGCAAGAAAAACAGCAAATATTCGCCATTGTACGTTACAGTTCGAATGAGATATTGGATATTTGAAGCGAAATTGAAGAATACAAATTAAGTGTTAGTGAAATGAAATGAAATCTTTAAGTTTTATGTCCAACAACATCCGCCAGCGGTGTCCGATGCTTCCCTGCCTTACTCAGAAGAGATCCTGTTTCCTGCAATTTATTCACTAGCGACCATATTATGTTCCTGTTTGGGGCAGAACGTGAGGCCAAGTTGCGTGTAGCTGCCCTTTGCGTAGCAACAACAGATCCCGGCCTCTAAAATCTTTTTAACGATAAAATCACGTTGCTCCAAAGAGTACATTATTGTAACTGCGTCCTGATCATATTGGTACAGTAGCACAGCATAATTCTCAATACGAAGGCCCAGTTTCCTGTTTCTTATTGACCGTCGCGAGGTTACCATCTAACCAAGAAACTCAAATCCCCATACCGCACCTCACCTAATTCCAATTCGGTACAGTGGCGAATATTTGCTGCTTTTCTAGAGGCGCGGCCTATATTACCCCAAATGAATGTAAACCAGTAAGCATAGTTCCATAAATCTTCCAACGTTCCTTGATCATTTGCCACAAATCGCATGAAAATCGGACTTCAATTAGAAAATCTAGACCCCCAAATGAAATCCGTGAGTTTTAAAAGAATCACCTTGTATATGTTCTATGATGTACTATATAGGAAAGGTGTTTTTAGTTGTTCCTATAACTATTCTCTGAACTTATAGTTGTAATTGTTTTATTTCTGACAAAAAGTGTCAGCTTCATTGTGTGATGAAAAGTAGTTTATAGTAATACCCCGCAAAAGACATGCAAGAGGTATTGGACTCAAGGCAGAAAAATAAATTTGCTTTTCTTGAAATAGGTAATAACATTTTATTCGTTACATTATATGGTTTTCGTTTTCACAATATGAAATGTCGTAAATTATTGTAAGTAGTAATATTCAATATGTATTACACCGAATCTACCGTACACCAAAATTTCCCCACACCGAGTTTTCCGTACACCGAATTTTCCTACACCGAGTTTTCTTACACCGAATTTTCCTACACCGAATTTTCCTAGACCCGTTCTTTATATGTTCTTTTATGTTCTTTAAATAATATTCGAACATTGTATTGAAAATTTTCACAAAAATAAATAAATAAATGAATAAATCTCATGAACTTTGAACTTTCGTTTATCCCATCCTAAAAATTGATCATGCACACCAAAGAAACAAAAAGCAAGACTTGTAAAACTTAGTATGCTTTTCAAAACAATGTTCGAATATTATTTAAAGAACATAAAAGAACATATAAAGAACATAAGGAAATTTTTGTAATAACTTGAAATTTACACAAATAATCCAGCTTCCAAATAATTTATCGCATCTATTATACTTTCTAATTTCAACGACATGGAGGACCTACAACTATCGATGGTATTAAACCTCGTTGTATATGCTATGGCGAAATAATTATTCAAGAAAAGCTGGACCGGGCTGGATAGGCACTCTAGTTCTATTGAAACATTCAAAGCCAAGTAGCACAAATTGACTATGAAATGTATTTTTCACTTTAGTTTGATATTAAGTTTTTCTATGCAGTGTCAGTACAACCCCGAAAATAAACAAGCTAACCCTGTACGAATCTGGTTTTACAACTTTGAGGAAGGGGTACAAAACATCACGGCCGTCTTGCACTGCAGCGACTGCGGACTTGTTATCCCAGTCACTGCTTCCGTGATGTATTTCTCATAAGTGCAAGTTAAATAATTAATCTGAAAGTTATTTTCGATACCAGTTTGCTTGGAACCTACCACAGCGTTCCGTTTCTTTTTAATTTTCATTTCAAACTCACGATTAAATATTTCGGGTTGTCAGTATTATAATAAACATGAATAGATTTAAACGAGAAGGATGTGAGTGAAGCCCTTAAACTGTATGCCCATGTGTCATATGGTCTAACTGTAGAAAAAGAGACGTTAACTTCAATAAACAACAAGCAAAGGGGATGGTAAGGAATGAGAAAAACAAATTATATTAAAGAAACAAGTGGAATTAAGAAAATAGGAGGAAAGGGCAGAACCACAAAGAAACCTACACACATTGTTTTTGCAGCACAAAAGTGCAATAAGCATGAGATGGATTGAATCAGGGATTCAGTACCAGAGGTGAATACTATTCCACTGATCCACCGCGGTCCCGTAGTTAGAAGTCCATATCTCAAGCCTCCCTCCCCCTACAAACACACAATTTTGAAATTCAAAGTCTTTTGTACGGCAAAGGCTTGTGGTATTTTTTTACCTTTTGTATCGAAAACCCCAAGTTTTGTGCTCTCGCCGTTCTCAAGTTATAGTAAGAATAATTTGGGAGGGCTGGAGACTGGAAGTTGAAAGTTCATTCTGTGCAAAATTTTTGTACTAGTTTTGTGCTGAAAACTCCTAGTTTTGTTCTCTTGCCATTTTCGAGTTCTCTCTCTATTAAATATGGGGTACCCATCTCTCCAGCCACTATTTTAGAAATTGAAAATCTTTTCTATGCCAAAGTTTTTTTTAACCCTTTTACTCTGAAAACCCCAAGTTTTGTGCTCTTGTCGTTCTCAAGTTATAACAAGAATAAATTTGGAGGTGCGGGATGAACCTACCACTTTGGAAATTGAAAGTCTTTTATATGTCAGTTTATATCCCCAGTTCCGTGCTCACATTTCTCAAGTTAAAGCAACAATAAATTTGAGGGGGCTGGAGACATGCAACAACCCACTTTAGAAATAGGAAGTGTTTTCTATGCTAAAGTTTGGTGCCGTTTTTTGCTGAAAACCCCGAGTTTTGTGTTCTCACAGCTTTCGACTTACCCCCATTTTAAATGTGGGGGATGTATATCTCTAGCTCCCTTTTTAAAAATTGAAAGTTCTTTGTATGCGAAAGTTTTATGCATCTAGTCCAACTTATCGCGAATATTCTTAGAACGTACACCAATCGTTTATGATTTGTTTGGGAGGATATAGGAGTGAAGTCCCGAAGTTAGAAGTTTACTATTTTAAAGATACATTACCGCAAAATTGGGGGCCAACTTCGTGAAGTTATGACCCCATACGTCACATATAATTTTAAAACCTACAAAAATTGCTTTCAAATTGTTTGAGAGGATTTAAGACTGAAATCCTAAAGTTTAGAAGTTTACACTTCTCAAGATACAACCAGTAAAATAAAGGAGGGCCCCCATTCGAATAATGAAACCTACGTTAATTGTTTTGGATTTGTTTCGAAGGATTTAGGGGTGAAATTGTTAAGTTTATGAGTTAAAAGTTCTGGATATACAGTGCAACAAAATAATGGGATCTCCCATTAGTCAAACTCTTCGTGAAAATCAATCGTTTAGGAGTTGTTTGCGAGGACTTAGGAGTGAAGTTCCAAACTTCAGGATTTTTTTTTTTTAAGATAAAGGGCTGGAAATAGTTTACGTGTTGTTTGCCACGACTTCATTTTGGTGTTGTTTGCCACGGTATTATCTCTGGCTTATCTTATGTCACAATCGTGAAGATTTATACATAATCGACTCATAAGCCGAGGGTTGCCAGATGACCATATCATAAAAATCAAATCTATTATATTTATAAATATAATACATGCAATACACACTGTCCCAAGCACGTTATTGGGTTACTACGCTATCAGCTGCTAACGTCGCTGTTAAATTTATTGAAGTTGAGTTCAAGCACTCGATGTAATCATTTGTGTGCTTAAAATCTCCCCAAATGCATTATCAAAATTTATATGACGTACAATTTGTGTGCGTTCGAATGTGTAGCCAATGTTGAATGTAGGCATTTCATCAGGACCACCCATAAGTAGGAGGTAACCATCCCGAAAAATGAGAACCCGGACCTTCAGGAGGGGCATGTTTTTTTTTTTTTTTTTTTTTTTTAATCTTTCATAGCTTTCCTAGAGATTAAATTAAACAAAATTAGATTTAAATATATGGATTTAGCAATCTTTTAAACATCTTTGGTGAGAGGAAGGAAACTTCTATTGGTAACACAAAAATTTAGTGACTTTTGTATTGGTAGTTGGCTAATTTCAAGCCCACTCAGAGAGCTCCTTTGTGGCTAAGCGGTTAGTGTACGCGCCTTTGACGTGGAAGACCCGGGTTCGATTTCAGCTGGAGCTCATATGGATCGGATTCCACGTTAAACTGTAGGTCCACATCTCATATAACCTCGATGCTGAGCGGGCCACTAAAAATTAAATCAAATCAATTCAACAGAGATTATTAAAATACATGGGTCGGCAATCCCTTTATAGCTTTTTTGAAACAAGATGGAATGTGCATGAATTGGAGTAGATTTGAGTTAAACATCCCATTCAGTAGCAGACTGAGACATGAACCTACATCTTAGCATGGAATCCGATCCAAATAAGTTTTCGCCGGTAATCTAACCCAGGTCTCCTACCCCAAAGGCGCGTGGCTATCCACATAACCACAAAGGAGCACTGTGTACGATTTGATACAATAAAACCTATGGCAGAAGTAAACTAGCAGATTACATTTCTCTAAGTTTGAACCATTAATTCTCTCGAACGTTTGAAGGTAAAATTTAGACCATATATAAATGTAAGAAGTTGAATTCCGCAATCGAAAGATAAATCATTCGATACTGAACCACCCCCAGAAAAAAAGAACAATTTAAAATATTGTTTTTGTGGTGTAATCGTACACAAGATCGTATCTCAGATGGATTCTAGGGGTGCAGAAATGAGAAATATTTGCTTAATTTTTCAAGCAAGTCTCAGAGTAAACAGGGGGCGCGGTGGCTCAGTGGTAGAGCGTTCACCTCCGGTGCTTGGGGTCCCTGGTTCGATCCCAGCTCGCGCCGTGTGGACTTTGTGGTGGACAAACACCGTGCTCGTGGGTTTTCTCGGAATTCTCCCGTTTCCTCCCACTTTCTTCAATCCACCATTTCACTCATTTCTCATTATCACCGTCTCCTTTAGCCTAACCGGCATAATCGTGGGACGTTAAACTTAAAGATTTCATTTCATTTCTCAGAGTAAACACTTTAGATGACAGTGATGCAGTGGGTTCTTCTGTTTCTTACCACTTTCTTCATTACACTATTTTTCATTCATTCTGATCATTACCATATCCTTTAGCTTACACGTCATAACCATGGGAAGTAAAACTGAAATATTTCATTTCATTTTTCTAAAGTATATGAAACCCAGTTCTTTAGTCGCGTAGCATAACGGAAAAAGTAACATTTTGTAACAGCCCATATCAAAAACTCAGTTAAAAGAGAAAATACAATTATATCAATTTACTAAGCTATTGTGATATTAATGATGTTTTGTGTTCAAAGGCGAGAACATTTACCACTTGTTCCAGAGAATCAAAAAGAGAGGTGCCTTGCAACCCTTCCTTTTACTCCAGGTGTGTGTGAATTTTCGCGATAATGAGATATGGTAAGATCGGAATGCAAATCGGGACAAAATGGTGGCAATCAACACGAAAATCGAGTCGTGGCAAAGAACACGCCACCTGAAAATACTGGGGATTAACTTCGTGAGGGAGTAACTTCCTGAAACTAGCTCGTCACACACACACACACACACACAAAAAAAATCAAGCTCACTCTCGAAAGTCTCGGTCTCTCGTTTCGAATATCGACAAAAGAAATACATATATATACCATTGTCTTTACTCAAAATGCATGCATTGTTAAGTTACATTTCTGATAGTAAACAATTACCCTTGGGTGACCGTGTTCAGAGTGGTATACACGGGAGAAAGAGGAATTCCACCTCTGATCACAAGGTATATCGAAAGTGTTTAACACAAATCAAATTTTGAGTTGTGACTCAATATACTGTAGATCTATTCCATTTCAAGTCATTTTTAGTCAAAGAGCATGTTTTCAACAAATTCCGAAACCTAATTTTGTAAAACAAGCACATAAGATTTCTACCTTCTAATATTATTTTGTTACACATAGCGGTAGATCCAGAGGATTTTTTTTTTTTTTTACGTTGTAGAAGTTTAATGAAGCAATACATCGCAAGAAATTACTTGCATTGGCGTTCTTGCTCAGAAAATTTCGACCTTCGAAAATGCAGGTAGCCATTTCTTGTTCTTTCTTTTTAAGATGTGATATTTTGCGCTATCGCTTCGTTCTGAAGGTTTGGTGCTGATTGCCACGTGTGCTGACTGCCACAGCCAATTATTGGTGCTGATTGCCTCGACTGGCGCTGATTACAAATATCAAGGTGCTGACTGTCACGACGGTGAGCTGACTGCCACGAGCCTGTGAGAAACTATTTGGAAAGAGCGGAATTAATCCGTCATACTAAATTTACTAATCATCATACTAAATTAATATGAGGGATTAATGTAGTAATCATCACAGCAAATCTATGTAGTATCCTGTAAGTTACAAAGTTGCTCACTAAGTGTAACGACATACGCTTGGATGTTTATAAAGGGATTGGGTTTTTTCTGTTATATGTACAATTTGCACATTTCGTTGTTTAAATTAATTGTTTTATTGTATTATTTAATGGATAAGTATTATAAAGTAAAATTAGTGTGAATTTATTCACCCAAATAATGTTTTTAGAGTCAAAGGAAGGGCTATTTAAACAATGATAGAAGGACAGTTCTTGGCATTAATAATAATAATAATAATAATAATAATAATAATAATAATAATAATAATAATAATAATAATAATAATAATAATAATAATAATAATAATAATAATAATAATTCCACGTCTAAAGAACTAGATTTTCCAGATGATCATCTTCGCTTCGAAGATGGAATTTCCTTTCTGCAGTACAATAGATTGGAACAAGATAAACGGATTTTGTATTTTGGATATGATGGTCTAAAGTCAGTGCTGACAAGGGAAGTTCGGGACAAAGCACTCGCCTGCAGAGAAACTAAGCATACCATTTGAAGGACCAATTCATGCTGATTTCAACAGGTAATAATATTCCTGTACAGTTGAGAACTGTTCGAGATATTCAGATTGGAAGTTTATATGAAAAAAATGAGTGGATGCATATTTAAAAGCGTTAAGTATTTTCTCCCATAGCGAAGCCTGATGTTTTGAACTTGCTACTGCTTGATCACTGGGTCCATTCACAGACAAATTGTTAATTACAAGTTGCATGACGGATGACAAAAGACGTAATGGTTGAGAAGATACCAAAGATATGCTGCACACGGGGATACAACCATTTGATGTGTTTGGATTCCTATCAATCAAAGATTATGGCATAAGATTTGTACAGAGTATGAAACAACTTCATCAGGACGTTATGATGTACCAACGAAATAATCAAATACAGTTCGTGTCCATACGAATCAGTTCCGATCACCGCAATACATTGGATTGTTTCATTTTGCGTTTTAGACAACTAAAGTTATGTGAAAATTATGAATAATCTGAAATCTACTTTACTAATGACATCCGCTCTTTCTAGCCTTAGCAACACAGTTCATCATAATTTTCTTCCATTTTTAGACTACTTGCCGGAAAAAAAAAAATGTTTGTATATAATATGGTTATTAGGTAATTTCTTCACCTTGACATTCCTACCGTTGAATTCCTGTTCAGTTTTCTTAAAGGCATTCGCAGCAGTATAGTTTCATAGTCCTCATATATTTCGATTCTTTAGCTAACAAATTCTTAACTCTCTGAAAGAAGTCTTACGATCCTGCTTGATTTGATTGTGAATTTCGATTAAAGAAAAAAATCTGTATTCTTAATGAACTCAAAATGTATATTATCTACCTTTTTGTTCTTAATTTTGCTGTATGTCTTTGAATTTGTCCAATGAACCATCCTCGTTTACTTCATTTTTCGTTTTAATGTCTAAAATGTACTGTTTATTCTTGCTGTCATCCGACTCCTCAATGTATTTTTTCCATCTTCTTCAAACTCAATTCACTCATTAAACACTCATTTCTATCTTTAATTTCTATATTGTCATAGTAGTTGTCCCTTGCTGCCCTTCTACAGTATTCGCATGAAATTTACTCTCATATATAATATTCAAATTTCTCTATCTTTTAAAATTCTTTTTGGTCACCTTCGCTTCTATTGTATATTTCCGTCCTTGTAGATTTCCCTTCTTCATTCGCAGATAAACTTTCTATACATCCTTTCCTTCCCTTATCCAGTCCCCCTTCCGTCATGGAAACCAATTGTTGCTGGTTAAGCAATGAAAAACTTATGTGCCTGCAGCAGATACTACTTTGACTAACCAAGAAGCGTAACTTTAAAAATAAATAAATAAATAAAATCCTTCTTTCAAAGTGACATACGTCAGGCGGACATTCTATTCACGTTAACCTAATGTTTAAGAGCAGGCATAATTTTAATTTGTTCTGTCTATATTTTTACTTCTTCCACATAGATCTAAATACTTTCAGCATTGATCCATTTATCTCCTACTCAGAATATTTGGGGGACGCGTCCCCTCTTTAGACCGCCAGGGACGCCCGTGAAGTCAATAGAGTTGACACTAGCACCAATTATTATCTTAACAATCGATATAACTGTTTGATGGATTTGTAGAGCGATGCTAATGCTCACAATTAATATGCAATGTTGCCACATAGTGAAATTTTAATTCCCCATACCAGCTGAGGGAGGCCCCGGGGAGCATTCCATCATATAAGATTTTCTCTTTATTTTGACCTGCAGAATAGTGTTCTGTAGTTTGTGGGCGCCATTTTTAGGACATCCGATATATATATATATTTATATCTATATATAAAAATAACCAATATTAGTGTCGAATCCATAATTTTCGGGGTCGCTGAGACGAACAGTGACACTTCCGATGCTGTTTAAATCTTCTAAGTCCAGCTCCCATTAGTGCTCTTAAAGGATATGGTGACTTTAAAATAATTGAAAATGATCGATATTAGTGTCGAATTCATAGTTGGTGGGTGACAGTATTTTTGCCCTGTATGTCCAAAATGAAACTTATTCTCCCCGTGCAAAGAATGGGCATTCTGGTAGCGAAAAATAAATGAGAAATTGTACAATTTAAATTTCCTATCATTCAAATACATTCTTGCTGCTATCTACTGTGTTATCTGGTAGGATATTGAATAACTCTGATTCAGCAGGAAGGAAATTAACTATAGTATTGAAGTTGACTGTGAAGAGTTTCTCTGCATAGCAAGTACTGAGGTTATATGATAAGATCCGTTGTTTAAAGTGAAACGTGGATCACTATTCGACTTTTATCCAATGCTTGATATACACCCTAATGATTGAACACGCGAACACGCATAAAAAGCACGAGTGTTGGCCACCTAGTTACGAATGGATATGCCACACAACTCAAATTGAATAATATAAGGAAAAAATGATACTACTTACACATTTATTTTATTTTATACTATTTACTTTGAGACGAGATCGGGACTGAGACCACTTTTGTCAAACGAGACGAAACCGGAACTGCAACCTCGTTTTCGAACTCCTTCAAATTTGACGATTCTTTAAAATAGCTTCAGTCTCAAAAAAAAAAAAAAAAAATCTATAATTTAAATTAGAAAGTTTTAATGATTTTTTATGATCAATTTTATATCAATTTGCGATCATTATTAGCGAATCATTCATATAGGTATTGAGAGTAATCAATAAATCACCATAAATCATCACCAGGACTGTTGTTCACACAGGCGGTGTCAGATACAACTATATGTAAAATTTGAATGGCTGATGCCATGAATGATAAGAATGGTACCATATTTTATTAAGCTTATTTCTATGTGCCAGATAAAAAGGAAAGACAACCATATCTTTGAAGTTTTTTAGGGTACACAGACAGTAGAGCCTACAAACAATGAAAGCAAATATTATCTACTCTAAATGCACTTGCTCATTCGTAACACTTGAGCAAGTGACAAGAGAGCGTTGCTTTTTTATAATAAGAAAAAAGAATGAAAAAACAACTGACATAGTTTTCTTGAAACATTTATAGCAAAGAAAATTCAAATGATTTAAGAACACAAAGGAAAAATTTAACTTGATGATAGAACTTCTATTTCACTCCCGTCAGTAACAAAAATGCAGGTGTGTAAATTTTTTGTTCTATTTTCATGTATTGAACCAACAACTTGCCACATGGGAGGAGTTCCCCACCTCTTCCGCAGTATGAAACCTTTTGCTGTGATTTAGCTTTTTCCGTTTCCCGACTATCCACTACCGATTTCTTCACACAACTGGATACTTGAGATGCAGTTTACAGAGGTCACATGGATCACAAGCACTTTGAAAAGAGACACCTGTGAAAAAGGGGGAAAGGGTAATCGGGTTAATGATCCCTAAAGGGTACCGCAGTGACTAAGTGCTAAAGGTATAACATCTGGTGATATTCGTCCTTTGTTCAATGGCAGGAAGTTTAATGTGAATTTTATAGTGTACAAAGCGGTGTTTGAGCTTTATTCTACCTTTCTTTGGCGTTACATGGGTTCCTCCATTATAATTCACTGTATATCATTGTTGTTCTTCATCTCAATGGGAGTAAAACGAAGATGTTGAGGGCTCATGCTTGGTTTAGAGGTTAGAACGCTTGCCTTCGGCGCGCGTAGCCCTAGGTTCGATTCCCACTGTGATACGAAAAAAGTGGTTCTGATTCCACAATAATAAGTAGGTTCACGTCTCCTTCAGCCACCACGACGTAAGAGTGGAACGTTAAACTCAAACAAACCAAAAACAAAAATAGGTTAAGCTTTCATTTCATGTCGAGTTTTCTTCAATTATGAGTTTTATTTTTAAAAGTAGTGTACTTAACCCGTAGTGTTAAACACAACTTACGAGTAACGAGTAAGTTCTATGTTTAATTCTATGTATAAAATCCGTCGATCGAGTTTTTCATTGTTGCAATGTTTTGAAATATTTTCCATAAAATTTATTCTACCCGTGCGAATAGCGGGCATCATAGGCACTGACTTTTGGGGGAGGGGGCAGGACACTTTTGGCCCCCCAATATTTAAAGGTGGGGTCCTTGCCCCCCAATATAATCCAGTTTAGGAAAAAGTAACAAAGAGGAGAAAGAATTTATGCCGTAAACTTCGTCGTACCTTTAATTCAATATTAGGAACAGCCTTCTTATTCGATACAAAACGCCACTTTCAAAGTTGTGTTTAATAGAGCACTGAAGCTTCAACCAACACTATCGCAGCACTGATATGACAAGGGACGATCAATGTGGTGCGCAAACTTCCAGTAAAGTTCCCAAATTTTGAACTTGAATTTGTTTTAGGCAAATTTGATTTAGGTCTTGAAATTCGCAGCGGAACGGATGGAGCGGACCGAGATCCTGTGGGGGAGGGTCTTTCATCCAGCACCTAATAGAAAACGTCTGAATATGATTATATATTTATTCATTGTTTGCCCTCCCCCGATCGGCGTAAATCCGTCTTCAATATTGAGTGGGTGGAGTAATATATATATATATAAGCAATGTTCAAAATATTTATGAAATTCAAAAACAATGTTGTGGAGGATCAGGGGAGCAGAGTTGTCTTCAGTGGCGTATAGGGTGCTATCGGGCTCAAGATCGCCCCGTAATAAATATGTTAGTTTTTCGCAAATCAATAATTTTTCTTAGCATTTCTAAGAATGTCATTGACTTCCCATTTTCTTATGCTCTTTGTTCAGAAATAATACTGTATTTGCCAAATTTCATATAATGTAAGAATTGCGTCCTCTTTTTCTTTCTTTTGTCCTTTCTAATTTTCTGTTTCTTTTTCTTGATGTTACTATCTTTGGTTTCGCCTATCATACTTTATCGACCGTTGTTAGTTGTGATTCAAGTCGGCCGTCATCAGTAACACCTAAACTAACAGGAGTTGATAAGCGAAACTGGTGTTCTACACCAACTTGAGCGGATATCAACATGACGGAACTTTAGTTATTATAACAAAGACAAAATTATATCGTTTTGTTATTTTAAAAAGAAGGAAATGTTTGAATTAAAGAAAATCAAAACGGGGGAATAATTAACCTGGAAAATTAGGTAGGCCAAGAGTATACTTCCTTTTTCTTCTATGGATATAATAAAAGGTGAAATTCACTCCTAAGATTTTGTATTATACCATATAGGATTTATCGGTCTGCAGTTCTTGCCATTGAAATTTCAATTCATGCATAAATTAAAATACATTTAATTCTCAAACTCAGGTGGGCAATTGTCACTTCCTTCCTTGTGTTGGGCGTAGCCCCTCGAAACACAATCCTAAAGCCCCCACTGGTTATGTGCAACATTGCGAGGTGGGCAGATTTGAGACTTATTCTAGGGAAGGGAGATGAAATCCATATTACGGTAAAGGGCCGCAGTGGCTCAGTGGTAGACCGTTCACCTCTGGTGCATCGGGTCCCGGGTTCAAACCCTGCTCCCGCGACGTGCATTTTGTAGTGATCAAACACCATGTGCGTGGGTTTATTCGGGGTTCTCCCGTTTTCTCCCACTTTCTTCGTTCCACCATTTCATTCATTTCTCATTATCACAGTCTCCTTTAGCACAGCCAGCATAACCATGGGACACAAAACTCAAAGATTTTCATATTACGGTAGATGAATCTGATTTCTGTGATGAACACGTTGTAGAGTATATTATATATTAGGCGATGCAGATGAAGTAGTAGTAGTACACATCCGTATTACAAATCACTGCCGTGAACGCATTCTGAAATCTTAATACATGAATATTTATAATTGGTATGTTTCCAATTAGGCATCAACAATTATCCACGTTAAAATTTTGGACACTTGTTTTATAATAATATAAATAATGACTTCCCCAAAACTATGAAGAAAGAAAATTATGTATGACGCAACAATACTCTTATTTGAGCAAAATGATGATAATCTCAACAGCATTACAGGAATCGTTACAGAAATCTGACACGTATCATATACACTTTAGTTAACAGATGTAACCTTAAAATTACGGAGAAAAATATTCCAGCAATTAAATTCTTTTCTTTACTTACGAAGCATGAGTAGATGCCTACAGGGAGTAATCTACACCCCCCCAACACCCCCCTAACACCCCTCCAAATTTCTTTACACACACCCCTGGATGGAAAAGGAATACTCCCCCAAATCCAATTGCATCAGTCAGTATCATATAGGTTGTTTATTACATCAAGTCAGGAGCGTCATTTCAGATTTTGCTTGGGGGGGGGGCAAAATCCCTCCATATAAGTAAAATTTCGCGTTTTTCACTCATTTACTACTACTCTATTGATAAAATCTATATAAATCTCAAAGTCAGGGGGGCAAATGCCCCTTCCTGCCCCCCTAAATGACGCCCCTGCATCAAGTTAAAAAAGGTTTGGCGTTTAGGAAAGAAGGCAATATTCTTATTTATTTATTTATTTCACTTCAAAATACGAAGCGACCTCGTTCTCATGTACGGCTTCGAGAACCACATGACCTCATTGTTTCGGGCGGTGTTTCGATGGAAACAATTGACAAAACAGACCGCTGGTACCTACCCTCCTGGGCTCCGCGGTCGTTTCCGAGAAAAGAGATTGATGGACAGATGCAGATTACTGAAATTGGCAACGCCTTGAGTGGTCATTCACCTACCTCCTCCTCAATAAGGAAAAATGTGACAATATAGTCATAAGGCTACACCAGATTCAGTTAAGTGCTACTCTGGAACAGGCTCGCAACCAGAAGGGAGCTAAGGAGGGCCTGGCCCTCCCTAAATGTTTCATGTCCAGTCCAGAGCTCAATACAAAAGCACAATTTAGATGTTTATAAGAGAATTTTTAATGAGTTGACTCCTACTAACATATTCATGGACTCCAAAGCTCTGTGGCTGGTTTCGAGCCTGCTCTGCAAGTGGTGTATCAACGAACGGACGTTACAAGGGTGTAGTCAAGACGTTTTTAGAAATGAAGAGATCGATCGAAGTAAGAATTATATATATTTTTAGACTGAGTCTCGTGTTATGCAGGAACACATTTGGCGCTAGCTTAATTTTTGTAAAGTATATTTTTATTCACGTAAATTCATTGAACGGAATAGGGCTCATAGCGAGTCACTTTTTTAAACTAAGATTTACATTTTTTTCAAGTTGGTCACTAAAAGTTATTTTTTTTTTCAAATTTCTCATTAAAAGTTACTTTTTTGAGAGGTAAAGTGACTTTTTCGTGTGATTTATGTTTTGCATTGGCAATGTTTCTAAGAAAAAGATAAAAAAATGGAAAAAGGCAGAAATTTGTTACTCATTACTCTTCTGAAAACTTCAGAACTTGCTGCCACATGTGAAACAGTCAGCTTTATTCTCACTTCAGCTTTTGTTCTTTCTAAAGCACAGTGGACGGTTGGTGGATGCTTAAACTCTCAAGGTGGGGTTGAGAACTCTTCTTCTTTCTTCTATCATAATAATCTTTTAGTTTTCTCTCGTAATAGTTAACGCTCCGTTCAACGTTGTGTGAGTGTGTTTGTGTGGTTCATCATGTTCGTCTTATGTTATGCTTTTTGTATGTTCTTCTTAAGAGTAGTTGAAGAATTTGAATATTTCAAGGTTTTTGAGCACTCTTAATGCAAAGTTAAATATAATGTCTGGGATGAAGAAATTCGGAAATAGGCCAGAACTGGTTCCACTCACTCAGAAGCTTTTTACATCTGCTAAGTCTGCTTACCGTAACTACAAAGCATACTTTGAAAACCTAAGAAAGGAGAAAGCTCAAAAAGAAATAAAGAAGAAACAAACGAACAAACAAAGAGAAAGGTGATGGAGAAATTGACAAAGGAAAAAGGGGCATGGTGAGATTTTGATCACTTTTTTGTGTGCTTTTGGCCATTTTTGGTCACTTTTCAACTATTTACAAGAGATCAGATCACTATGAGCCCTGGGATTATTAAAATTAGGGTATATTAAAGAAGACAAAACAGAAAGATACAACATATTTATAAATTGAAAAACTGGATTTCTGGAAAACAACTAAATCAATGAATAAATTTCTTATGAAAGATATTCAGAGCCAATAACGTAGCCAGGAAGGGACAGGAACGGAGATTAAGAGATCAAATAATATTACAATTAACGTTAACAACAGGGTTAGAGTATTAAATGAAATGAAATTGAAACTATGTACAGTATTAATTACTAAACGAATGTGATTTCAGCGTGGGACGAGGGAATTTTTTCCCAATTAATATTTTTTTTGAAAAAAAAAATCACCCACTAAAACTTGCTGGTGTGAATCAATTGAAATAATAGCAGAATTTTGCGAAATAATTAGACTACAATAATTCGTATGTAATCAATTCACATGTAATTACTAGGTAAAATAGTGGAGGTTAATTTCTAATACAGTGGAACCACTTTTAACGGGCATCTCTCAATAGTGGATATCTCCGTAAGAGAAGAAACTTTCTTATTTTTCCATGCCATAAATATGTGTGATCTGGTGTTATGAGAGGGAATCCTTCCTTTTAGGGACACCTCTCATTTACGGACAAATAATCGGTTCCACCGATGTCCGTTTTGAGAGGTTTCACTGTATTACTTAGGTTAATAATACTAAATGCTCAAATGTGTGAACTTACTTTATTGAACCTACCACTGCAAAGAGTTGATATTATTATTATTATTATTATTATTATTATTATTATTATTATTATTATTATTATTATTATTATTATTATTATTAATAATAATAATAATAATAATAATAATAATAATAATAATAATAATAATAATAATAATGCAATAGTTGCGTAACAAGATATACTGTTTTCTTGTTTGAATTTGTTTAAAAATCATATCACTATTCTGAGAGCACCCCCCCTTTATTTTGAACACCCCCCTAAGTAAAAATTTCTGGCGTACTTACTGGATGCCTAGTCTGATACTACAAATAGATAAAATGCGCGTTTACTGAAAAGATGGGTTCTACTGACGTAGGGTAGTCTATATACTCTTCGTGTGCTAGGGCCTAGGAGGGAGGAGGAGATAAGATTTCACATCAGGTTACGTCACGCACAGTCGCACACCTTCATTTTCATTAAAAATGGAAAAGCCAAAAGAAATTAATTTTATCTCACTTTCCTTTGAGGCAGTCGGACACAAATCATCACACTTATCTGCAAAAAGCACTTTTCAAATCGGATTATTGGGGGAGCCTCCAGTTCCAATGTTGGGGGACATGTCTCCCAATTTCCCCGGGATTTTTGCCCGTACCGACAGCTGGGACAATTTTCCAGAATGAGTAGAGGGACATATTATCCTCTGGCAATTATTGCAATTTGTGCCCAAGTAGCGGATGTGGAATTAATACATATTGATGAAACTACTAAACGCACTACAGCACGAAGTTCAGTTTGAACTACTACTGAATACGATTCTTTCTAATATATATATATATATATATATATATATATATATATATATATATATATATATATATAAGCTGAGAGAAATAAATTCCATCATACATTCCTTTATGGCAGACGGACACAAATCATAACACTTATCCCAAAAAGCACTTTTTACGTCAGATTATTGGGGGACTGTTCCCCAGGTCCAAGACGGGGGGACATGTCCTTCTCATCCTCCCGGAATTTGCGCCAGTGGCTCCCCCAATATTTTCTTCAAGTCGGCGTCTATGAGTGTTACATTCCGTTATTTTCATATTTTTTATTACATTTTCTGGGCATGATGTGTGTATGTTTGGTATAAGTTATTATTAATGTCTGTGTAACATGAATTATGATATTATTCTTATTAACACTCCTAAAGGCAATATTTAGATGCATGTAGCAAATTCCTTAGTGTGTCGAATTTTCAACAGCTTCTCTTTCTCTACTATGTTCTAAAAATATGGGTATATTTTATAGGTTTTAAAATATATCACCGATAAAAGCGTCAACCAGAATAGCTATAGCGCAAATTCCATTGCAATCAGTACAATACTTTCCAACTTACAAAGGTGTATACACAATTTTGAATCAACCTTTTATCTTATCGGTGTCATTATGAGGTTTCACTGTATATTATTATTAATATTATTATTTTATGTCATTCTTTTTTCACGACGTAGCATTCATATATCTCATAGCTGGAAAACTGGGATTATAATTCTGTAGTTGATGAGACCATGTAATACATTCGTTTAATGTATCTTTTAATGTCTTTATTACTGATCTTGAACAATAAAGCACATTTTACTTATTTTTGCATAAAGCGTGATACTTGATATGCTTCTTAGTAGATATAGCAAATGTGTTCCTCAGGGATATTGCTATTTCAAGAATTTCAAACCAAAGTATTCTAAAATCAATACTTTGTATTTTTCTGTAAACATAAAGTATGTAACTGAATTAAATTATGTACCGCTGTATTTCTAGTTTTCTTGTATTGCTGATAAAACATTCTAGTCTTGGATTTGTGTGCTGTAATATGCATCTCTATTACAGTACACAAATGGCATGTGTGTTACAGCATAAATATTCATGAGCCAAGTGAGTTTATATCATAAGTTTTGTAAAAGGAGCTTAAATTCTGCCCAGATTCCGTATGCAATAAATAAACTCTTTCTTGTAATCTTTTGTGACTTTGCCATTGCACCCTCGGTATTCATATCTCCCTCACGTAAGAAATCCGTCTGGCTATTCGAGGCTGCGGTGGCTCAGTGCTAGAGTGTTCACCTCTGGTGCATGGGGTCCCGGGTTCAAACCCTGCTTCCACCAAGTGAACTTTGTGGTGGACAAACACCGTGTGCGTGGGTTTCCTCGTGAATCTCCCGTTTCCTCCCACTTTCCTCATTCTGCCATTTCATTTATTTCTCATAATCACCCTTTTCTTTAGCCTAGCCGAAATAACCTTCCCAGACAGCAATTTAAGCTTGCTGCAAGTTGCCACAAACTTGCTGTCGCAAGGTCAATTAGCTTGCCGCAAGCTATACTATGCAAGCCAATTAGCTTGCTGCAAGCTTGTAGCAAGCTAGTTAGTTACATCTGGGCAAGGCTTGCACAAGCTTGTCTTCACAAGTTAAACACAAGTCAAATTATCTCAAACGCAAGCCAAGTATAAGCGTATTCTCATCAATGGCAAGCTTTATTAAGCTTATTGCAAGCGGAAACACGCCAAACAAGTTATATGGAAGCTTGCAGTAAGCGAATTTAGATAAAACAGTATGAAATCAGTATAATTTAACCGTCTGACTAAATCTTGCTACAATATATTTTCCCCTCGCCTTCCCAATTATTGAAGCAAATGCAACAACGGTGAAAACAGCCAACTCTCCCATCCGCTTTTACAAAACATCAAAATAAGCAAAATTGTTACGCTTTAGTTGTGACAAGCAACGCGCCGTTGCTTCGTACAAATATCTAATACGTTGTTATATTAGTCGCGAGTACTTGAAATTTCTACACTTTTTTATATAAAAACGCAGAAAAATGTTTATACTTTAAACATAGCATTCAGAGAAGTTTATACTGTGAGTTAAACTTGAAGTTTATATTAAAATATCTGCAACAGTTCTGTATTCTTTCGCGAAATAAGTAGGCTCAAATCTGCTGCCATCTATGTTCACATTTATGCTTTATACATAAATACTATAATTCGTTAAGCCTCACGGTTACCGAAGTATGAGGAAACAAAGAGCGACAGGTACGTGGGACTAGAGTACTAGAAGGCACAATTAAAAAAAATAATTAAGTTTGTTCTTTATTCAAGCTGAATGCTAACAAGACGCTAACAACGCGAACACTACCTTGTCGCCGAAAGTTGAGGTCAGCGTCACGTGGTTTTTGAGAACAACTGAAAATCGAACGCGCGCTGGCTTTTTACTTCAATCTAAAGAAAAGCGTCTCCCAAGTGAAGCGTGGGTTGCCCGCACTACAGCTTGCGCTAAGCAGAAATAAGCTTTTGTGTATAAGCCAAAGCGAAATAAAATCAAATAAAAGCAACAGGCAAGCTTGCGGTAAGCAAACATGCTGTCTGGGTTGGGACGTAAGATTTCACCTTCATTTTTCCGGCTGGCTGTTGACCTTCTAATCCCCCTTTTCCTCGCTAATAATACTTCTGTGTAATTGGCAATCACAGAAAATAAACTTCCCCATATTCTAAACATTTCATCTCAATTTCTACTGCGAAGGCACGGAAAATTCTGGAGTGCTAGATGTTAATAGAACGACGTCATAATTCTATCTTTTTAATCGATTATTAAATTTGGAAGTGGTAAAAACAAAGTAATATGGAAATCAAAGAATCGGAACAAAACTCTCCCAAAAGACAGAATCTACTGCCATGATGGCTTGTAGTTAGGGATGGACATGGCGAGTCCGAGAGAGTTTTCTTTTAATTCCACTCGAGAGCTCGGCTTGGAAAATTTATCCAACTCGACTCGAGTCAAATCCAGTGTAGTTTGAAGTACACTGGATGGGCGGATATATGAAGGGGAAAGGATCACACGCGAGCATTTTCTTTGTTCAAGGGAAGGATACAAGGAGGAGTTCGGACCTTCAGCACCGAGGTCACATTCGCCCTTTAGGTTGGGCTAGGATTAAGAAAGAAAGCGGCTCTAGCCTAAAAGAGTAACTATCATCCCAGCATTCACCTGGAGGGACTGAATAAATCAGGAAACCCCTCAGTCAGGATGTCCTACCGGAGCATGGGTTCTTGCCAACCTCGACCTACTAAATAACGCGTGGCAGGCATAGTGATCTGATCTCTACTCCACTGGCTGAGTGATTACACACGACTTCAATATTCATGGCAGTACCGTTACTACTCACAAACAAGAGGAAGGGGCAAATACAAAACAAAATTAAATTAAAACAGGGTGAATTTTACTATACATATGTTTATTAAAACGTTGATATTTACTTATGATTAATAACCGAAAATATAGAAAAAGAAATATCTGTCTACTGAGCAATGAGCATTACTATCTAAATAGAGGTGACCTAATAGATTAAAGAATTTGTCTTCAGAACAACAACTGGTGGTTAAATGTTAACTCGTACTGTTCACCAGCGTTGGATAAAGGGAAAATGTCTGCCTATTAAACGGTTTATTCATTTCACAATAAATGAAATTTCAACGTTGAATCAACATATGTATTACTAAGGTTTGTGGTGACGCCAGTGCCGTGAACATTGAAGTGGGATATGATCTTTCATCCTTCATATGCTCGTCTCTTCCATCTTTCATCTTTCGTGGTTCAGAACACTTCAAACTACCCCGTCTTTCATTCACTTTGTCCATTAATGGCGTGGCGTGGTAATGCTACATTATTCTTTAATTGAGCGCTACACCACTGTAGAGCTCAGATGCTTGGTTCAATTTGAAATATTGAAACATTTTAGACCGAAAGCCTATACTTTCCAGTAGCATTGCTCTCTTATGTCTCATCACTTTTTCATATCTTTAATCGCTATCTAGATGGCCTGTGCAACCAGACTTATGGGGCACCGTTTATTTATACAGTACACTCACATCCTATATAATATACTGTATATACGGGGATAATGTGTGCAGATGGACGTTTGTTGTTCATGAAACTAATCATACTTCAGATGTTTTTAATAATATTGAAAACATCTTTCACAAAGCCTGTAACTGTTGGAAATCCCTGAGAAATTGAATCGTTGCAGAATGTTAAGCAGCAAGCAGGGGTGCAGCTGCACTGCAACAGAAAAAAAAAACTAAACTTATTCCTTGTTCACTTTGTTGAAATGATCTGAATATTTTCTTAAAGAAACGTAGCGTTCAGAAAACAATGCTCTGAATAAGTACATTTCTCCACCAAAAAAACGGGAACAGTAAATGAAAAATTGAAGTTGGGGTGCACGTGCACTCAATTGGTGCTACTAGGTTTAAAATGAATGAAAATAAAAGTTTTATATAATTTCAAACTTAGTTTTAAATTTTATATAAGAAGTGCTCTCAAGGTACTCGTATTAGTAACCCCTGAACCAAAAGGCCAGCCTAAAAAAAATAACTATATGCATGTGATGGAAATGGATGAGAATAAAGTGTAACAGTTTCAAAAGTTTCAATTCTGTAAAAATGCTCCAAAGAACCCTGCCATAGTGTTTCTGAGGTCAACTTGAAAATTTTAAGTGATAACTGTTACAAAAAGTAGTTTTCTAATTCTCGAAGTTAAAAAAGTTACTTCAGAGTCTGAGGGAGAAGCCCCGAGAGGAGCTTTGGGGACGAAACCCACATGCGTAGAAACATGGAATATGATGGCCTATACCTACGCTTGGTTCGTCGGTGTCCGGGTCAGGGCTCCTTGCGGCGGAATATCAGGGTTCTACGGTAATAGATTTTCACGCTATTCTTCCGAGTTCATCCGCAGGTTAGTAAGCACTGTGTTAGCATTTTCTCGAATTACTGGGAAAGAATCCTATTTACAAAATTTTAGCTTGATTTTGCTACATGCAGCGATGTTCATGAGACGATAGTTGGGATTGTCTCAGGGTAATGTAGTCTCGTCTCGTTTTCGGGATGTGACGAGATGTGAGAATTGCCCTTTCTCGGGAGCAACACTAAAATTATTCCACATTACTGCTTACTTTTTCATAGCTTTCGTTTTCGAAACCAAGAAATCTATGATCTCTAAATGAGCTAAAATGAGCCGCACGGGTGAACGAAGTATCAAACTCGATTCGACTCGAAAATCGACCTAAAAACTGTGACTAGAATACAGAAAATTTCTCTGCCTCGGCTGAAAACTCGACTCGTGCCCATTCCTACTTGTAGTAATCTGACAGTCTTTTAAGGCTATTCGTGGTATTTCTCGTGCCTTAACCGGCCTCTGGGGCCGCGAGTGTGCACCATTTTGTGTAAAAGTAAACACATCACTGTTTTGGCAGGATATTCTTAAATATTCACGAATATAACCAGAACTAGGAATTCAGAATATATGTGTGTATGGTTTTGTTCGGAAAGCATGTCCATGTTGAGGATAATGACGTATAATACACGACCCACATGACTACACCAGCAAATCAATTTGTAGTTGTAACTATATTTTCGGAATGTGCGTTTTCAGTTCTCCGAGAAGTATTGAAACCCTTGCAAAATAGTCCAAATTGTTTGAAATTTCAGTTTTCCTGAAATTATTTGTCTTTCCTCAAGAGAGTAACGCATAAATAGGTGATTATATTACGATAATTATCGAACGGTCTATGGACCCTCGAAAACGGACATTTTTCTTGTAAATATATGCTGATAGAAGAATTCTTAAGGGAATATTACACATGGCTTTACGCTTCTCTTTAAGTCCAATTCCACTTTGGAACTCTTAAGTAACAAGAGCATTTGGCCGTAGAAATAACAATGGAAATGAAGATAGTTTCGAAAGTAAACTGTGTAATTTGAATTTCCTTATCTTGTGTTCCATTCTATTATTTTTATATCTGCTCCTTTAAAGAATTATAAATGGGTCACGATAAAACTCTATATTATGAGAATTCAACTAGACAATAATACATTATAATTCATTTTAGAAACAAAGTCAATCTCAAAAGTCGAGATGTGACTACGTGAGATAGCTTAGTGCCGCAACGTAGAATAGTGGTCAAAGTACTTGTTCCAGTTTCTATTCTCGGTAGCATACTAAGCCGTGAATGAAGAACAGGCAAAACGGACCATATCTTTACAGAAACATTATATTATGTAGCTTCGTTTATGAACAAGAACGTCAGATTGCACCTAATAAAATAATCGAAAACTTCCAATTTTATCACTACAAGACGCTATATACCCAGGAATACTTCCTTGTTACTTACCACCTAAGCAAAAATCGACCGTACTCACCATCATTGATTGGCATATTCTTTGCATAGCCTGTTAAAATGGCAGACAAAAGGAGCTGTAAAGCAGTGTCAGTACCTCACTAATATTCTTTTCCTCTTGGGAATTCACTCTACTTGTAGTTTCAACTTATACACGATATACCATAACAAGTAAGCGGAAATAATGTGTTTGTTATGATTTTCAGTAATATTTTTGTTATTTTTTATTTTCAAAATTTAATACCTAGCATGTTCCATATTTAGTCAATTGTAAACACACAATAATCTCCGAGTTGCTTCGTGTAAATAGACAGAAGGCATACTAGCTGAGAGCAGGCCCGTAGCCAGCCGAAAAATGTAGAGGGAGCCCGGTAGAAGTTAGGGGGGGGGCGAACCAACCATATTATAGTTCTTCAAATAGTAACATCAGCAATTCATCATACCGGTATCTGCTCTTGAATGTTTAAGTATTTTGCTTCTACTTAATTCTATTATCCCCCCTTACACACACACACACACACATTAAGTTAACATTCTGTAATCTACATGAAAAAAACTTGAATTTTATTAAATGGGTATTACTAAGTACACGAATTAGAATTAAAATATAAATGTTTTGATAGTCCACATGTAATACTAATATTAAGTTCAAGAACGAGAGATGATCTACTGTGAAATAAGGAAATGCAACTTTACTTAGGCTCTTGTTTAGGGTTAACTTGCGAAGTTGCCCTTCCGTTTTTATCAAAATTACCTAGAAGAAATTGATAATTTGATTGTTTGTGTGCTTGATAACATGTAAGCGAAGCGTAATTTATGTGTAATACCTTTTGATAAGCGGTTATAAAGACGGGACTAATTCGCAAGTAGAGGGAATTACTTGTCTCTAGGTTAAGGACGGTTGGATTGTGGATAATTTTCGAGTAAACGTGCCTGCAAGTGTACAGGGTCTTTGCGCTGGATGTGAATTGACAGTAGTAACATTTGTAAAACATGATGTTGATAGTGAGGTTAATCTTCTGAATATTCATGGCTTAATTAGTGAAAGAACAAAAACCACCAACAATCGTTTGCGAGTTTCTGCTTGAGATAGGAGAGTTCTACAAACCTAAGTACGTACTAAGGTAAGTGCGAAGTAGGCATAACCTAACCTAAGTAACCTAGTAGTGCATCATCCCACCTTACTTCGGATTCTCCCTTCGCTCGTTCTTCCCAACTGCGCACTCCCCATTAACTACCCACAACCGTGCTCCGCGCGGCCCACCAGTCTCCCCTTTAGGTTAATAATGGATTTCCATATGTAATTGTGGTTCCTCTCCCGTACTCACACCCTCGAGGTAACGTAACAGAACATAAAATGAGTAAAGTTTAAGTAGAAATTGATGATTGCAGATTTTATTCTGTTTTTTGTTAAATATTAGGTGGATGGGTAACTTTGAAGTAATTCCCTTGTTTACAATTACAGTTGTATTTTTTTATTTAATATTTGTACTAAGTTCTTGTTTAAAATCTTAAATTAAACTCATTTTATATAAATGAACCACCTGCACACTATACCAAAACGACACATACCAAAACAGCTAAAAAAAAATACTATAATGTTATTAAAAACTACACTGAGAAAAATGTATGCGGCTTACGTAATATCGTAGGTTGCATTTGTAAATCCTGTACCTTAGTTTTTGGACAACATACAGCAAGCGTATAAATGAAAACGCATGTTTTATAATACTTTCTGTATAAGTGTTCCATCTATACATAATTTCCGTATGAAACAATATAGGCTGACAGGATCTCACATACAAATGGACGTATATAACATATAGCTGACGAAGGTAGCATACATATATGTATGCAATATAAGGAAGACTGTTAGACATCAGACATCCTGCAAAGACATGATGTAACACCTAAGGGCAGTTCCTATGTAGCATACGGATAAGCTATGCTGCGTTCTGATTTTTGTAGTAAGCAAGAGGATTCCGTATATTTGTACAATATACCACTGTCCGGAGAACAGATTTTCTCAATGTAAGTAAAACGCTGCACCCATCTAGTATCGAGTAAAAGCATCACTGCTTCTTTCATGTTGAATTACAACATTATTACGCGTACGCGACTAAGAAATAGTTCCAATTTACAACGTTTTTATATGAAAACTAGCTACTTCCACGGGATCTCCCACCCCAAGTACAATACAAAACATTTTGCTACTTAATTTCTCCTCTAAATCTTGCAAATTTTTACTAGTCCTGGCTCCACAACCCGGAATTTAATCCTTAAACTTAAACGTTAAATATGTTCACTTGCTCAGTTACTCATCTAATTAAGGTAATTTAGCTTAACTTTATTCTTCTACGAGAACAAACATATGAAAGTCTTTGCAACCATTACTTCGGTGAATGTTCCACCACAGTTCTTGTTTTACATATCACATCACAATAATTTGGCCCTACTAGAATCAATCGCCTTTAACGGAACTCGGAGCTCTTAATTCAATTTACAACTAATTGTTCCACAGTTAATCTAAGGTTTGCTGTTGACGAGGATTTTGCAATGCATGTATGTACTACAACTACACAATAGAATAACAATAACCTACAGCCGTTACAGCAATCGACAAAGATAAACGCTTTGTTCCTGCTCCTGTTTTTATGATTTGGCTTGCAGTAAGCACTTCGTCTCCTACCTCCCAGATCACTATTACAACTGTGGCGTAAAGTATTATGAACATATTCCTTCTTTTCGGAAAACTTGCTTCAATATATATTGTGTAATTTCATATCGAGATTCGAGAAGACTGATAAACTTTACTTTAACTCCTTTAAACTATGTTTAGAAGTGTTCGTCAAATAGTTAAAATGGAAAAATTCTTGGAATAATCTCTTTTATATTGCATTTTATTCTTAGTGTTCATACATAGAATTAATCGAGATTTTTTTGCAAGTCTTCAATTAAAATTTTAGAGGGGGCCAAGAAAAATTTAGGGGGGCCCGGCCCCCTCTTGGCCCCCCGTGGATACGGGCCTGGCTGAGAGTAAGCGAAAACTTGCATTGACGCACTGTAGTGTCCATAAATCATGTCTATTTACTGTATAATTGCAGTATCTTTTCTTCTTTACAGAGAGAATGAAAATACTGTAAAGTATATCGAGAATGTAGATTACACTTACAACCAGCGTGAGCCAAAACTATATTTGTAACAAGTTTTGGCTATTTTTGTCTCATGGTATCTAGCTACCTCAGCCTTTTAAAACGGGAGTGATAACAGTGTATAGAAAAATAGTCGAAAACGTTGTTTCATTTAGTCGTCCGTTTTAGACCCCTTGCATATTGTAGTTCATTCCAAGATGGGTCTAAACGCGCCGGAAACGATCCGAATAGACCCATTGGATAAGCAGCCTATCTATCTACCTCTGGTTAAGACTAACAAATGGCTACAGCAAACCAAGTAAAGTACTTTGGCTCAATAATATGTGGGCAACACCTAGACTTCCAATACTATTTATCGTTTATTTCTTTCGAAATAGAGATTTGATAACTCACAATTCAAGCGTTTTCCAATTGTCTCAAAACACGAGATCGACACCGTAATAGTCAAAATTATTTAAATTGTGATAGAAATAAGTCATAAATATTATAATGTCACAATATGTGCTTTTGGATTTTTCTCCCTAATTTTCTCTTATAGGGGCGAAAATTGGAAGTTTAGAGTTTTCTCCCTTTACCTGTACTATAAATCATATATATGAGGCATATGTTTAGTTGTTATATACAGGAAGTTGCCTATGGATTTTGAAGAAAAATATCACAAGTGAAATTACAATGTTTAATTTCACAAATGGCCCCACAAATTCACAAATGGTGCAGTTTAGAATAGTAACGCAGTAAATTCTCATTGTATCATCTTCAAGAAAAGATAAATTTGTACATGTGCAGAATAATCCCTGAGTTGCTCCTCGTAACTAGACACACGGCATGCACCAGCTGAAAGTAAGCGTTTTAGACAGCCAGTTGAGACTTTGATCAAATTGGGGGGCCCCATCCGCCTTTAGGCTCAGGGCTACAGCCCCCTAAGCCCTCCTTAATCCAGCCTTGATCCGTGAGTAGAAAATGAAATGAAATCCTTGAGTTTTATGCCCCACGGTTATGCCGGATAGGCTAAACGAGACGGTGATGTTAAGAAATGAATGAAATGGTGAAATGAAGAAATTGGGAGGAAATAGGAAAATCCTGAGGAAACCCACGTACACGGTGTTTGTCCAGCACAAAGTTCATTTCGCGCGAGCTGGGATCGAACCAGGAACCCCAAGCACCAGAGGTGAACGCTCTACCACTAAGCCAATGCGGCCACTAATCCCTGGGTAGGTTTAACAATATTTTTATTTAATTATGCTATATCAATTCCTCTTGTTCATAGAACTTTCGTGTGGCCTTAAACTTAAAGTAATTTGACAATAATTGAATTTAAAAAAACGCAAAATAACTATAGAAGAATATACTCAAAACACAAACTGCACAAAACATAAATTTAGGTGAGAAATCAGAGTAAATACTGGCATATTAAGAAACATTAGAAATTTTTAAAGTTGGAAAATTAAGTGCATTAAAAATGTTTACTTTGAATTGGAATTATCATATTTTTTAATAATATAAAGAATAACACACAGTGGCGTATTTAGGAGGGTCTTCCGGGCTTAAGCCCTCGGAAATCTTACTTACTATAGTAAAGTAAAGTAAATATCTTGCAAAATTTTCACATTTACAGGCAAAGCCCCCCCCTCCCCGAAAGTTAGCAAAGCCCCTCCCGAAACGAAATCTTAAATACGTCACTGATAACACATATTGCAATTCTCCACTCATTCAATCTAATGATTGTAATCCTCTCTTTGAATTATAGAATCTGTAAATCCGAGAATGTTAACACAAATAAAAAGCTAGTTGTTATTAATGATCCTATTAGCTATGGTGATTACTGAGGGAGTAATCAAAATTCGTATTACAAAATTGTCAATTAAAGAAACACTCATTTTGGAACAGGTTGGCCCCTTTTGTAAGTGCGCATTCATGGTATGTCTTCCACATATAAGGGCACGGGTTCAATGAGATGACATATATCTTTCATGCTTAACTTAAACCAAACATAATAGTGCCCCTTCGTTATTTGATATACATTTAGGCTTTATGCCTAACTTACCATCCATCCAACTGGAAGCTTCCAAATATCTAATTCTTAATTGGGTTGTAGCCAGGGAAGTGTGGGGTAAATGACAAAGTATAAATAAATCATTATGTGTACCTCTAAGAAGCCTGCGGTGATTCGAGCGCGGTGACTAGAAACTGTTTGCTACTAGATGGATTTAAAATACTTTTTCCCGAAGTTAAATTTTTTCCTTACCAAAAGCGTAAGAGTAGTGAACTTTGAATGCATACTACAGGTATCTCTTTACTGTTTCATAAGATGAGACTAATCTAAAACGCTTTTTTTTAGTTCTTGTGAAAGCTGGTAGATCAATTTTCAAGATGTAATATATACATTTTTAATTTTTCCCCAAACTTTTCGCTGGTCTAGTAATTAACACGCGTCCTTGGTTCATTAGATCATGGGTTCGATTCGTGATGAAAGAGTATCTAAATTTTAAAGTATTATGGTCGTTCACATACCATTTTTCACTGTAGATCTACGTCTTATATAGCCTTGGTGCATAAAAGAGATACTAAACTTCAATAATCATCATAGTCTTTCCTCCACATACTTGTAACCGGTTTGAGTTTTATGAAAGTTGAAACACATTTAGTTTGCAACATCATACTTGAAAAAGGACTTTGACCACATTTCGTGAAAATAGTGGAACTTCCAAAATGATTTTTTTCTACTGAGGCTACTGAATCCTCCCACACTTGATAATAGATGAAACGGGAGAATCCAGAGAAAACCGATGCACACGGTGTTTTTATATCCCAAATCTGACTTGGCACTAGCCACCATCGAACCATGAAACGCCACCATAAGCGGTCTACCACTTTATCAATAAGATATTTATAAACTATACCGAAAAGATGTCCCAAATTGTAAGTGCTGCATCAAGTGTTTAATGTTTTACGTTTCTATTTTAATGTTTTTGTGTATTTATCTTTTTATTTATTAAGTATTCCGAATTACTTGGAATTAAGATGTGTTTTGTTTACTTGGATGACTGTACTTTTAGTGATCTTGGTATAATGGTAGAGTTGGAAACTAGTATAATATTTCTCAATTAAAAAAAAAATCCCAAATGAGATGGAAGAAATATAATGGATATATGTAGTTTGATACTATAATGCTACCACAAGCTCTTATGCCATGCTTATTGCTATTCTCGTTGCTATAGTGGCTAGCACTCATGACTTTGGTACGTGGGGTCCCGAGTTTGATTCTCGGCTGAAAAAGAACAGAAATTGGAACGCACAAATGTAGTTCGGATTCCACCTCAAACTTTAGATTCAAGTGTCTAATAGCCTTACTGCTGAAAAGAAACACTAAACTTCAAATCACTATCAGATGAGCATAATTTATAAAGTTTCAGTAAACACTTGAAGAAAAGTATGTTGGTAGCACTGATCGTCCTACTTAGACCCCTCCGTCCTATTTAAACCCCTATCGTCCGGCTTAGACCCATTTTTGGTCCTCAATAGACCCATTCGTCCTGTATAGACCCCTTGGGTATTTTCGTGCATTGCAAAAGGGGTCTAAACTGAACGAAAACGTCCGGAATAGACCCATTGCAGCTATCTATCTATCTATCTATCTATCTATCTATCTATCTATCTATCTATGTATCTATCTATCTATCTATCTATCTATCTATCTATCTATCTATGTATCTATCTATCTATCTATCTATCTATCTAAATATATATATATATATATATATATATATATATATATATATATATATATATATATACAGATAGATAGATAGATAGATATGAAAATTACTTTAGTACTTTACTTTAGTACTTTACTACTTTACTTTAGTTCATTAACACATTACTTTAGTACGTTAATCAACAGATGACCTTGTTGAACCGATATCAGATTCTTTCAAAACAAATCATAGTATATTTCACTTTACGGCTTCGGATTATTTTGCATACAACGAAAACTCAATATCATTAATTACGTGGAGTTATATTTTGGAAAATATCAACAAGGCGATCTTTCACTGTAAGCAACGCAAAGAGAGAATTCGAAACTGCAGCCTGGCAACAAAATAAAGCCACATAGACAAATTTCCGGTTAAAAGAAAAAGCAAAGTTTAATATTATTAATAATTTGATTTCTGGACTATATAAATGACTGTGCTTTTCCAGAAAGTTAACGAACGATGTGAGTTATTTAAACACCTATTCCTATGAGCCAGAACGAATATTTACTCAACATTTATTGCAAAAGAGAGTCATTTTTATGTTGACTAGTTCGCTAAATATCGGAGTAACAAAAACCTAGCGGCGAATAGTTCTGAACCCGACACGAGACGGCATTGATAATTCTGATACTAGCTTTGCACTACCAAATAAAATTTGTACTTTGTCATCAATAGCTATGTGTAATCTAATAAGTAATTACTATATAGTGTTACTATGAATTTGCATTGCGAATTGGTTTATCCATTTAAACTGACTACAAAAATGACTAAATAAACAATACAATGTACATAACGAAATAAATCACATTTTCAATCACACATCTCTACGTTTAAGAACTAAAATGACACGCATATATATGCCACATCACACATCAACCAAGACAACAAATATTAATACATATCACTACACATGTTAGGTCATCTTATCACACAGTTCAATTATACATAAAAATTACTGAACTTTACCATCCTAAAACGGCTCTATGCACTATGGAAAAGAAAGGAATAATCAGCTCTCAATGACCCTACTATTAATTAAACTATGTTTTTTAATTACTAGTAATGAAAAAGAAAGATAGGTCCCGTTCCTGATGGGAAAAGAACCCTCATAAAAATCGTTCAACCCATTTCCGTTGGAGCTTCGGTCAATTTAGAAGTAAGTGAGAGTCCCTGTGTTAAGTTACACTGACATCATGAAAATAAATTTAACTACAAAGGAACGTACACATACCGCCATGTTGTTTAAAAAATCACATATACTACATATGCAGAACTATAAGTAGACAGGCCTATCGTACACTACACGAATTTGGAAAGGATAGAAAAGATATTCTAAGCATTTTAATTCAGTGAAACTTAATTCCAAACTCACTTAAATCCGAAAAGTAATATACTCTACTACAATTCCTGTTCATAGCCATCCATAGATGCAATCATGGCGTCCTTCAAATTCTTTATTTTGGATTTTCTGACTGTCTTAGAGTGAAATTTTGTTCAGTCGAGACTCTCAAAGGGTTTCCTCACTATTTATTTCATAACTAAAACATTTTATCTGGATTTTACTGCTTTATCGTAAGAGAATCCAAAGTATTTATCTGCAGTCAACTAGCGTGGTGTTGCTCGAAACTTTCCAGGTAGAGACGTGACAAGAAGCGCGCCTTATTACTAGACCTTAGAAAATACTTCCAATCAGAACAAAGAGGTTTTGCGATAGAAGATATAAAGCGAATAGAAAATAATAAAAACAGGATTAAACCGGATTTTGGTAGGATATGGTTGTCTCAGAGGGACGAAGGGGATCTAAATTATTCTGCTAAATATCAGATTAGTGGATAATTTCAAGAATTTCTGTTCAATTTCAGGCCTATGTTTTAGTATAGCATTAAGGTGTATAATTTCAATACTCATCCATTTGAAATGCCCATATACAGGTTGTATATTAAAATAATGTATACAAAAATATATTATTCCACGAAATATAATTCCTAGTAGGTTATTCAAAGCTTCCACATTGATTTTGATTTAAGTAAAGAAGAAATGAATTTCATACCTGGACCAAAAATTATATGTTGTAAAATCTACAGTACACAGTACGTTCAAAAAATATTGGATACCTCCAAACAAAACTTCCATTACCTCAACTCTAATGGTACATAACAAATATTCCTCACTTATTTTTTCCTTTGTACACCAAAATGTCCCGTTCATTAAACAAATTAAAAGTCTACACTCCTGCAAATCGAGAGAGGTATAATGTGTTTCCGTGTTGCACTAAAGGTCTGATCTACGGTCATTCAAAGAGATCCCATCGATGTCTCTACATATACACGCGTGCTAAGGGGTTAAGAACGCCAGGACCCAAGTGTTGCACTTATAAGTTGACTAACAACTATTTTTGATTTTAAGGACTCTAAGAAACATTTGTAATATAGTGGAATTTCCCCAGCGAATGGGGGAATTATCGGCCCCTTGGCTCTTAGTCTATTTAAACGTGACCGTTGGAGCCGATTTTTAAAGAACTGCTTTCCCATTTACATCCCTCAGTTAACTATAATTATTTTGTAGAGTTGGAAGAAACTTTAAAGTACATTGGAAAATCTTTTAAAACGATGATTTTCGTGCTGATGCATTGAACAATACGGCCAAAAAGAAATGTATACTCTTGTTCAAAATATCTTTTCCAAATACTTTGTTGTATAGCGTCATATTCTAGCAACCATACTTCTAACACTTTTAATCTAAATTAAGATTTGAATAGGCTAAAGAATATATATATATATATATATATATATATATATATATATATATATATATATATATGTTTCCTAATTCTGACTGTGGTAGGAGCACAGGGCTTTTTAAAAAGAGGCAAGTAACCATTGTTTTTCAACAAAATTGTGAACAACACAATGTAATAGGAAATGTATTTGAAACATATATTGTAATTACATTTCATTCTGCAGGAAGGTACTACACACATAAAATTTTAGAAAAGTACTCTAGAAAAGTAGAATTAATTAATAATGTATTATGACTAAATAAAAGATGAAGTATATAATACTTACAGCTGAATTGAACTGGGTTTGGTAATTTGAGAAGCGCAATATCATGCTCAGTAAGGTAATATGATGGATAGGAATAGATTTCCGTTCCTCGAATGATAGTACCTAATTTATGGTCATATGGATTAATTGTTCCAAGTACAACGTCAAAGTAACTACCAGGTTTTGGACTGCAATTGGAAAAAAGGTATCGAAAATTACATTGAGACTTCAATCGTAACAATTTTCGTATATTATGCTATCTTTTATTAACATGTTTGCAAAACGTATAACAATACATTAGATAAGAGATGACAACACTGAATATTAACATTACTTGCACCTGAACATAATTTTCAAAATAGATTACAAATAGTTGTATTTTAAACGTTGAATTATATACTTGAGCCTGACAAGGAAACCTGTCAGCCGGAAAAATTTAGACCATCTTTAGAAAGGACGAAGTCCATGTCTGTGTGCGTCGATGTTAAGTTCTGATAAAAGTTTCCATATTCCATTCAATTTGTTTCCTAGAAATAAAAAGCTATACTGTTGAAGATCTCAATCCGTGTAACACTTGCATAAATATCGTTATTTTATAAACTGAAGTTAGTTATCCTTTTTGGAGTTATATTTTTAAGGTACGATGTACGATTTTTTCTTTATTATTTTTTCAATGAATGCTATGCTGTGTACTTTGTTCATGTCAATGAGTACGTTGAAACTGGGTTCAGAGTTTTAAACCAGTTGAAAAGGATAACATCCAAAATATGTATTAATCTTATGAATATGCATCTTTTTAATGAGTGTTCGTTGTTTTGTCATTGTTACATTAAGTAAGTGAACAGATTTAGTTCTTTATTTATATCAGCACCTCTGTCCTCAGATTTTTTCGCTAGGCCCCACTATTACAGTTTTAGAGTTGTGCAATATGAATTTTTCTAAAGATTCTTTTTGTGTCCTTGAATGCATGGAGATCCGTTGCAGGTATCCAATGATATTTTCGTCCGGGCTATGCGAAAGTTATACCTTTTGACAATTACATTAAAAGGTGGTACTCTTTGAGAAAGGAGAAAACCAGTAGTAGACCTCCAGTGTCTGAAAATATTGTGGAGCAGTTCTTATAATCTACTGACTAGAAATCAATTTTCCATGAATCTATGCAACTTCCAATTACACCCACAACATTATGGACATTCTACGTAAATGTATACCCTTGTAATTACATATAATACGTCTCAGTTAGATGGTAAAATCCAACGAACGTCATTTATATAAAAGTTTCTGCATTGATGTATACGAGGTCATGGCTGAGGATGATATTTTTTACAGAAGAGAAGACATTCCATGTAAGTGAGAAAGTAAACACCCACAGTTTTGGAATCATAAGTCGTAATAAAAAGTTAATAGCTCCGAGACTTGAGTCCTTTGTGGCACCCAGGCAGCTCCCAGATTTATGTTGGAATGAACGGAGCTCTGTTAATACAGAGAACTGGTACGTTACGGTGCCTAAGGTACATCTTAGTTCCACAGAAGGATTAAATTGGTTTTACTGTGCTGTTGCTGAGATTGGCTATGACGAAAAACTCTCACTTAGCAATCATAAGTAGATGTAATTGATAAGTAGGTTGTGACCATAGCACTATTTTCACTTAACGAATTTTGAAATGGTTTAGGATATTGTGTTACAATTTCTTTCCAGGTTACACCATGAATTGCTATAATGCAAAAATAAACCAATTTAATAAAAACACCAAGGCACCTTATCACGAGCAATGGAATAAACTCTGGATGATTCGTGTTTTTCCTTTCATTTTTCTTACTTTTTGTACAATGAGTCAGTATTAAAGGAAAAAATATAGGTCACAGGCAATACACGTGTTCGATACCACACTGTAGAAGATTTAGTTTAAGAATTGCAAAATCATCTACTGGAGGAGATGATGAAGATAATATTGTTTAAAGGATTAATTGTGTAACGATTGACCAAGGCTTTGAACATCTTATTGATCGAGAAATCGTAGATAGATTAGTACGATTAGTACGGTTTTGAAGGAGACAGAGGAAGGAAAAAAGTTTCGGAAGGTAAAGTAAGCAAACAATAACGTATCATAGGCAAAAATCGAAAGGTTCGTTTAATATCTGGAGAAACAAGACTCTACATCGCTTTGTAAGAAACTATTTCTTTAATAAATTTCAATCAGTCGTAAACAAGTGATGCTTTAACACAAATGTAAACGTAGTTCACTGATAAGTTGTGAAAAATTGAGCAGTAAAGTTGTAAGGGCCTAAAACTACTGTTTGTTAAGTGATAAGTGTGTGTGTAGGCCCCTACTGTAAAGAAAATTCATACTAAAGCATATTCGTGTTGGTGTGTGTCCTCCACATACATTTATGGATTATCCGAGAAATACGCTTAAAACATTATTTGGTTTGTTGGTAGATACGACTTTAGTGTCCCATTCATGCACGTTGATCTCAGCGTTATAAAGGACATTTATCTAAAGTTCAACGTAGGGCTCGACCTAGATTGCTCACACTGTAAATAAGAAATCGTTTAAGGACACTATTTATATACATGTCTGTGTTTGTGTGACATTTGTGGAGCTCTCTCATGAATATATATATACTATTTTAAGTCTATGTAAAAAATGTAGTTTATGAAGAATAATCGAATTATTTGACTTTTGGGGTCAAGGAATAACCACAATTATTAAATTATTCTTGCAGATATGTTCACTTGAGTTTTGCACTGAGCTTCGGAACTGCTGTTTGATATCTTTGCAGCTATACATGGTGCGCATTTGTTGAATTACGCTGAAACGTAATGAACCATCTCTCATTGTAGTTTCATAAAATGTTAATAAAATATTTGTATGTTTATAAATTAAAATTACTGGATTTATTTGGCGAACACTACGTATTTCATTTCTTACGTTTATTTATAACACTCCGTTATTCTCATCAGTTGACTAGAAGTAAGTAATATTTTCCATTTTTATTACTTATCTGGCTGTTGTCTCTGTATATAAACTTCAACGGTTCAATAAGAACAATAGCTGCCATATATTTCAACAATAATATACATTAGAAAATAATATTAACCTAACAGTACAGTACTATGTTCCTAACATTTCGTTATGCATGCTTTTTTATAGCCCCTCTAAAGATAAATTGTTGCGTTGTTCGTGTTTATTGTTTAATACATTTTTATATTATAATTATACATACAAACAAGGTATTCATAGAGATAGAATTGCTAATTGTCATAGAGATAGTGAAAATTATGATGCAATGAATTATTATTTATTCCAGCAATATTGTTAGAGCTATATAGGAAATGACATATAAATATGTAAGAAGAGAAAACAACTTACTCAGGAACGCAGTGAGCTGCAGTTATTATCCACTGAGGTGAGATAATAGACGCCGTACATTGAAAACCATCTGTATTATTATAGTAGTAAAAGAGTTTTGCCATGAAAGGGAATTGTCCTTCATTTGCAATTTGGCCATTGGCTATCCTCATATCGGGGAGTCGTTCTGTTAAAATTTAAAACAACCTTAACACATAAAGTGAGATTCTACAAAGCAATCATTATTTCTATTAAAGTCTGACAATTTATACTCTATTTCAATTGACATCCTCTTCTTCATCATCCCCATTTTTCGTATAATTAATAATCCTACTAGATATATTTCATTCAAATGTCCAATCTTATATGTATGTAGGACAATGAAAAAATCGAGAAGATTTGGACCACATTCAAATTATGTGAATATTGAGAAAAACTGGCTGAGGTGTCCGATTGCATCAAAGAGCATTATTTGTTTAACAGTGTCCTACTAAAATACATAATGTAAAACACACTATAACGATTGTTTATTCTTTACGAGTTTAACCTGCATCCAAGAAGGTTTGGGGAATTTTCTATTATTTTAATTCGCCTAGATTTTCGATACACGACAAATTCAGTTCTGCGGAACCAAATGTGAGAACGTTTAGTCCCAATACAACCTACAGATTACTATTTAGGTTAAGCCTTTCTATAATCAAACAAGAATCTAAGTTATCTAGTCTAAGTAATCTGCTAGAAATCATAAGGAAAAGAATAAATATAACCAACGAAAATAAAAAATGAATATTTTTCTTCAGGCAGTATCGTGGATTTTTTTAAACAGATGATGTTCCAGATTTTAAATGCCCTTAGTATCTAAGTTGCAGCATGTGCATATTGCGTAAAAGCCATTATAAGTTTAAAATTAGGTAGTGCAAAATTACCGGATCAAGTTGCTGAGTAGTGTTTTATATTCTCATTGATCGTCAGGGATCTGCCTCAGAAAGTCTCTGTGTTGCAAACTAAGTTTAAACATCAATTAAGTTAGTTTTCAAGGTATTAGATCTACAAATTAAAGTTAAAAATCATTGGCTTAAAGATTCCTTAGCACTGGATTATCACATTGTTTCAAAGCAGGACAATCCTACATATTCCTCCAGCATTTGATATTCATTCAGGGAAACGTGTCCAGTATGTAGCACATTGTATCATTGTCAATAATATTCTCATACGTTAAGTCAATACTTATGGAAATCTCATTTACTGGTAGTGTGATACGAGTGTGTATTCTTCCAGTACAACTCATTCTCTCCTACTTGGTGAAACTTCTACTCTGACTTGATATACCTCAGGACCAAATAATTTAAGGTCGTCTATGGCATAGGTCACCTATGGAACACATTTGCCAACATTCCTATTTTTCATGTAGATTTTCTAATTAATGAAACACAATCATGATTGCAAGGCTTCCGGAAGATTGACCGACTATAACAGTTTACTTATCTTTTTTCAATATCGCGATTCATAACTTCTATGAGATCTATTCTAAAAGAAAATAGAACTCTTAACTTGTAAATGTCATTAGGAACTTGATCCGGTAATTTAGGAATGCCAGTTTTCAACAGATTTTCCTTGATTCAAGTGTATATCTAACGACACATATACAGCCGTCATCACCCCCAATGTAGACATGACTTTCATTATTGGGGATTATAGTTACTTCTCTGTTTTTGCACTGCAATGTTTTTCGATACCGACAAAGATGCTCCCGGTTTCGTTGGGATATCAGGGATAATCGTGCGAGAGGAATGCAGAATCACATATACTAGGTATAAACCAAAATTATATATTAGTTGTTGTTCAAGTCTTCCCGGTGACGCTGGCTACACTTCCAATTACCGTTCTGTTAGAACAGTCGGAACGATTTTTCTGTATAGTTGCTTTTCGTTGCGTCATAAGGTCATTGAGAAACAAGTCTCCTAAGGGATCCATCTGTCACAGTTCATGCACACTATCGAAATTCAATTCACACCAAGAAATCTACAAGAAGATGATTGTACGCAACGGTCACCATTCATAGGAACTCTATATAGAAACACTCTAAGTCTATGAATATTACAATAGGAGACCCCTAGGATAGCAATGGCATCGTATACAGATACTAGGCCGCATATAGAAAGGATTCAATCAACTGTCGGAAATACGAATGTCGTGTCCTTTGATGTAATATGCACTGCTGATAACATTTTCCTTAAAAGCAGTACGATCTGTTTCCTGGCCAATATTCTGAGAACTTTTAAGCTAAGATCAATATTTCATATTCGCACGTACATAGATGGAAAAGTTATTTCAATTGGTCGTTTTATAGGGGGTCGTTAAATTTGTTTTCATCAGTGTATTTTCTGAATTCATTATTAATATTCCTTGGAGACGTACATGTTAGATTATCATAATACTCTTCCTAAAATTAAAGAGTTAAGGGACGTAGGAAATACAGATCAAATCTAGAATTTTGTGATTACAAATAATGAAGCAAGACGGGGAATTATATGAGGCGTTGGATGGCAAATTGACGTAACTCAGTTTTGAGACTTTTATTTAACAAACCCAGTCTTTAAGTTAATATCATTGTACTGAGCAGATTTTAACCCATATCTTCCCATTGCCCCCAAATATAGGGTGGTCTACTTTTCCTTTTTTCTTTTTCCTGCTATGTTATGTATAATTATTTTATGAATAGATAGCTTTGTTATATAGGAACACTTAACCTGCAATTTCATTTTGTCATTTGTGTATTAAGTGCTTATGGAAAGAAGTAAATTTGGCGGAAAAACAACAAATTGTGGAGAAGGAAAGTGTGAGTTGTTTTTTTCTACCTTTCAATATTTTAATTTTGATTAATTTCATTTGCTTACTATATTAGACCCTTTCATATTCAAAAACAATATATAACATGTACGAATATTATAGCTCTATATTGTTAATTGACATAATACTCAGGCGACCCAATAAGGGGGCAATGGGAACTGTACGCATGGTGGAAGTGTAATCTGCAGAAGCTGTTGGTTTACATAACTTTACCGGATACCTGCAATCTGTATGTAAATAGAAAAGGATATTTACAACCTTTCCTTCTTGTATTTGCATTGCCCACGTTCAGGGTAAATTTAGACGCACACACACAAATGAAATAATGGACAATATACCGTATCAGCCAACTCAAACGTTGTGTATCGCAATGCAAAGCAAAAATAGCAAAAAAGGAATTATAATATCTATGTCAATTATCGGAAACTGAAACTACTATTGAATGTTCCCCTTCCTTTAGTTGAATAGTGTCCTATTTTGTTACAAACCGTTATTATTTCAATTTCTAATTAATGTTTCGACTTCTTGTAAACAATATTCATTCTAAGGGCGTAATTCACTATTTCGATACGTAGATATTATATTGCAATGTATTTTTACATAATCTGGGGCAGGCCCGTATCCAGTGTGGTCTAGGGGCTCCGGCGCCCGTAAATTTTTTCTGCCTCCCTAAAAGTTTTACGATAGGCTTGCAAATGAACTATCATATGGTTGAATTGGGCCTCCTAACTTCAACCGGGATCCCCATACATTTTTGAGCTTTCTACCGTTCTGTTCTGTCAGTCTCACTCGGTAATGTTTGCATCAACTCAACACAAATTTTGTGTTTTAGATTCCGGTAATCGACTACCAACTATACTAACTTCTTGAATTGTTTGCGTTGCGTTTCAATGCGCAACTTTTGCGTTGACTGATACGAAATGCTGTTCATTAATTTATTTGAGTATTAGACACATACACATGTGTATTAAACACATACACAAAGTTATCGTAAACGTGGGTAACGCAGATACAAAATTAAAATATTGTAAATATCGTTATCTCTATACATCCATATTGCAAGTATCAGGTAAACATACGCAAACCAACTACTTGTGCAAATTATACTGCTACCGTGACTAGAGTTCATGCTGTACTACTGTTGAGGTGTCTGAGTTTATGTCAGCTAACAATATACAGCTATACCATTCGTACAAGATATATATTGATTTTGAATAAGGAAGGACCTAACATAATGAGAAAATGAAATTGATCAATATACTAAAAAGGTACAAAACAGTTCATTTATAAGCATGTTTTTTCTCAATTATATATTCTTACTGTTTCTTTACTCCAGTTTATAAAATATAAGACAGAACGTGTTAAATAAAACAAAACGCTCAAATTCACTCTGTTTCTTTGCTTGGAAGGATATACCAAAATTGCCGCTAGCCCTTACTGGTACTTTTCATGTTACCTACCCTCCAGTTCCCATTGCCCTATGTTTTGGGCAGTCTACTGCACACAGGTGAACGGTCAGAAAAATAAATTGTCACATTTCTGATGTTATTCGGACTGTAAATAGACCAAGTAAGCGAGAAACTACAAAAAATTAAGAAAACATAATTTGAGAAGATATGGGTTAAGAAAAAAATGCAAACATTATGCAGTTACTTTCTACTATTAGAGTCTTAGGCAATAATTTATGTGGAGTCCTGAAATAAAAAATGAAAGAACCAGCATGCGAAGAATATATCAAAGATTTGAGAAATGAGCGATTTACGCACATTCAAGAAGCATTTTCTTTATAAAGAATGAAAATGAAAAAATAGTGTCTTGACAAGACTCTTGTTCTGTTTGAGCTAAATAGTATTTAAAATCTTTTATAATTAAAGTAAGTAGTTTATGAGTCCAATAACATTATTGTTAAAACTTACCCATACTATTCCCGTTCTTAACAATTCTTTCCAAACCATATTGTGGATTAAAAGCCTATAGAACAAAGAAAAAATATTATTTAGTTGGTCCATTTAAATTAATGTCTTGAATGAACAATAAACTACCTATTCTTCTTGTACCCAGGATATTTGGGTTCTTGATACTGTTTTAGTTTCAAATTTCAACGCTTCATAGTGAAGTGGTTATTCAATATGGTGCTAGTTGTATTATAGAAATAAAATAACCTCTGTGTGTGTGGAGATTTGAGAAAGATCAAGAAAGTTGACTAACACACACAAAATTTGAAATGAATGTAGGGATTCGAAGCGATGAAGCCTGAGAACTATTATTCTCTAGAAATTACAAAAAAAAATTGAAGATACGTTTGATATTTGGAGAAGAATATTTGATGTTTAGAGGAAATATTGTTTGTAGACTTTCGTTTTGAACCTGTGTGTTACACTGACTTCAACATTGGCTTTACCTCTTATATCGGTATATTAGTTTTAAAAGCACTTGCTCTTAGTTCGTGTAGTCTTAATAATGGACAACAAACTCGTTGTTTCCATCACTAATTTAGTTTGAATTGACTTACGTATTTAGTCAAGGGTAATTTTATCGTAATATAGTTCTTTCTTAATATCACTTCCCATACGACTTAACAACCGTAATATTGCTCGAAACGGCAACTCTATGATACTCGTTTTCGATTCCTTAACACTCACTACTTCTTGTCCTTCATTCATGACATTATTTCCTGCTCTTCATTTACAAGACGTTCATCTCATTTCTGATTTCTTTTTAATACACACATATAATACCACAGTTATGAAAAGAGAATTTCGTTGGCAAGGTACTTATGCTTTCAGACCGTCAGCCCAATTATTAGTGCAATTTTTGACTTATAGAATAGCCCTCCTTCACTCATTTCACATAGTACAATTAATCTAACTACTTCTAACAATTCAGCGTCTTTATTTTGTACGCACTTTGTATAATCATTCCATCTTTCAGCTGATCGTAAAATATTATCTAAACTTAACCAGGGGTGTTTGCAATTTATGTATTATTAATATGCAAATCTGCAAACTTAGAGTAAACTTAAAAGGTATTCGAACTACATACAGTTTACAATTTTTCATTACATACGATGAACTTTATCGCCTTTATTACGAACCCATATCTATATTAGGTCGAACCATATTTTCCAATACCGACGTCCAAACACATTGAACACTTACATATTGCCTGTTTGTGTGAAAAACTGACCAGATTTTATTTGCACTCGAATATCATTATACTCAATATAAGAAATCGCTCCCAAAAGGTTTTTCACGTGCCAATATTTTTTACCATCCTTCCTCACTATTTGGCAGATAAGAATGGGCGTACTTGGTTCCAACTCATGAGGTAATTGAATTTATTATGCTCTGAGAACGGCTAAGATGACTGACTAACCTCTATTTCATGGCTTATTCTACACATTTTAAGTAATGACGGTCCTCCTTGAATCGAATTGTTCGTTCATTCTTTGACAGTTTTCTACAACGAATTATTTTCTTATAAATCAAAGTATTATTCAGTTTTTTTTTTTAAATTAAAAGGGATTCTCAAATATTTTTCAAGATTTTCTTCTTACTCCTTTAATACCAGTTGACCCAAAACTGTTTATCAAAGTGTTGTATTGAGATCTGAATGCTACTTTACTTCAATACACAAGTCTGCACAAATCTGCATTTCCTACTGTCAATAGTACTGTATTTTCTACACCTTAAGATCTGTACGTTATATTTGCAGATCTTCTTATTAATCCTTTATGTGCTGGAGCTCTTCCCACTGGTTTTGGAAATGCCTATGATAATCTTGATCAATCCATTTTTATTTCAATTTCTTGAAGTATGATATTATCTTCTACAATTGTGTACTGCCATTCACAAATTATATTCTTTTGCATCCTTATACTTACAGAAAGTGGTTAGTTTTCATCTTCCATTCTACTGTAACATAGATTGCTTCCGAGTTCTAGCTTACTTATTTTTTATTAGTTGTTAATTCAAGTTGTTCTTGAATTAAATCGTAGCTTTTCAAGCTCATATTCTCTCGTCATGCATACACCAGTTTCAGAATCTTGACATTTCTGCTTTTTCATATTATTTAATAGTTACAGGTGTAGATCCTCCTGTACTTGATACTGTTATTCTTTCCCTCAATCAATTTGTGTCTTGTTACAGTTAACATTACAATAGCCAGAAAACTAAACTTTTACCTTTCAATGTTTTTGTTTTTCACATTTGAAAGCTTCTGCTTAAATAATTCCGACAGTATCTTCTCTGAAAATTTAGACTCACAGAATCTGCCTGAAATAAATTCCATCTATTCTCTGTTCATTTGTTTTTGTTCTATTTTAGGCACTGTTTTCACACCTGCACAATCCTTACACTACGATTAACATTAATATTCCAATGTAACTCAATTTCGCTGATACCTGTACTCTGTCGCTTTTAATTACTAAAACATTCCAATACCTCAACATGTGCAAACTTGTAACGTGCCTCGATGGGCGCCATTCTGGGCCGCTGGATTTAATATCCAGGACAACTATGTAAAGAATTTGAGGGGTTAGAGTTGTTAGACTAATATTTCCTATCTTTAGTATTATACTGGTATTTCATTACCGATGTAGTGGTAATGCTTTTGGAAATGAAAAATTTTAGCATTAAACTCAAATATATTAATAATGCTCTTACTAACTACACTAGTATTATTCAGTATTATAGGTAATTCAATAGCAGGATCTTTTTTTACGGAAAATCAGTAAATTATCTTTGCTAATTTTATTTGAAAAACAAATATGATCTATCAAAAACTTAACGATAATACAGATTAAATATAATAACAATTGATGAATATTAACTAATTTGAAATAGCTTTGGATATATTCTCCTTTTGTACAAGACAACAAGTGTTCAAGTAGGTCAAAAAGGTATATTAACTGACATTACTTAATTACTTCAATAATATATTAAATCGTTAAAAAATAATTCCTTTTAGAATTCCTCCTTAATTCATATAGTTATTTAGAACAATTAAATATATCTCACAATGTGATATAATTTGAACAAATTACTAGTATTTAAATGAAAAAGTATAACACTCACCATTATACAAGGACACCATTAAGCCCATTAAATACCAGCCAGGAAAACAATTTCTCGATATTGCCTCTGAATTTTCGAATATAACAACACACCAAATATATATATATTTAAATGATAATATATATGACACTATAACAACTTCGTGAGAACTTTTACACTTTTAACTATTACACCAATTAGATCACTCAAACTATAAGAGCAATAACTGTAATCCGAGATATTTACATTTATGAAATAGAACCAGTATAAATTCGATGCGCCCAGTTCTACATTTCGTTCCGAATGGCCGCTCAAGTAACCCCCAGCTCATTCGAAACTCAGTAGTTCTAAAGTTTTCCTCTAGAGGCGCTGCATATGCCGAAAGTTCGGATGTTTTGCATAACCTCTAGGATAACATGATTTCTCTTTCTTTCTTTTTTTATAACCAAACTAAAGTGTGATAAACTATCACACGCAACAAACTCTCTAACATTTGCATTATAAACATATTGTTCTGTTACTTGGATTCTACGACAAGATGATAAAAAAATTCTTTTTTTATTTTATATTTTGTGTTGTTCCTTTTTCTGCTTAAAAAGAACGGGACTTAATTTACGGCGGATTGGCTTTAGCTCACATCAGTCTTAAGCATGCTCCTTCAGAATTCTATTCATCCTGTAACAGCTGTTGAGTCAATTTGATGAAGTAACCATCCAAAGCTAGCTATGAGCAAACCAGGAAATTAGCATCAGTATTTGTACTTCAACATCTATAACATCATACTGAGTACTTCAAGTGAACGTGACTGGTCTTCTAAAATGCAAGTCGCGAAACCCAAGTTCATCTATCCTCTGTCGGAGGATTTGTACTATTTCATAGATGGCAAAAATAACATTAGAGTTAAAACGTCGGAAAATATTAATGATTTGCAGAGTTTTCTTGTGAAGCAAAATTTATCAACTAATTGTGCCAATGAGTATGATAAGTTTGAAAGGAAAGAGAGACGGGTCCATTTAGTTGTAGTGCGACATCTTCAAATTCGAATTTTAACAAGCTCAGAATTTTGTCCAATTTTTGTCCATTTTTGTCCACCGAAGAAAAAAATTTGTACCATTAAAATAAACGAGGGAGAGCATTTTCAAAATTTGGGGCACTTCGATCACCTGTAGTGCGACATCTTCAACTTCGAATTTTAAGTAGCTCAGAATTTTGTCCAATTTTTGTCCATTTTTGTCCACCCAAGAAAAAAGTTTGTACCATTAAAATAAACGAGGGAGGGCCATTTCAAAATTTGGCCGAACCATTTAGCTGTAGTGCGACATCTTCAAATTCGAATTTTAAGTAGCTCAGAATTTTGTCCAATTTTTGTCCATTTTTGTCCACCCAAGAAAAAATTTTGTACCATTAAAATAAACGAGGGAGGGCCATTTCAAAATATGGCCGAACCATTTAGCTGTAGTGCAACATCTTCAAATTCGAATTTTAACTAGCTCAGAATTTTGTACAATTTTTGTCCATTTTTGTCCACCCAAGAAACAATTTTGTACCATTAAAATAAACGAGGGAGGGCCATTTCAAAATTTGGCCGAACCATTTAGCTGTAGTGCGACATCTTCAAATTCGAATTTTAGATAGCTCAGAATTTTGTCCAATTTTTGTCAATTTTTGTCCACCCAAGAAAAAATTTTGTACCATTGAAATAAACGAGGGAGGGCCATTTCAAAATTTGGCCAAACCATTTAGCTGTAGTGCGACTTCATCAAATTCGAATTTTAAATAGCTCAGAATTTTGTCCAATTTTTGTCCATTTTTGTCCACCCAAGAAAAATTTTGTACCATTAAAATAAATGAGGGGGGGCATTTCAAAATTTGGGGCACTTCGATCACCTGTAGTGCGACATCTTCGAATTCTAATTTTAACTAGCGCAGAATTTTTTCCAATTTTTGTCCATTTTTGTCCACCCAAGAAAACATTTTGTACCATTAAAATAAACGAGGGAGGGCCATTTCAAAATTTGGCCAAATCATTTAGCTGTAGTGCGACATCTTCAAATTCGAATTTTAAGTAGCTCAGAATTTTGTCCAATTTTTGTCCATTTTTGTCCACCCAAGAAAAAATTTTGTACCATTGAAATAAACGAGGGAGGGCCATTAAAAAATTTGGCCGAACCATTTAGCTGTAGTGCGACATCTTCAAATTCGAATTTTAAGTAGCTCAGAATTTTGTCCAATTTTTTTCCATTTTTGTCCACCCAAGAAAAAATTTTGTACCATTAAAATAAATGAGGGGGGCATTTCAAAATTTGGGACACTTCGATCGATCACCTGTAGTGCGACATCTTCGAATTCTAATTTTAACTACCGCAGAATATTTTCCAATTTTTGTCCATTTTTGTCCACCCAAGAAAAAAATTTGTACCATTAAAATAAACGAGGGAGGGCCATTTCAAAATTTGGCCAAATCATTTAGCTGTAGTGCGACATCTTCAAATTCGAATTTTAAGTAGCTCAGAATTTTGTCCAATTTTTGTCCATTTTTGTCCACCCAAGAAAAAATTTTGTACCATTGAAATAAACGAGGGAGGGCCATTAAAAAATTTGGCCGAACCATTTAGCTGTAGTGCGACATCTTCAAATTCGAATTTTAAGTAGCTCAGAATTTTGTCCAATTTTTTTCCATTTTTGTCCACCCAAGAAAAAATTTTGTACCATTAAAATAAATGAGGGGGGCATTTCAAAATTTGGGACACTTCGATCGATCACCTGTAATGCGACATCTTCGAATTCTAATTTTAACTACCGCAGAATTTTTTCCAATTTTTGTCCATTTTTGTCCACCCAAGAAAACATTTTGTACCATTAAAATAAACGAGGGAGGGCCATTTCAAAATTTGGCCAAATCATTTAGCTGTAGTGCGACATCTTCAAATTCGAATTTTAAGTAGCTCAGAATTTTGTCCAATTTTTGTCCATTTTTGTCCACCCAAGAAAAAATTTTGTACCATTGAAATAAACGAGGGAGGGCCATTAAAAAATTTGGCCGAACCATTTAGCTGTAGTGCGACATCTTCAAATTCGAATTTTAAGTAGCTCAGAATTTTGTCCAATTTTTTTCCATTTTTGTCCACCCAAGAAAAAATTTTGTACCATTAAAATAAATGAGGGGGGCATTTCAAAATTTGGGACACTTCGATCGATCACCTGTAGTGCGACATCTTCGAATTCTAATTTTAACTACCGCAGAATATTTTCCAATTTTTGTCCATTTTTGTCCACCCAAGAAAAAAATTTGTACCATTAAAATAAACGAGGAAGGGCATTTTCAAAATTTGGCCAAACCATTTAGCTGTAGTGCGACATCTTCAAATTCGAATTTTAAGTAGCTCAGAATTTTGTCCAATTTTTGTCCATTTTTGTCCACCCAAGAAAAAATTTTGTACCATTAAAATAAACGTGGGAGGGCCATTTCAAAATTTGGCCGAACCATTTAGCTGTAGTGCGACATCTTCAAATTCGAATTTTAAGTAGCTCAGAATTTTGTCCAATTTTTGTCAATTTTTGTCCACCCAAGAAAAAATTTTGTACCATTAAAATAAACGAGGAAGGGCCATTTCAAAATTTGGCCAAACCATTTAACTGTAGTGCGACATCATCAAATTCGAATTTTAACTAGCTTAGAATTTTGTCCAATTTTTGTCCATTTTTGTCCACCCAAAAAATTTATACCATTAAAATAAACGATGGGGGGCATTTCAAAATTTGGGGCACTTCGATCGATCACCTGTAGTGCGACATCTTCGAATTCTAATTTTAACTAGCGCAGAATTTTTTTCCAATTTTTGTCCATTTTTGTCCACCCAAGAAAACATTTTGTACCATTAAAATAAACGAGGGAGGGCATTTTCAAAATTTGGCCAAACCATTTAGCTGTAGTGCGACATCTTCAAATTCGAATTTTAAGTAGCTCAGAATTTTGTCTAATTTTTGTCAATTTTTGTCCACCCAAAAAAATTTTTTTTCCATTAAAAAAAAACGTGGGAGGGCCATTTCAATATTTGGCCGAACCATTTAGCTGTAGTGCGACATCTTCAAATTCGAATTTTAAGTAGCTCAGAATTTTGTCCAATTTTTGTCAATTTTTGTCCACCCAAGAAAAAATTTTGTACCATTAAAATAAACGAGGGAGGGCCATTTCAAAATTTGGCCAAACGATTTAGCTGTAGTGCGACATCATCAAATTCGAATTTTAAGTAGCTCAGAATTTTGTCCATTTTTTGTCCATTTTTGTCCACCTAAGAAAAAATTTTGTACCATTATAATAAACGAGGGAGGGCCATTTCAAAATTTGGGGCACATCGATCACCTGTAGTGCGACATCTTCAAATTCGAATTTTAAGTAGCTCAGAATTTTGTCCAATTTTTGTCCATTTTTGTCCACCCAAGAAAAAATTTTGTACCATTAAAATAAACGAGGGAGGGCCATTTCAAATTTTGGCCAAACGATTTAGCTGTAGTGCGACATCTTCAAATTCGAATTTTAACTAGCTTAGAATTTTGTCCAATTTTTGTCCATTTTTGTCCACCGAAGAAAAAAATTTGTACCATTAAAATAAATGAGGGTGGGCATTTCAAAATTTGGGGCACTTCGATCACCTGTAGTGCGACATCTTCAAATTCGAATTTTAAGTAGCTCAGAATTTTGTCCAATTTTTGTCCATTTTTGTCCACCCAAGAAAAAATTTTGTACCATTAAAATAAACGAGGGAGGGCCATTTCAAAATTTGGCCGAACCATTTAGATGTAGTGCGACATCATCAAATTCGAATTTTAACTAGCTTAAAATTTTGTCCAATTTTTGTCCATTTTTGTCCACCCAAGAAAAAATTTTGTACCATTAAAATAAATGAGGGAGGGCCATTTCAAAATTTGGCCGAACCATTTAGCTGTAGTGCGACATCTTCAAATTCGAATTTTAAGTAGCTCAGAATTTTGTTCAATTTTTGTCCATTTTTGTCCACCCAAGAAAAAATTTTGTACCATTAAAATAAACGAAGGAGGGCCATTTCAAAATTTAGCCAAACCATTTAACTGTAGTGCGACATCATCAAATTCGAATTTTAACTAGCTTAGAATTTTGTCCAATTTTTGTCCATTTTTGTCCACCCAAAAAAAATTATACCATTAAAACAAACGATGGGGGGCATTTCAAAATTTGGGGCACTTCGATCACCTGTAGTGCGACATCTTCAAATTCGAATTTTAAGTAGCTCAGAATTTTGTCCAATTTTTGTCAATTTTTATCCACCCAAGAAAAATTTTGTACCATTAAAATAAACGAGGGAGGGCCATTTCAAAATTTGGGGCACTTGACCAACTCGTTTCGTAGAATTAACAATATCAGTGTCATCTACGAGTTTTGCACCCTCACAAAATGTCCATATTTCATTTTGTACCCTCACAGTTAATGAGAAATCTAAAATCAAAACGTCGAATTACCATTAACTTGGAACGCCACCAATTTGTCTTAAAGAATTAAGATAAGCGTTTTCTACGAGTTTTACACCCTCAGATAATACCAATATTTCATTTATACCCTTACAGTTAATGAGAAATTCCGAATTACCATTAACTTGTAACGCCACCACCTCCTTTCAAAGAATTAAGAGCACCAGCGTCTTCTACGAGTTTTGCACCTACAGAAAATGTCGATATTTCATTTTGTACCCTCATAGTTAATGAGAAATTCCGAATTCAAAATGCCGAATTACCATTAACTTGGAACGCCACTATTTCTTACTGAAGAATTAAGAACACCAGCGTCTTCCACGAGTTTTGCACCCTCCGAAGATGTCTATATTTCATTTTGAACCCTCCCAGTAAATGAGAAAATTAAAATTTAAAATGCCGAATTACCATTAACTTGGAAAGCCACCAATTTGTATTGAAGAATAAAGCACACCGATGTCTTCTACGAGTTTTGCACCCGCAGAAAATTTCGATATGTAGTTTTGTATCTGACAGTTAATGGGAAATTCCGAATTCAAAATGCCGAATTACAATTAACTTGGAATGCCGCCAATTCGTATTAAAGAATTAAGAACAACAGCGTCCTCTACGAGTTTTTCACCCTCAGAAAATGTCGATATTTCGTTTTGTACCCCGATAGTTAATGAGAAATTCCGTATTCAAAATGCCGAATTACCATTATTTTGGAACGCCATTAATTTGTACTGAAGAATTAAAAACACCAGCGTCTTCTACAAGTTTTGCACCCTTAGAAAATGTCGATAATTTATTTTGTACTCTCACAGTTAATGAGAAATTCAAAATTCAAAATGCCGAATCACCATTAACTTGGAACGCCACCAACTCATTTTGAAGAATTAAGAACACCAGCTTATTCTACGAGTTTTGCACATCGAAATAACTTCGAGCAAACAATTGGGTGTAAAAGTGAAGGGGAACGCAAGTGGACGCCGTTACCCCGCTTCCAAAAACTATCTATGGCGTTAAAAGTTAATGACAATATCTATGGCATTCTCTACTTCCTAAAAAAAACTACAATTGACAAAGATAGGCACAGGGAACAGCGAAACCTCATGTGTCCTCTTCCTTTTCAGATCCACTTTCACCTATGCTAATAATAAAATAATGTACTTTATCAGTATACTTAGTCATATTTTAACGCAATTAATTGAACTATCTTGTAACATAATATCTAGGTATTAGTACAGTTTAATTAATTATTCATTACTAAACTATCCTTTTACTAAAATATTTTGTTTTACTGTAGGCAAAATGTGATTTGTGACATGTTGAATTTGAATTCCTCGTTAACTGAAAAGACACAAAACGAATTATCGACATTTTCTGACGGAGCAGGACTCATAGGAAACGCTTATCTTATTTCTTCAAAATGAGTTCGTGCTGTTTCAAGTTAATGATAATTAGGCACTTTAAATTGAAAATGTCTCATTAATTGTAAGGGTACAAAATGAGATATCGACAGTTTCAGAGAATATAAAACTCGTACAAGACGTAGAAGTGTTCTTAGTTCTGCAATACGAATTGGTGGCATTCCAAATTAATGATTATTCGGTATTTTGAACTTTAAATTTCTCACTATCCACATTTTCTGAAAATGCTAATACGGCAGAAGACTCTAATGTTGTTATTTCTTCGAAATGTGTTGTTGGCTTTCTAGGTTAATGTTATTTCGGCATTTTGAGTTTGGAATTTCTCATTAACTGCGAGGTTACAAAATGAAATATCGACATTTTCTGTGCGTGCAAAACTTGTAGAAAACGCTAGTATTCTTGGTTCTTCAATACGAATTGGTGGCGTTCCAAGCTAATGGAATTCGGCATTTTGAATTAGGAATTTCTCATTAACAGCGAGGGTACATAATGAAATATCGACATTTTCTGAGGGTGCAAAACTCGTAGAAGACGCTGGTGTTCTTAATTCTTCAGTATAAAATAGTGGCGTTCCAAGTTATTGGCAATTCGGAATTTCTCATTAACAGCGGGGGTACAAAATTAAATATCGACATTTTCGGAGGGTGCAAAACTCGTAGAAGACGCTGGTAGTGTTCCAAGTTAATGGTAATTCGGCATTTTTAATTAGGAATTTCTCATTAACGGCAAGGGTACAAAATAAAATATCTACATTTTCTGAAGGTGCAAAACTCGTAGAGGACGCTGTTGTTCTTAATTCTTTAATACGAATTGGTTGCATTCCAAGTTAATGGTAATTCGGCATTTTGAATTCAGAATTTGAAGATGGTCACACTACAGGTGATCTAATTGGCCAAATTTAAAATGACTCTTCCACGTTTATTTGAATTTTACAAAAGTTTTGTTGATAGTAAAAATGCACTAAGTTCTGAGCTACATAACATTCGAATATGATAGTGTTGTTAACGGCTCGAGTGGCTCGGCTCACGGCTAAGTCACACTACAGGTGATCTAATTGGCCAAATTTGAAATGACTGTTCCACGTTTATTTGAATTTTACAAAAGTTCTGTTGATAGTAAAAATTCACTAAGTTCTGAGCTACATAACATTCGAATATGATAGCGTTGTCAACGGCTAGAGCGGCTCGGCTCATGGCTAAGTTACTACCGAGCCGAACCGAGAATTGAGCCGAGCCAACACATCTCAAAACTGAGCCGGTCCGAGCCGATGTCTCACATGAGCTGAGCCGAGCCGAGAAAAAGAGAGATGATGGCTCACCTGAGCCGAGCCGAACTGAGCCGGTGGCTCGTCGCAACTGAGCCGGTTCGAGCTGATGACTCAATTCCGCTCAATAAAACCGAGCTCATGGCTCACATGAGCCGAACCGAGCCAAGCCGTGGCTAACCTGAGTCGAGCCGATGGGTCGCCTGAGCTGAGCCGATGGCTTATCGCAACCGAGATGGCTCCTGCCGAGCCGAACAGGTTGACATCACTATGAAGATGTCACACTACAGGTGTTCGAATAGGCCAAACCCCTTGATGTTTATCTAAATTGTAGAAAATCTTTTACTGGTGATAGAAGAAAGTACAAAATTTAGACAAAATTGTAAGCTTGTTAAAAGCCTTAATTTAAAGATGTTGCACTACAAATAATCCATGTGGCTAAAATTTAAAAATGTCCCTAACTCGTTCTTTTAAATATTACAAAATTATTTTTGGTTCTACAACAAAGTACACGCATCGGACAAAATTATGAGCTAATTAAAATTAGGATTTAAATATTGTCGCACTACAAGACATCGAATTGGCCAAATCTTGAAATGACACTCCGTCGTTTATTTGAATGGTACAAAGTTCTCTGTGGTAAAAGAAATGTACTTAGTTCTCACTTGTCAGTTAGTCAAAATTCGAAAAAAAAAAGATATCGCACTACAAGTGATCGAACTGGCCACTATTTGTAATTGCCCTCCATTGTTAAATTGAATGGTACAAAACTTTTTCATGGTGTTACAAAAATGAACAAAAGCTAGACTAAATTTTGAATGATGAAAATTAGAATTTGAACTTTATCGCTACAAGTGATGTAAGTGGAAACATTTTGAAACGGCACTAGAGACAAAAATTGGACAAAATTCTAAGTTAAAATTCGAATTCGAAGGTGTCGCACTACAGGTGATCGAAGTGTTCCAAGTTTTGAAATGGTCCTCGCTCGTTTATTTTAATGGTACAAAATTTTTTCTTGCGTGGACAAAAATGGACAAGAATTGGACAAAATTCTGAGCTAGTTAAAATTCGAATTTGAAGATGTCGCACTACAACTAAATAGACCCAAGAGAGACTAGTATTCTGTAGAAGTGAAAAACGAATGTAACAAATATCACAACTATTAATATTATTATATACTGTAACTATACTTTCAATATTCTGTTAATAGTTCAAGGCCAAACACTAATGCAGTGGTAAGTTGCACAATTTCACAGTCACTTTCAATTTATAGAAATGTGTTTCTCAAAGAGAAACCCTGGACCACTGTAGTTTACAGCGTTATTCCAGGTACACGAAATGGAATATGATGTCTTTCAATTTTGCTTCTAGTTGATGTGTAGAATGGATGCATCAGTTATTTAATTTTATTTTCCTGCAATAGTGTTTCAATTTTTCTTTTTATACTACGCTAGGTTGAACAATCTAATTATTTGAAAGGAAAATAATTAACTAGTAATGTACTAAGAGCGTCCCAAAAGTAACTTTACAAGGCGTATTTGGCAATAATAATAATTTATTAATCATCTACGCATGTACATTTGTGTTAGAGTGAACTTCATTTCTCAAAATATTTGCCAAGACATTGAGGCATTTCTCTAACCGTCAATCGGGCAAATCGATGTCACTTTCTCAAAATGTTGAGTCCTGACTGTTGAATCAGAGTTGTAGTGCTGTGTTGTCATTTGTGTCCTCCTACATGTTCTTTCTACGCCGAAAAGAGATTATAAGCACATTAACTAGATCATGTCTGTATGGTAGATGTTCTACACTACCAATGGTACGGAAGAGATGTTACGACAGTTTTGATGAAGTTTGTGAATATTTGTAATGTGGTCGTTTAAAAGAGAACAATATATTATACATGCTCATTGTTTGAAGTTGAGCGTTCATTTTCAATATTGAGGGTACATGATATATAGACCTACAGTTTAAGCAATGGAACCACTGTAACACACTCAACTATTTACCTACCAGAATAGGAGTCAGGGATTATCTGTAACAAAAGCACATCCCCTAGCAAATTAACCAGCCGAAAAGCTACGCAAACATTTGAATACTGGACAAAAACGGAATTAGTTAGTACAAATGAGACTTCTGACTTGGTTTAGAAAGTTATATATAGCTCAGATGATTCCATTGTGTTAACAGGTATTAGATGTAAGCTGGTAAAATGTCACACACAAAGAAATGATTGACTATCTCTATATTATCCCCATATAAAATATCAGAAGGCAGCAGTATCAAGAAGAGGACCCCTTCATTTACTAAAACATTTGTATCCCTCCTACAAATACTGAAGTAATTATCAATTTTGCAATTGGATTACACAGTTAGTTGTCTGCAAAAGGTCATTGCATTTTACCAACTACGCAGGTTGTGAGAGCTTTCCTTTAGCCACAGTGTTGCGAAAACAAACAAACCCTATATAAATAATAATCAAATGCCGCATTTCAGTAGTTTTTGAAGTTGTATTAAAATACAAATCCTTCCCATTACTGAAACAAGATAGATTGTATTTTCTCGAATCTTATAGTTTGTTTTCTCACTGTCTACTTAATAACTGAATTCATTCTTTTAGTTTCTTAAAAGTAGCTGTATGTATGAATAGTAAATACATTTTCAATTATTTTACAAAATAGTATTAAAAAGTGAAAAATAAAAAGAAACCCTTACAGAAGTCTTGTATATATAGCTATTATTCTGAAATCAAAAGATAAATAAATAGCTGCATTTGAATGTTGGAGGTTAACAGCTTTCCCTCTCACAACCATCGGGACTATATGAGACGAAGCTGATAATTAAATCTGAATCATTACTCGGATACTTACCGAGTACACTGATAATCGAATCAAGTAACTACCGCACCCAAAGTTCCTATGATAGTCACTCGGTCACGAACGGATGCTTTTGCTCAGTTTTATTTTAAATTTAAGAGTCAATGTACAATTAAAAAAAATAATGCAATCTTAAAGTATGAAGGAAAAAGAGTTGAGTCCAGATGGTTGAATACTCTCATCACAATTTGGCAACCACAGTTGTATGTAGATCACTTGAATATTAGTACTTACCAGCACAGTTACCGCTAATTCAATTACTATCAACAGAGCCCTCATGTCTGCCTCTTTGAGAAACTAACTTTAAGTGCATATATGGTTCAGTAAATTTATATATTTGCAAAGAAGGAAATATCTATGTTCTTTCATTTGTAATAAGAGATTTAAGAGAAAATTATCATGTAATAAATTACCTGTTGTAAAGTAACTTGGTATAAATCTTTTATGCCCCAAAGCTACCACAGCTCGTCACAATTGCTATTTTGCAACTCTAATGAAAGATGTAAAGGTAGAAAATGATTAATGTAATTTCTGATATGTAATGATTGCGACAAAGAGACAAGGAACGCAATGAATATTACGAAATGTAAAACAAACTGCAATATATTCAAACAAAGTGATTCAAACGAAAAAGTGTTACGAAACGTCGAAAATTAGTAAGACGGAATTGGTATCTGACAGTAGTGTTCCTTGAGTTTCACACAATGACCGACAGGCGGCAGAGGACCTAAAGCACATGAGATGATAACAGCTTTAGTACGTAAATGGCGAACCACTAGCAATATGCACCACGTTAGAACAGCGATATGTGATACGTTTTTGAGTGGTGAGGGTGCCAGACAGTTTGAAATTCATCACAGGGTGACAGCTGAGTACGGTGATTCGTGTTTGTCCCTGTAGTAAGTGTATGAGTGATGTAGACAGTTTAAGAACGGCTTAACGTCTGTGGACAATGCCCCACGACCTGCATCTGTCTTTGATTTCATATGTCTAGGCATTTGTGATAGCATCAAAACTACTGAACTCGAGCTAATGCAGGTACACCAGTCAGGAGGAAAAGTAAATCTTCTGTTGTCTGCATAATGATATTTTTTCATTATAACATTGAACTAACTGGATGCTTATTTTTCTAATTCAACTTTTGATAAAATACTCCACGAATTCTCCAGTTTCTTTGGGAATTACCAGTAAGCTGCTACTACGCCTCACCCAATTGTGCATTAACGAAATCTAAGAATAAATTTGATAAACATTCTTCTTTATCCATTGATGCCAGGAATGGGAATATTCGGAAGTAACTACATAAATTCAACTTTTCAAGATGAAATCAATGAAATACAATGTTATATAAAGGGTGAACATCTATTAAGTTCATTTAGAAAATAGTTTCATTTTTTGCACTTAAAACTTTCCGTAAAATTGTTATGCATTGCTAAAATTCCACATGAACGGTATCATTATTCACCACTTTCTCTAAACGGTTGGGGATATTTGTGGTGACTTCAGATACTCCAGCAGTACGTTTGCAAGAAGTGGACGGATTCTCACCTCGAATGCATCAAAATAGTTTGTTTTTTGCGATAAAAATCATTTTTCAACACTCTCAGTGAATTCCCAAGGCGTTAGGTCAGAGCGCCTTGCTCACCATTCACGACGGCCACGACATCTAAACCAGCGTCCTGTAAAATGGTTGAGGTTCGTTCGATCCTATTCAGGTCTACTGTTTCGTTTTTTTTTTTTTTTGCAAACATCACTATCACTAAGGTAACTACATTACGAACAAAGTACGGTAAATGACTAAATAGAACGTATCTTATTCTAGCAGATGTCCGAAGTGTTGAAAATTTGGGTCTAAACACATTCTGAGACGTCGAATGAGAGATTGAGTTGCTGCAATGGAGTGTTCTCGGGGAATGGCGTAGCAGGCTCGTTCAATGCGCTGTCTCATATCCGGAGGTGTGGTTGGCGCTTCCCTATACACAATACTTTTGAGATATAACCACAGATAAAAGTCCATGGGGATCAGATCCGGCTATCGTTTAGGCCAATGGATAGGACCACCCCGTCGAATCTAAAGTCGTAGATCGTGGCAGCTAAATGTCACCGATTTACTCTTTCATTATGTGGAGGACAGCCGTCGTGTTGAAACCACATCTGGCGGCGTTGAGCAAGAGAAACATCTTCCAACAACACTGGAAGTGTGTTAGAGAGTAATATCGGGTGCCGGGGAGATGCCCCTGAAAGAAATACGGGCCAATTATCCTTCCATTGAATATTCCACACCACACTTTAGGACCATGGTCGTTGATGGACTTAATGACGCAACCAATGTGGATTGGTAGTCGCCCAGTAGTGCATGCTATTTATTACACCGTGATTCTTCACTGAAGCCTCATTTAAACACAAAACACGTAAAAAGAAGCCAGGATCCCTAGCAACCTGCTGAAGTCCCCATTCACAAAATTCCACGCGTGCTATAAAATCAGGAGGCTCTAGTTCCTGATGGAGCGACAAATGATATAGGTGGTAACGATGACGAGATGGAATATGTTCCTATATATTCAATTTAAAAAATACAACTTTGTACTCTGCTGGCAACACTGCTGGGCTGGTAACATTGCGGGGTACCTCAAAAGACGTCCCCCTTTCACAAGTATCTGGATCCACCACACTCTTGCTGATATCTCTTCTTGTTTCCGATTTATTCAGGGCTGTCCAACATTACTGAACCACCCTGTATACACATAAGGATAATTAGGGATACCATCAAGGTTTTAATAAATAATGCTTAACAGATATGGGGATAACCATCATGGAAGACATTTAGAATTTCGAAAAGGTTTTTCTGATTTTCTGCCATGTACGTGACAAATCTTACAATGTCGATGAACGAAAAGATAATTACATTGGAAATTTGATTAAGACAGAAAAAGCTACGATGTACTATTGTCAACCAAATAATAGTACATTACAATGAAATAGAGATATAATAATTATACAATTATATATTATACAACATATAATTATAGTATATGGAATACCTGGAATAGATAAATGATAAAAAGAATAAATAGTATATAAAACTTTGGAATGAATTTGAATAATTCTAACAAGTTCAGATTTGCATTCAACAGAGCAATTGATCAACTTTAGACTTCGAAAGTTACGTGAACCTATGGTTTCACCATTGTACAAACGCAAATACATCTCTTCTTAAGATTTTCTTTGACAAAATACTGACCAATGCAACACTTCGTATATTTACTGACTTCTTTCTTTACAGCAGATGAGAGATTATGTACACGTAGCGTAACAATAGCTGTGCTTGAAAGTAATCATTTAAACGAAGTGGGGGGCTGAATAGCATAAGAAAATATCAACAAGGGCACTATTAGTGATACTACAAACTGAATGATTCAACAAATCCTTGGGAAGTTTTAACAATTTGCTCCACCCAGAATGTTTTGCATTCCATTCAATTCGTATCATCCCCTTAAGATCTTTATGGAATCTCCGCAATACCATTCTCATTGGGAGACTATCTGAAAGTAAATAAAGAGAATATTACATGTCTCTTAAAATAACCTTGCTATTAATAAACAAGATTTTGAAACACGATCCGAAACGTGAAGGTATCCTTTTCTCAACACAGTAATAGTTTTACCGGTATTTGGAATCTTACATTAAAGAAACACATATATTTTGAATAAACATCAATGATAGATATTACGTATGATAGTCTCAACTGCCAGGCAATTTATCTCTGAGGTCTATATCCATTCTTTTATGTGGTTCACACTTGAATTTGATCTTCAGCGATTATTTGGCTTGTCAATTTCCTTTTACGAAAAACACCAGAATGGCGGTTTAATGCTTAAATTCTGTTTCTTCCAATAGAATAAGGAACGACATAAAATCCAAAATTCCCTTATCCAAATATTAACATAATTCAATTATTTCACATATTTTAGTTGCAAACTTCTTCAGTATTATTGGGAGGTATTAATGGATTTTTAAACACAATAGATTTAGATGAAAACTGAAACGAGTAGGATAAGTTTTGGGAGAAGATCTTACATTGATGCACAACTCGCCTGTTTATTATTCTTTACTAATTTCTTCTTCACTAATAGAAAATTCACAAAATTAGCATGAGTGTTTTAACTAAGTTCTGTTGGCTGCCTACTAAGACTATCAGCTTCAACTTTTAGAATTCACGTACAGTGTTGAAAGACTATATCGAATTTCTCTAACTTGAGAAGTATACGAGTACTGTGAGGATCAAATTCTTCACTGACAAAGTGAAGGTAACCGCTGCATTGTCTGTGGGAGCGTATTTCGTTATTCTCCAGATATATATTCCAAAGTGCAGAGAAACAGGCAATCTGAATGCCATAATCCATGACACTTTGGTTTCTGCGACCTAATGAAAATTGTGGAAATTACCCAGCAATATATACGATTTAAGCATCGGAATATAAGTGAAAATAACTGTAAATCACACTGATCTAGGGCAGGTGGCTGATAAATTATATTTATCTGCTTGTAAAAGAGATCTCAGCAGAAAGATGAAATTTAATGTCGTTCTTGATGAGATCTTAAAGATAAGTTTCAAGACCAGCGAAGGTACTTACAAAACTTTCTTACTTAATCAATCCTAAAAATATATTTGCTTCTTATTCTTAGGAAAAGGAAACATCTGATGGATTATTATGTTGGATATCAATTTACACTGTCGAACAACTAATGACGTTATAAAGAATATGTATTTCAAGGTCAATATCACTTTTTCGGAAATTTTTCGGAAAATCACGTGTTCAAAAATACTGAAAGCGGGCTCTAAATTCTGAAAATTGTCATATAACGTGAGACAAAATAACAAGTAATATACGATTTTGTGGAACAATCAAAGAAGTTATACATGACATTGTGGAAAGTACCGGGATCAAATTCAACCCCATGGAGGACGACCATCAAAAGCTTTATTAGGTAGAGAATTCTCGTACATAAAGAAGAATACGATCCAGGGCGCTACTATAGTATTAGGAGAAAGAATTGTAAGTAACGAAGTACTGAATCTTCTGTACTTGATTCCATATATCGCCAATGGGCTCCATTTGTAGTGTGGAAGCTTTCATTTTCTGTTTCGGAGCACTTGAATCCACCACTGGTAGTACTGTTACGGATATTTCCGAACACTTTGCACATGAGATCGATGGTTGTATCCAAGTTGCTTGTGTTTTTGTAACTTGTATTGAAATGCTGTCTGCATACATTAATGACCTAGATAATATTGTTTCATTACCTCTCATCGCCAGTGAGTTGGATTGTGTATCAAACAGTAGTAGCACGTAGAGGGTGCTAACAAATGATGTGTTTATATTTCATCAGAAATTCGAAAGCTTGGTTTATAATACTAACGACAAAATTTGTTTTCGAAGACAAAGATGTAGTAATGCATTTGAAAGCTGATCGGCAAGAAATTACGGATGTGGTACTGAGTTGTATAACAGTTGGCCACACAGGTGAAACGACTTCAATCTCTTTCGAACAAATGATAACCGGAAGAACACAAGATTTTTCAGTAGTAATTATTCTTATTCTTATTCTTATTCTTATTCTTATTCTTATTCTTATTCTTCTTATTATTATTATTATTATTGTCGATGAAGTAGATGAATTAAATTTCGTCATTTAAAACTTGGGAATGGACCACAACATGACGTCATTGGTACGAGATTTGAGAATGCAACGGAATCCAGGAGGTTCAATGCCGGGTATCTAAAAGCTTCTCATTGACTTCTGTCCTTAGCCAACTACTAAGTTTCTACTTTATTAGTGCTAGAACAATCTCAATATTGTCTTAACATCTGCACCTAGGTCTTATTAATGATTGTTTGCTGATTGAATTTTAGTTAAATTTTGAAATTGTTTCTTTCTTCCTTTCTGGCTACATTACCTGCCCATCAGAGCCTCCTAGATTTGATGACCCTCACAAATTTCATTCACCATTCCCATTCCTCTCGTGTCTGAAAATTCGGTTGAAGATTTTATTCTCAAAAGCTTTGAATCTGCTTTTTTTCCTGAGAGTAAATGACCGTATTTCGCAACAATACAGCACAACAGGCATGATTATCATTTCATATATTTTGAACTTCAAGTTTTAAGACATAAATCTCGACAAATTTTCAGGTTTTACTTCTTCATGGATATGGATTTGTTCCGTTAACATTTACGCTTGATGTTTGAAAGTATTTGCTATATCAATACTATTACTCTATATTTGCCGCATTCAAAATTCTACAGTATTACGATACAAACCAACATATTTTTTTAGTTTTCTGTTAATTTACTTTCAAACTAATGTGTCTACAAGCATTAATAAGATCTTTGTATCTCTTGGTATTGTTGTCCTATAATCCTACATTATAATTAAGCCATCAACATACGTGATAAACTGGTGAATAACATTTAGCTCCAGGCCCTATTTGCTGTCTTTTATATTGCTTACAGTGTATTTAAAAACAAAGTAGAATAATAATGGCGACGACGTATATAATTTTATCAGGACATTCTCAAAGTATAAGTTCTTGGAAAAGTAGTTTTCTTCTAGGACTATACTTCATTTAAACATATCTTAGTTAATCTCAATAGCTCTTTCGGTATTCAAAATTCTTTAAGAATGTTGTGCTGGGATTCCAGTCTATCTGAGTCACTGGCCTTTCTAATATCGATAAATAATTGATGTACTGGGATATTGTATACTAATTTCTTTTCAATTATTTGTTAAATGATAAATATCTTATCGGTTGTTGATCGATTTCGTCTAAATCTTCTCTGATAATCTCCAATAAGTCCATCTACGAACGGGGTCCATCTTACTAATATGATGTTTGAGAGGGCTTTATAGGATGTTAACAGAAAAGTAGTACTTCGATAATTATTACAATTAGTTTTTTCGTCTTTCGTGTAAATTGGAATAGATAAGAGGGTAAAGCTGTATACTAATACACGCTTTCCCCCATACGTATTCTGTCTATTAATACAAACTTCGGTACACACATTTCTTATAACACCATAGCATTCTTCGAGACACATTTGGACTGTGCTTTCACCCTGGGCCGCTCCAGAGGGGTCCAAGTTTATGAGAGGGATTTCTAGAGGGAATGCTCCCGATATTCTCCTAATTTTCCCTGTTCAAGTACTTTATGGACCCCAATGTATAGCACCTCTGGAAAGCGTGTTTCATACTGAAGAGAATGAACTCTAAAACATGACTTCCCGATGAACAGTGTTGATGCAATAGCTATTTCACTTCGATCGTATAATTTTCTTTATACTAACAAGGTTGATGAGCACCAGGGACCTACTCAGTTGTCCATGACACCTAATGTTTTGTGCATGAACATATCTTTGTTATGTTTATCGAATGGTATAGGTTTGATTCGTATGTTCGGATGACATGTTTATGTCCTTTTTTTGTGAATATGTTTATAATCATTACAATGTTGGAATTGCATACTCTCACGATAAAGTTTTCGAATGTTGCGAATACAAGAGTCTAGCGCCGTTCTCATTGCTTTCTTTATGCAGAGTTTTATCCACTATAATGGTTTGAAAATATCCTCCCGTCCTCTCTTCGCATTGAAATCCTCTTTTAAAACTTTGACATGGTATCGCGGGAATTGGTCAAATACCTATTCTTCTTCTTCTTAAAAAATTGTCTTTTATTTCGTTATTTTTATCACCTGCACGGTCATACATATTAAAGTAAATATCACATCATTACACCCTAAGAGTAATAAAAGAAAGTCTCTCACTAGTGCATTCAGCACTTTTAACTGCTGATGTTATTATTTTGTGATCGAAAAGCCCTGTTCCTAGTTCGTGATAATTATTTCCTTCTTCGTAAAATCACGTAATATTTGCAAACTTTACTGCCCTCTTTCCTTTCTATCTATCTTTCTGATCTCCAATAAATCCATTCTACATTTCTTTAAGTTAGTCGTTACGGATCTTAACGTGCCTGTTCCACGTATAAACACTTACAATCCATGTCCCAGTATTTTCTATTACAGAATGAGGTTGTTAGTGTGAACACAAATCCCCCAAGCCGCAGGACCACCCTCTGTCATCTGTCTGCGATGAATTATTCAATACATTCGCAGCTAACATCTATTTCTAAAGACGCTCTCCTCGATCCACAATCTTAGGACGCTCAATGACGTAGTGGCAGGATACGTCAAAATATGAAAAAAAAAACTTTTGACAAAGTGGATACTTTCAAACATCTAGGATTATTATTATCACTCTTAAACATATCAACGAAGAAATTAAATGTTGTATGAAAGCAGGCAATAGGTAGTGTTATTCATGGAACTGAGTAATTTATATCGTTTACCATTGTTAAGGTCATCAAGTCCAGGAGACAGATGGGCTGGTCAGGTAGTCAGAATGGAAGAAAATAGGAACGATTTATAAGTTTTAATTTAAAATTCAATGAGGAAATTTAAATTAGGAAGACCTAGACGCAGATAAGGGGACAACTTTAAAATGAATTTCGCAGAAATAGCAATACAGTGAAAACCAGATTCAGTTAGCTAACGACAGAAAGGGAGCCTTTTTGGACGAGGCATTGAGCCTGCGTTTACAGTAGGTCATATAACTGGTTAGCTAGTTATATTTCAAATAATTAACTCATGTAATATTTAAATTACGGAATACCTCCCAGAATATTCTTCTTCTCTCTTGCCGTCTGTCCTCCGTGGATAGAATGAGGACATTCACAACTTGCATTGCCACAGACTAAAATGACCTAGATTACTACTAGTTGAAGGAAGGCTGCCATATTCAATCCCAAAATAACGTATAGATTTTAGGTAGATCGCAAGTAAATAATCTATCATATCTCTTTATCTTTTCATTAAGAGACCACATTAAAAAGTAGTTTGTTAAATATTGCGATGTAAAATTTACTAATAGCTGCACATAACCCTATTACCGATTATCACATATTCGATACACATTAGAAACCTTTCTCTTCATAATCGATTTCGAGAGAAGTATTGTTACGTGTGTGAAACTGAAGTTTTCTTTTGTATTTAATGAATTGGAAAATAAACTCCCGTAATTATCATAATTATAAGGTGAAAAAATCTTGTATTAACTTTAAACATTTTTATAAAAAACAAAATATAATAGTCATATGTAATTCTTTATTTCACTTATTGTACAAACTGAAAAATACATATTAGGTCAAATACTTGAAAAGAGATGATTATTCTTCTTAAGCAGCAATTCCCGTAACATTTGAAATCCAATCCAAGTATGATGAAAGGCGGGCATATATTGTTGGTGCCTTTAGATCACAGTTGCGATCAGACCAGGAAGATATTCCAATAGCTGTAAAACCATTATTTTCTTCCAAAATCAGGGGGTTGCCACTGTCTCCCTGTTGAAGATATATGTAGAATGAGTTAGCATCCCTCTTAAATGGTGTAAGGTGTTGCTGCTTTCAAGTGTTTATTTTTACAACCTTTTTTCGCAAATACGTATCTTACTTTTTTCCGTAGTAGTAATACATTATCGAAGATCATACGGATAAGAAAATCGTGAACATAAGACAAGCGGAAGAGCTCGTGTGTATAATGCGTACGATGATAGAGTTCTAGTAGGAACGTTTGTGGACAACAAACTTCTTTAGTAGATTAACAAGAAGGAAAGCGACCATCGTCAAACAGTAACAAGTGTGGTAACAATTCTTAATAGTTTGACTTGACTAGTAGAGTAAAGCAGAGAGAACTGAACGAAATAGAGTAAAACTAATTATTATATTCAAGAGGATTAACCAAATATTGATGTATACTCATGTTCTCTCTCTAAAATAACTTTGATATGATTTAAGAGAAAATCACTTTTAAAGATATAATAATTTTAATTCGATTTAGTGAACAACTGAAAGTAAAATAAGGATTATCAATCAGTAAACTTAGCAAAGACAACTCTAAAATTGTTCTAATGACTCTTCTTTTAGCTGATCTGAGGAAGTGACTGTTTTCTTGTTCACATTTCAAGATACAGATATCACCCAGATGTGTTTTCTTTGATGACACAATCTCATACAATAATAATCTACTTTATACTGCCACATCGTCATGACCAAGGACAATAAAAATGCGGTTCTCAACAAACTTCATAAATTCTATATTTGATAACTAGCTAAAATGGTATTTATACGAGTTCCGGGAATCTGCAATTCACAAGTCTCAGCAAATTGTTCAATAGGTGTGACAGCTCTCATATGGAATAGGTATGGTTACTCTTCATATACTATTTAATCTGGTATTAAAATAATCCTTTGTGTTTTGTAACTCCATGAATACATAAAAATCATATAAAACAAGTTATATATAGTAATAATATATGAATCTACTGGTCCACGAGTAAAATCTTGCGTCCGAATCATCGTCATCTAAAATCCTACCTACTGAAAAGTTTGTATGACTAAACTCTACACACAAAGCTTTACGTACCCAAACGTAGCCTAGGAGATCTCACGGGGTCAAACATCACGAACCAAAAAAACACATAGACAGAATCTCGTCATAACAACACAAAGCAGTTTATGACGCAATAATAATAATAATAATAATAATAATAATAATAATAATAATAATAATAATAATAATAATAATAATTGGAAATAGGAGGAGCAGGAGGAGAAAAATGATGTTTCAGTAACATAAACCAGATATCCTTACTTCAGACACTAGAATCATAAAGAAAATTTACAGCTTTGAAATAAACGTGTATATAATTGTAAAATAAATCCAGTTTAGGAAAAATCTGATTTATTAACTTGATTTTGGTTAAATTATACGATTAGGGTAGTTGAGATGATTTTTCAACGCCAGTTATAGTAATATGTGCTGATAAGTAACTGCTAAGCTGTTTCTTTTCCTTCTTTTAGAATGAAATAAAGTATTATATCATATGTCCAGTCCTTTCTTTGTAATAATAATAATTTTCAAGTGTACGTTGGAAATTATATAAGATATTATTTCAGTGTAGTTAGATCTTAGTTCACTGCAGCGAAACTTTTAACTAACGGATATCCATGATATATGACTATTTGTCCATCAATGAGAGTTGCCCATTACGAAGATATTACACACATTTCGATCACTCTCAGGGTATGCAGTAATTGCATCCAATATGTAGTAAATACAAGGTGACATACGAAAAAGGAGTGTATATCAAAGCCTAGGAGCTCCAATGACCCAAAGAGATATACGGGAATATTTTGAATAATGCTGTTAGTTAGTTCAGCGCTATGCAAAATCATGCTGTTTAACGTCCATATACGATTGGTTTAATTTGAATTTATTCATCACAAGAATTTAGGATAAATATAATAGAAGTTTGGGCATTTACAAACGTGAATTGCCGAACATTCACCAATTTATAAACACATATAATAATTAAAACCATGTTTAGCAAAACTCGCGTGCAGAGCATATGCCAAAATAACGTCGAAACGCATGCTTTCATAATTTGGTTTAGCCATCCTCCGGATAAGATTTTATGGTAGAAATCATGCATACACATTTATATTATTCCCCGTGTGAAATGTCATTTATTCACATACTGAACAGTGCTAATGTTACACAATAAGAATATGCAATATCATTGTGAAATATTGAAAATATTTTGAGAGTAAAATAATTTCAAATTCAGCTTCCAAATGTCCTATCTGGTGATTCTTGGAGTAACTGACTTATGAAAAAACGTTTCGAAGAGAGATATTTTCTGTCTACTGTAGGTACTCAATTCTTTTTTCAAATTGCAGGAAGTGGTTTTTGTGCAAAATGCATTTGAATTGAGTTAGTTCATATCCGTTATGAATAGGTTATTTGAATTGTTTGAGAAAAGGGAACTGGCTGGTAATTATTTGAGAGTGTCTCTGCAACAGAGCATCTACCCCATAATATTACATTTACTTGTAGCGGAACAAGAAGCTAGTAATTTTGGTTTGATTTGGGTTAATTGAGATTACAGTGTAAATGCTTTTCTCAATATTTATACTTACATCCAGCAATATTTGAATATTTCACACTGCAAAAATCGCTATAGTGATATTTCGTACCACGATATAATAAACCGTAAGATTTGTCTTAGGCTAGATTTTCCTTCGAGGTTCTGGTCACCCGAGATTTCGAATGACAATGTTTTGAGCAAGTGAGATTATAATACTTACAGGTAATTAGCGGCGAAATTTTGGCCAGGTGATAATGTGGCCAGGGAAGTTTTGGCATAGAGGTTTGAGATGGGTAGTATTATACCCAAACGTAATCAACTGTAATTTACCTTCTTATTTCACCATTTTCTTTTTCTTTTTTTGTGAGTAGGAATGGCAAATTGTTATAATTGCTAATGAACATCACCCTTTTGTATATTACGTTTTCATAAATGTTAGATATGGAGAACAACTTTCTCCAATACCTGCCCTTCCAATGTCTATATTTAACATCTATTATATATAACGAAAAAACAAAAAGTATTTGCGCCTTTTCGAACGCATAATACATTTAACACAGAGTCAAAATATACGAGCAATGCGGTAAGTTTTGATTCGAACGGCCAAACTGTAATTTCCGATTTATTACACTGTACGGCTCTGTTCTCAATTGACATATGACTGGAGTACCCATGACGTCCACGTTATATAAGCAGTGAAGTGTTATTCATTATCTATGGTGTAAGTGACACAAAAAAATGATCGCAGGGAAATGGAGACGGTGTATGAGCACAAGTGGCTAGTGGTGTGGAATGTGTACTGCAGTGCTAGAGGTTTCCAAATTGACGAGAAAATGTTCAAGACAATGAATAATTGTAATGACATTGTTCCTCGGTGACGTTGAACACGATTACGCGTGTTGACGAAGTGATGTAAGCGGATTGACATGTCCATATGAAAGACATTACCGGGGCGGTTGGCATTATTACGGCAGTATTTATAATATTCTCCACAGTTCGTTTGTATATCAGAAATTGTTCTGTCGGCGAGTTCCTGAACTTCTTATGATGTCATCATGAGTAAGCAAATTTTTATGCAAACGAACCATTTGCAGCATTACATAATGGAAGTCAACAGTTTTCTGCAGTTTATTGTCAGTGTCCAAATGTTGTACTGCATTACACTCCTTAGTCTAAGTAGCGGAGAATGATGTAGAAAGATTTCGGCTAACCAGTAATGAAGAAATTCCCAACTACACATTTGGCATACATTTCTTTGGGAAAGTACTTCTATTGGATTTTCTGCCAGGAAAGTACTTCTATTGAAATCCATCAACATAGAACGCTATTGCCGCACAGTCTCCCGTTTGCGAGTAGCCATTAGGAAAAACATGTCAGATAATTGGAACGTTGCCCATGTGGTTTTCCACGTGACAACGAAAACCCACGTAGTGAACAAACCGATGGCCAAACTTCACTCTTAGGGATTCTGATATTATGAATCATCTACCTTACACTCCATAAATTGTAACCAATAACTACACAGTTTTTGGTTCATTGAAGAAGTTCTTTCCAGAACAAGGTTCACAAACGGCACCGAAGCGCTGAACGTTGTTAATTGTAGGTTCCGTGGTCAGATGACCGCCTTCTACGCGGGGGTATCCAGCAACTTGTGGTAGAGTATGAGAATGTCTCAATAGATATCGTGATTATGTGGAAAAATAAACAATGATTAGGAGAATAGGTTGTTTCTCGTTTATGGTTTGTAATATGCTAGAAAAGCCTTAGGTACAAATCTTTCCGATGTTTCTCTCGCATTACGTAGATGCACATTAAATAAAATTTGCTACCAGTGTTAAGAAATCTTTTATGATATGTTTATAAAGCTCCAAATTGATTTCTTTCAAATTTAGTAAATTGGTTCTGTAAAATTTCTTATTCATAGTTTATGTTCAGAATTTGCACCGGTTCTTCAATATTTTAAGAACTTCAAGCAATTTTCTGATAACATTAAAATTTATTTTCTTAGTAACCATATTAAAATAATATTTTTCAACTTTTTTGGTATGTCGTTCAGAATAGTTAGTTCCCTTAATGGCAAAAAGTAGTTTAACTTTAACTTGTTCAATTTTTCCTTACCTCTTATAAACATTGAATACACCACATAGATTTAGCTTCTCACAGAATTAGTTGTTGTTTCCTCCATGAATGTAAGGAAATGAATCAGCAAGCAAATATTGATCAATTGCAATACATTACAAAGAATAGATAAAACAGAAATATGAAAATGAATTATATTAATTTAGAGACGTATAATGCAATTTTGTATTAGCTTATGAATAATGATGGTAAGTTTGTGCAAAGTTGCAACAGACTTATATTAATTGATAGATTTTGCTGTAGTAAACAATAATACTTGGCGATAATTCCTTACACGATGATGGTACTAACAAATACGTCATTCATGACCAACATAAATATGCTTAGTAACACACATTACGGTTTACCTTATACTAAAGCATACCACTTAAGCTACAACAGTTTTTATAAATGAAATTTCAAGAAGACAATTTAACACAATAAATATAATAATTAGTTAATGAGATATAATAACTTAAAATTGTCCGAAATATTTAAATTTCAATATTAAGAGAATTTTATTAATATTTTCACAATTGATAGTATTTGTTGGAAATTTATTATAAGTGTGTGAGGTATAATAGTAATTATAAATACACCATTAGATATAAATTACGATTTATTATTTTTGCCAGAAACGTCCTTAATGGAATTACGTACTTAAGATAAATTTTCGTACTCCAGCGTTAAAATTAGGAATTAAGATACGATTTCTGGAATTTCGGTATCTATAGCCATATTAGTCTGTCCCGTATGACGTGTCTATCAAAGAGAAAGACAACATTAGCAACGATATCGTCAATTAGCTGAACGAGTGATATAAGACTTTTGATAAATTTGTGCGGGTTTCCGTGTGGAACATTGGTGCATTGTTCAATACTATATATAAGGTTAAGAACAGTATATGGAATATACAAGAGCACTAATATTTATGTTCTTTTGGAAATAATTGTTTCTTGGAAGTAGTACACATATGAATCAATAATATTGAAGCTGTATGCTATTATATTTTCTTCCTACAATTGAACAGCTTTAACCTCATGTCTTATTGCACTATTTGTTAACTATTTTCTTCGGGGAAATTATGAAACTTAAGTTCATTAAGTTTTAGAGATCCTTAAATCCTCCTATAAACGTATTCAACAAGTAATTCTTTTACTTGCAAGCTTACTAGCTTAATTGATAAAGAAAATGTAATTTTCTAACACCATTTTCTAAAATACTCACGATGCAATGGAATATTCTAACACGATTTTCAAGAATACTTACGATGCATCCATTATTATCTGACACGCCATGTGCACATATTTCAGACGGATTTACCATATCCCAATACGATCTGCATTGTTCATTGCTGATTACGGTCATGCTTACATAGTTTAGATAGTTGTCATCTGATGTAGTAGCTGTAAGGAGTAGATTACAGGCATTGTAATTTACAAATAATTAAAGAGTCACATTTAATCTAGGAATACAAATTACGTTGTACTATTGTATGAATCGAACTGTTCCTAGGTGAATGATAATACGTCAAGCACTATTATATAATGAGAATTCCATTGCTGGTATATGGTTAACAACAAAATCTTAGCGTGGGAAATCAACGTTCATTTCTCAGTGTGTGGTCATTTGGTTCGGATCCAACGATAAGCTGTAGGTCCACATATCATATTGGTTTGGTGCTCAAAGTTACATTCCATATTAACCAACTAAAGTATGATGTCGTCAGGCCGAACTCAACAACTTGCAATGCTCGGAAATAATATTTGACATTTCAAGTGGCAATATCATCTGAGACCTTTGTGTTCCATTCCGATTCTCAATGTTAAGTTACAATGACATATTGAATTTTAGTGAAATTCTGACCTACATTAAAGGATCATGTTTTGATGTAAACGAAATAATTAAAAGCTATTAACACTCAATTACACACAGTAATCTTAGAAGGATAGGAACAAATAAATTGTGATTTTAGAATTGCGCAATAATGATTCGGAATGGGAAATCACCAAAGTTGGAGAAGACGATGGACACCACATACACCTTCATATTATCAAGAATGATATCACTGATACACGTTTTGCACCACGTCAGATTTCACAAGAAATGTAATCTTACACTTTATTATGCACAAATATGGAGTAATGATACCAACTTAAGGGAAGAATGTTCTCAAACTTAAGAGATAGCTGTGAGTCGTTGACAATTGAAAATAGTGACCGAAAAGTAATAGTAAGATACATTGCCATTACTATCATGTCATCTCAGACAAATTTCTCAGACAATGTTTCAAACACATCATCTTCTTAGTTTTAAATACTTCTGTTTTGTATTAACTCTACATAACTTTAGAAAAATATCTCATTTCATTGAAAGTATGTCCGATCTTTCTTTGATGTTTTTGGAACAACACTACTACTTGGTTTAGCAATGTGGAAGGAATACAGAGTTGTTAACACCAGGCTCAAAGGGAAAGTTTGAGCATTTGCATAAGGCCTACAAACAGATCTTCTTGATACCTCTCGTGAGATAATATTATTCGATTTCGATACATATGAAATTTAGTTGTTTCAGAAAATATTCAATCAGTCAAATTGATCTAGTACATATCTGCCAAGAACAACAGGAAATTTACTAAATCTTAAAATATACACCACAACAACTTATCATAAAATCATCTCAAGTTTCGTTAAGCTAACTGCTTCCTGAAACATTATCTGACGCAGTATAGATCAGGAGCATGGTATAAATTTAGACTATGATTCCCAACGTATTTAATGACAGATCCGTCTTAAAGAAAGTATAATATTTTGCAGAAAACAAGAACATTCTATCAATGTTTCCTTTAAAGCATTGTAGTTGCTTTACTGTGAAAGTGCGACCTATGGACAAGATGTTTCATTCTAACAGTTGTTTTCCCCAACAAAGACTCAGAATAATTCCCATAAAAGGAAATGAATTTACCACTAACACATAGTACAATCTATATAAACATAAGAATCATTTCTACTAGTGCTGTAATCAGCTCAGGAAAAGGGCACTAGTTATCCTCTAGTACTGTATTTATTCACATACATATTCCAAATCTATATTGTACTGTATAATATATAGACATATTACCAATATTTGAAAGTTACAAATACTTACCCACATTTCCTACTCCCCACCCAACAGTTATTGCCGTTCTATCAGCGTATGTGTCAGCATTTCTAGGGGGCAAAGAGATTGGCTGAATTGTTGCTGAGGGAAAGAAGTACATATATTATTTAAATATATCTATAAGAAGTGCACATTTTAAACATAGATAGTAAAATCGGGCGTAATGTGGTATTTTCGTGTTCTTATCATAACATATGATGAGCTTAGCATTTCATATCTAGTGAAAAAACAGGATTTTGTAAAATTTTAGCCCTTTTTATAATGCGGAAAAATGGAATACAAGCTTAATATTAAGGAAACTTGTAATCTATGACCATCTATTTTAAACGTCACCTGGTTTCACCAATACCATAACATACATATAATAATTAATTTTTATTGAAGTAATATTTACAACAAACTAGCCATTTAAGAAATATTCACTGTATATTTTTAAAAAATATTACGTCAGCAATATCATTTCCATATAGAATAGAAAAATGATTTAATAAGTGTCAACTAAGAATGCATGCCCGAAATTTGTAAAAATTTTAAGTTGTAAAAATTACAACAAACTAGCCATTTAAGAAATATTCACTGTATATTTTTAAAAAATATTACGTCAGCAATATCATTTCCATATAGAATAGAAAAATGATTTAATAAGTGTCAACTAAGAATGCATGCCCGAAATTTGTAAAAATTTTAAGTCAGCATTATAACCAAAGAATATTTTAAAATTCTTTTAATTCAGACAGGCCGAAACCTATAACACAAAAGTAAATTTATCACAAAAGAAAATGCACACGTGCACGATATGAACGTCCATAAACATATTGTATTCTTTTTCTTCTCAAGTGTTTTGTATTAAAAGTACCATATAGTAATTAAAGCAAGAAATAGTTGTGATAACGAAATGTATTATATTATGAGAGATAGTTGTGATAACGAAATGTATTACATGAAAAAGTGAAATCATGAATACAAGCTGCGCCGACACGTAGGATTTATGATAAAACACGCCGTGGTGCCGGGCTAAAAAACACAAAATAATTGTTAATGTCTCTTACTTAAGAGTGTTATATATATAATAGCAGTGCAAATGTTTTTAACGATCATTACTCGATAAATCCACTATTAAGTTTTGATTATCATTTAAATAAAATTCCATTTTGAAATTTGTTGTAATATGTTAATAATCAGTTTGGTGTGGAAAAGTTTAAACATTACACAGTCTTGCAAACCAATTAATATATAACAGTAGAATAGAATTCTCAGCGTAAGTTTGTAAATTACCATCCAACTGATAATACTAGGAAATCAATCGTAATTACCTTTCTCAGTTACAACTACTGACAGTTCGTTACTTGATTCAAAAATAAACTGAGTATAACATAAAAATACAGCTTACAAACATACTAGAATCCTCAGTAACGGAAGCACAAAATATGGCTAATAAACACTATTTCTTTCCAGATAACTTCCAACGAAGGCATGTAACGTATACTTGTAAGTTATCCAAAATTCCTGATTAGATAGATTTTACTATGTTATAACTTCGATCACAACTCAATAAGTCGCAATACACCAAGCTATTGAATAAGTAGAATCACCACTAATGTCTTTAAACTTTCAAACAGCAATATTGACTAACTGATCAATGGCCACTTCAACAAAATATATAAGAACGAAACATCAGTTTTGGCATCCAACAGGAATATATGCACTGTGCCTTATTCAGTATACCAACGGTTTCCAAGCCACCTGTCTCAATCCATAAAACGTTCATAGTTACTAAAATCTCCGCTAATACTTCGGGGTACTAATAGTTACTTTTTTATTTTTCTCTCTCTTTAAGAAACTCTAAATTTCCTCACAACATACTACAACATCCCCCCTGTGGAGGATGAAATCTAAGTTTTTCTAATGATTTCAGAGATATATTATTGTGAGTAGAATAACTAATTATCTAATTCTACACCAACTAATTAAACTACCACATTGTCGTTTAACAAACTAATCAATGAGGACATTCATACACAAAAAAAATAACATAATTAAAGGAAAAATCCCCAAATAACAATCATTCATTCTCCCTTACATGCAGTTAGTCTTTACAGATTAGAAAAAGATTTAATATATTTCTAAACCATTTATTTATTTAACTCAGTTGTATTATTTAATGATAATAAGTGATGAGTGGTGACTCCTCATTTGGATTTTTTATATTTATATTTTCTATACATTAACGAAAAAAGATGATATTTTCACTGGACTAACATTATAGTGAATTGATATTACACGCCTGTTCTATTTACAAATTAATATAAACATAAACTTAATTTAATAACTACATTACCTAAGGACATCCGGTATATTTCTAAAAGAATTCCATTCAATAATTCTCAACGAACATTTCTCATTTTTATAAAAGGTTTAGTCAAACTTACATGTGATTTTCGAATATCTTTTGGATTGTCAGTATTTTCCACTAAAATACTACCTGGGGTCAATATTCGAATTATCTGATATGGTCCATGCCAAACATTTGACTAGGTTTTTTAATTATTTTTCCAGCCTAAGATGATTTTATCTGTGAATTTAGTAATACCTTATCTCGTATTTGGTACGTTGTTTCGGTTCTATTTTTGTCATATTTCTTTTCTCTACGTAACCAAGTGTCTTATATATTTTTAATGCTTTAACCCAAATATTTGATTCCTTATTTTTACATCCGTCTCATCAATTTTCCAACATATATTCAAAGGATTATTAATGTTAAAATTAAATACTAACTCCAATGGAGAAAACTCATGTTCTTTGTACACTAAGGAATTCAAAGAAAATTCTATTTCACAAATATATTTATCTCACAGATGTTGTTTATCTTCTATATAAATTTTTAAAGCTTGTTTAAATCTTGGTATATATATCTTTATGCTGCATTACTTGCACAATGATATGGGAAAATACAAATGTATTTGATGCCTAAGCTATATAAAGTCTTTAAATTTAGTTGACCTAAAGACACTTGCATTATCATGGGCGATACTGTAAACGAATCCTCTCCTACATATTAATCTGAAGAATTTATTAATAATTGTCTGACTGTTTAAATTAATTAATAGTTCTAAAAATACATATTTAGAAAAGACATCGGCAATTATTAAACAATACCTCCCTGATGTTGAACGAATCACAGGTTCTATAAAATCAGTATAATATAGAGTTAACCCCTCGTATAATTTCAGACATCAGAAGTCCCATTTTTTGTTTATTATTACTCTTTGCCAATTGCCATTCTTTACAAGTTCTTACACATGCTCTAATTTCGGGTATCATACCCTCCCATGTAAACCTAGGAGACACCTTACCAATACATTTATTTATTCCATAGTAGGTTCCAGGCAATTACGGTACATGATACTATTCGATTATAGATCTAGATAACTTTTTGGCAAATAAATTTTAAATGGATTCCTTATTGACCGTGTTTTCTTACATAAAATTCCATTAGCCAAATTATAATCACCCATTACTTCTTTATTTTGAAGCCTATCTATAATATCTTTCATGCTATGATCTTCATTCTGAAATTGCTCAATTGATTGTCGAGGAAAAGGCATACTCCATATATTAAAACATAACATATTATTTACTTCCTCATTTAATGATTGTTCTTCGATAAAATACTCAAAATCACTTTTATTATGCACCCTGGATATAAAATCAGCAGGTACTTTCAATACGTTTGGAGGGTTTTTACATTGAAATTAAACTGACATAACCTATAAAGTAAACTGCCAAAAGGTTTTAACCTTTTTAAATTTTGTGAAGCATAACTAAGTCCCATATTATCTACTTTCAGTTCAAACGGCGCATGCGAAAAAAGGTTTTATACCTTTCCATCCCTTCTACAATTGGCATCAATTGAAGAAGATCCCACAGGAACTCTTCCTCCTTATCATTCGTTTGTAAAATCATTCCGCCTAAATATGTCAGTGCTGTATCCGTTGACAAGTAAAACTTCTTATTTAGATCAGGCAATATTTAACATCAGATGACTTTCAAACGTTTATTTAATTTTAACTAACACTGCTTGTTCTTCTCCTCCCCATTTGAAATGAACTTTAGGATTCCTTAACCTAGTTAATGGATCCATAAGATCATGAAATTTAGGTATAAACTTCGAAAAGTATTGTAAAAATGAACACAAACTAATTAATGCCTTTCTATTCTTAGGAGGGGATACATTTTTAATGATTTTAATTCTAGAATGGTCCATATAAATAAGACCGTCTTCTGTAATACGTTCTAAGTATGTTACTTTATGTTGGAACAGGGATCATTTATTAAAAGCAAAGTTATTTTATTTTTTCTCTAAAATACTAAAGAATTCATTCAATAATTGTTTATGACTTTTATTATCTGCTGTATTTATTAACAGATCTGAGCCTACCATGTCACAACCCTATTTTCATGATGGTATAACAAACTGGTTATTAATTTACTCAAAGCAAATCAAACATGAGTAATTCCAAAAGGTACATATCGATACTCAAAGAACCCTCGATGTGTAAGGAATGATGTATATGTTTACAAAATTCTTCATGTAATCTAATTACATGCTAAGCATGATGAATATCTAATTTTGAAAATATTGTACTATTAGATAATTCACTCATGATATCTTCGACATGAGGGGTGTATTGAGAATTTAATATCATTTTTAGATTGACGTTTTGGTAATTTACGATTAAACGTTTACTTCCATCCTTATTTAGTACCAAGAAACAAGACGAAGCACACGGACTATAACTTTTCCGAACAATATTTTGGTCTAACAATAAGATTTTGTCCATTTGTATTTGTGTCACCCTACTTAGAGGGTAAACTTTTTCTCGTACTGGTTCGTCATCTTTAATATTATCTAATGACAATATTCTGGGACTTCCTCAACATGCTCTGCAGATATTTTATTATATTGATCAATCAATTGATCAACATACCTTTGTAAATTGTTATCTAATTCTAATACTTTGGGATCAACTATAATTTGTTTACTTTCCGAAAGGTCCTCTGTGTCATTTGTAGGACGAATACTATTTTTATTTCACAAACTATCACTAAGGTCAACATGACTATTATTCATTAACAAGGAAGATGTGGCAACATTGGAAGATTACTCGCATGCCTCATTTCCACAATTTGGCTGCTTACTGACGAAACCACTTTTAGTATGTTTTTCTCTTTTTGAATTTATATGTCTACTTCTTTTGATAACGCTTTTCCTTTATACCGTAATCCCTATCACCTAATGGAATGAATAAATTACAGTAACGGTTATCATCTATTGCCAAATCACCTGAGTTATCACTCCCAGGATTTAGTTTATAATTCTGGTTGACCCTATAATACAAAGGAATAGTCTTGTTAGTCTTGTTTTAAGCCCAAAACAAGTTTATTTGTTCCAAGGTTAATTGAAACTCTCATATTTTTCAATCTTGAATCCGCAAGATGAATGTAGGCTTAAATTCATAAGCTAAATAGAGTTTAACTGTATACATTTTACTTAGTAATATATTAAATGCAATATAACTGATTTTTTTAAAGTAACTGCTTTATTGTGAATTTCTCTACCTGTGAACAAAACCTGATTAATGTTTAATCTATTTCTAAGTTTTTCATTCAATTGCTTAAAAGCTTTAGTATCTATCACACTAATGGTAGAGCAAGAATCTATAAAACCTTGTATTCTTTTCCCTGAAACAAAAGCATTAATAAAGGTTGCAACATCTTTTCCTCCCGACTATTTGATTATTGTTGTTACTGCTTTTATATTCTGTATTATTCATACACATTTTCCCTTGGCCGACTTTTTCATCTGTTCTCTTTTTTCTTAAATTTCTTGTTTTAAAATTAACTTCTCCTGCCATTTTCATTCCCCCTATTATCTAGCTGCAAACTGTTCAATCTAGAGATATTCAATGCACGTTTTATGCTATATCTACTAACATAATGTTGACGGCCACACTGAAAGCAAGCTATAGGGTCTAGGCCTTTTAAGTCTCCGTTTTTTTTATTTTTTCTTCGGACTCAGAAAATTTATTTGTCGTATCATACGTATTTATATTATTTAAATATATGACATAGGAATGGATATCACTACTTTTGCTCAATGCCACCGTAACAACGGATTCATAGGGCAAAATATTTCCATTATTAAAAGATTCAACATCTAACAGAAATTGGAACAATGACATATCTTAGCTTCCATCACACACTTTAATTTTATTGCTTAGACTGCAAAATGTATTATTATCTACATCTGCGGTGAGTTTATCTAAATTAGTTCTGAATGGCGGAAAAGCATGTAATAAATTCGAATCAGTATGCGTTGACTGCATATTAACAAAAGGATTCCTACTTCCATTATCACATTAAAATTCTTTTTCACACAACAAAGAGTTTCTTTTTATCGACTACTTGTGCCGAATGATCAAGTAAATGGAACAGCTGACTCATACAACAACTACTATGAAGGCTGTTCATTTGTTTCTTTCTTGACTGACCTTTCACAATCACTAACTCGTTCTTCTTCTAGCTCTGTTGATAACAACCACCTATGTTCTTGTAAGTTTTCTGCACTTCCACGCGTAACAAAAGGATTACTTACCTCTGATCCAAGTCTACGTCGTAGAATTACGTAACTGCTTGTCGTGGAAATGTCGTCCGTAGTATCAGGGAACTGATTAGAAATACCTGCGTCTCCATTTGAGAAATGATTCAAAACTAGTTGTGGTCTACGTCATATAGAATATTCGGAAGAAAACATCTCCAAAGTATTAGACAAACTATGCACAAGTTTAAGAAACACCACTTTTCTTTTCTTTCTCTCGGATTTATAATAAAACACGACGTGTTGCGAGTGAAGAAAAATCACACAAAATAATTTTTGATGTTTCTTACTTAAGAGTATTATATATATAATAGCAGTGCAAATGTTTTTAACGATCATTACTCGATAAATCCACTATTAAGTTTTGATTATCATTTAAATAAAATTCCATTTTGAAATTTGTTGTAATATGTTAATAATCACTTTGATGTGGAAAAATTCAAACATTACACAGTCTTGCAAACCAATTAATATACAACAGTAGAATAGAATTCTCAGTATGAGTTTGTAAATTACCATCCAACTGATATTACTGGGTAATCAATCGTAATTACCTTTCTCAGTTACAACTACTGACAGTTCGTTACTTGATTCAAAAATAAACTGGGTATAACATAAAAATACAGCTTACCAACATACTAGAATCCTCATGCAACTCTATCCATCACGACTCTGGAACTTACTTAAGAAATAATAAACACTTCTGACCAGAGTATATACACTTGTTTATTAAAAACTAAATTCCAGTGACTAAATTCCAGTATTCTGGTCAGAAGTGTTTATTATTTCTTTAGAATCCTCAGTAACGGAAGCACAAAATATGGCTAATAAACACTATTTCTTTCCAGATAGCTTCCAACGAAGGCATGTAACATATACTTCTATGTTATCCAAAATTCCTGATTAGATAGATTTTAATTTGTTATAACTTCGATCACCACTCAATGAGTCGTAACACACCAAGCTATTGAATAAGTAGAATCACTACTAATGTCTTTAGACGTTCAAACAGCAATATTGACTAACTGATCAATTGCCACTTCACCTAAAAATATAAGTACGAAGCACCATTTTTAACATCCAACAGGAGCATATGCCCTGTGCTTTATTCAGTATACCAATGTTTCCAAACCACCTGTCTCAATCCATGAAACTTTCATAGTTACTAAAGTCTCCGCTAATACCTCGAGGCGCTAACAGTAACTGTTTCATTTCTCTCTCTCTCTCTCTATGAAACTCTAAATTTCCTCAAAAGATACTACAAAGCCAAACTTACTCAGCATTATAGTATAGTTTTCACCTAAGAAATCCTGTAACTTAGACTTCGTTTACATGCCTGTTCAGTGTTGCTTTGCGTCTGTTGCCTAAGATGCATGATATTAGCTTCATTCTAACCCGAACCGGGAAAGAAATATTTGTTTATAGTTACTACATATCACAGATTAGTGCGTGTCTTTTGCACGAATAATCATCAACTTGAAAAAATCAACACGATCCGTTGACTCACTTCGTGGGTGCTTATGGGAAAATTATGGCTACTTCTGGTTGATGTAGAAAGTTCAAATTTGGCATAGTTATAGTCTTAGGAAAGAAACTAATAGAAAATAGCCTAAGTATATTGTTTTACATTTTGAGTATTTAAGAAGATGGAATCAAAAAGTATATGAGGAGCGTGTTTTTCTAAACCCGATAGAACACGAAACATTTTTTTTAAAATTACATTTCTGTTCTTATTGAACTTAACCTCTATCGAGTTCTGATAAAACATTCATGATTTAGTATTCTATACACATGGCACATTTTGATATATGTAAATTCTGATTCCACAGCTCGTTTGGTAGCACAAAAACCATACGCGAAAAACATACCTCCGTTTCCCGAAATTTTCTCTATCGAGTTTTGGAAAAACGGTCCTCATAAGATATTTAAACGGGCTTTTGTGCAAAAATTTTTAAAGTGTAACATTGAGTTAGAGGCTTGAAGTTAGGTATATTTGCAGGTTCCGGATAGCGTTATCTAAGTACGCTACTGAAAAAATCCAAATTTAGTGGAATTTTATGGGGAAATGAGAAATTTTCTATTTAATTAATTCAGGTTGGAATAGATACTAAATGTTAAGCATATGCTTAGGTTTCTCAAAGTAAGAAACAAGAAATCATCAAATATAAAATTCATTTGTTTTTATTTGTTTTAATGTTTTTCTAGCTCTAGGTATTTAATTGGATTTCTACATCCACAAACACTTTGGAACTTCCTCCTCCTGCAAAATAGTAAGGTTCTGGTTCACTGAGTAAAGTACGTGATCTGACTACGTTCTATGATGTCATACGGGTCAATACCCTGTTGATTTTGGCAATGAGACTTTGGCCTATTACTCAAATTTTGATCACGGTATATAGATCCACTCTCTTGAATTTTGGAAATTGTCAAATTTAATAATTAGTTATGGGTATTAAATATACTTAAAATCCCAGATGATTTCAAATTAGAAAAAAGTAGATAAATTATTTTACCATAAATCGTTGGGTTTTAAAAAAATAAGTCTGAAGTTAACATTAACACAATTAAATATTAGAGTTCTTATATTTATGATATTAAAGTGTTACGAAAAATAGGTATTTATGATCTTAAACCCTGAGAAAATACAACCTATGACTTGTGTTTTAATCTAAACATACGATCACATAGATTGTCAATTTATAAAATATGTGGCTAGAAATTAAGGTACTTTATCCAGAGTGAAGTTAAAAGCAGATAAAAAATAATAAAAAGGAGGAGCTAAACCTTCTCTCTCCAATTTTTAAAACTATAGCATGCTACATGATGTTATTACAGAGACACTTATTTATGAAACATGAAATAAAGTTTAAGATATTTTTTGAATTCTTCACCATCGTCAAAACTAAACTACTCGTGCTCAATTTTTCGTAAGAAAACGCTTTCGCAATTTGTTAGAATTATTACTGAAATATGTTTATGAACTATCTACAAAACAGTAAACGAGTTGCATTTGTCCAAAAAAAAGAAGAAGAAGAAGAAGAAGAAGAAGACTCATCCCTTGTGAATATTTTCATGACATATGATTTATGGGGATTAATAGAATTATGAAGCAAATATTTATATATGAAATATAAATGTAATCACCTGATTGGTTTTGATACAATCTTCCGGGAAAATATTACCCTCAAGATTAAATGGTTCCTTTGGGTTATTTCAAAGAAAAAATAAAGAAAGCTTATGACAGTTTCAAGTTATTAGTGAAATATTGTGCGTAAAAATGTGTGGGTCTCGTTTAAGAAAATGCAAAAATCTGGTAATTAACAGTGTTCTATTAATATATAGTGCAATAAATAGCGATTTCGTCCAGCAAACTACAACATGTATTTTTTTAATAGCAACGATTGACATTTTTAGCTTCACAAAAAATACTTTTTTTACATTTTCTCAAACACTACACATTAAAATATATCGTCAAACATGTTACCTTGTTCAGTCTGTATCTATTTATGAACAGTATGTTAATTTAAGAGAAACCAAAATTTTTGATTTTATATTTTTAAGTTATATCTTATTAACCTCACTGTGCTGCGATCTTCCAGGACAATAATGAAGAGAATGATGAGAGTATAGTTTAATGTAATTTTCAATTCAATGAGTGGGATGGTTCTTGTACAGCATTAATTTTTGAGTTTACAAATTGATATTTCTTCATTTCTTGCGACCCTACACATAAAGTTTTCCAATTTATGCATATTATTTAGTTTAGTTCACTAAGATTTAGCGATTGGTACCTGTCTTGTCTTTTAACATTTAATTTTCGTTAATCTGAAAAAATAGGGAATATTATAAAATTTTATATATGAACAAAATTGCTTGAGTCGTTTTTTGAGAAAATGGTCTTTGAATAGCTCACGACAAAGAAAAAAATCTGTTTTATTGATCTTTAGCTGATAAATGAGTTATGTCATATTAACAAGTTTTTATATTTGAAGTTTGAAGAAAAATCACCTTATTCGTTTTTGGGAAAAGTGTCAAAAACTAACTCACATCAAGTGTAAATTACCACTACCGGATATTTTCCTTGAAATGCCTTATATTACCGTATAGGATTGTTAAAGAAATACTTTATGATAATATAAACAAAGTCGTTAGTTTCGGTTTTGAGAAAATTATATTTTTTACTTCCTTCAGTATACTATCATGATTTTTACGATACGTTGAAAGATGTGGACTCTAGACAAATTTACATTCTTGCTTAAAACATCTTAGTCACCTACCTTACTTTATAACGTCATATTCTGGCAACCATACATAGAAAACTCTAACACTTTGGCACAAAATTAAGCTTTGAATAGGCTAAAGAATATCTACTGTATATTTATGTTTCTTAATTTTGGCTGCGAATCAGAGTACAGGACTTTTTAAAGAGAGACAGTTGATCATGTTTTTGGAATAGGACTGTGAAAACATCGGGACGTACAAATAGCCGTATGGACGTTCAGAACTAACTTTTTTGGCTTGTAGGTGCCATGAAATGTGTAAAGCCGCTAAAATCTCGAAGTCGATTTTTCCATGTTAGCATATTCTCTTCTGCCCAATCGTCTCTCCAAAGAAATAAAAACAAACGAAAGCATGTCCTTGTATAATTTATAACTGACAAAGAAATATCTAATTTAACCCAGAAGACTGAACAGGCTTCAATTTTATAATCAAAAGGAAAGAAAATAACAAAATAACTTTGCGTCCTTAGAGCACAAAGGTTCTGTGTCCAATTTTAGACATTTTACTGGAGAGCAAGAATAATTGACGTGGAACATAGGAGGACATATGGCATATGACAATATTTCATTCATTATTTCTTGTAAATAATATCTATTTCGTACGCTTTATTGTCGCCATGTGAAAGAGAACATCATATAAGTATAAAAACTCAATTTTGAAAACAAATGCACTTAGAACCTTTGCGCTCTAAGGACGCGACGTTTTTATTACATGAAGAAATCCAAGAAATAATATCTTTAATATGGAGTTTACAAATTATAAATGTAATTAGAATAAAATATAAAAAATTTAAAGATTATTTAAAAATTATCTTGATAGATATATCTTATTTTCATTTTTTCTCAAAATGACATTTTTTCCCTATATAAGTCTTGCAAACTTGTGCAAACTGTATGTGATATGCAACAATAATCAAAAAGATTAACACAAACTGGAAATCACTTGTTGATTCGATGCGAAGTGAATGTGATTTAAAGCAAATTATGATATGAATTAGGTTGTCAAATTGTAGGTTAATGTATCTGGAAAGAGTAGTTCATTTTACACTACCAACATCTGTATGGAAATTCTTTTTATTTATATTTCTTTACACTTCTGTAAAAATAATTTTGCATATCCGGATTGCACGTGGTTCGCATAGATTTTAAGTTTACCTTAACTTCACAATGTAATAGGAAAATTACTTGAATTATACATTGTAATCATATTTCATTCTGTATGAAGATAATAATACTTGACTTTTTCGAAAAGAATTAAGTATGCTGAAAACAAAAATAAGGTGGATAGTACTTACAGTTGTATTGGATTGAGTCTGCTAATTTGAGAAGTGCAACATCATTCTCAATAAAGTTATATTCTGGATGGACATGGATTTTCGTTCCTTGAATGTAAGTCTCATTATAGTCATATGGATTAATGGTTCCTAGTACAACCCCAAAGTAACTATCACGTTCTGGACTGCAATTTGAAAAGAAGTATCAAATATTGATTTGAGACCTTAATCATGACAATTTTCTTATCTTATATAATCGTGGATTAACATGTCTGCACAATGTACAAAAGTATGTTAGATTATAGTTTCCAACATTGAATACTGAAATTGGTAGCATCTGCATATAATTCTCAAAACATATGATGAATAATTGCATTTTAAACCTTGAAATATATAGTTACATGTGACAAAAGAACCGGTCATTCGGAAAATTTTCGACCAACTTCAGAAAAAATCTCAGTAAACTCAATGTCTGTTTGTGTCAAAGTTAAGTTCTGATAAAAGTTTCTATATTCTATTCCATTTGTTTCCTGTAAAGAGTCTTTATGTCGTTGAAGATTGCAATCCGTGTTAACATTTGCATAGCTATTGTTACATTATAAATTGGAGTAAATTATATTTTTTTAAATTTTTGTGGGAGGACATATGATTCTTTTATATTTTGTTAATAAATGCTTTTGCTATTTACTTAGTTTATGTCGATGACGTTCGTAGAGAGTGGGTTGAAAATTATAACCCAGTTCACAATACATAATTCAAAAATATACATTCCCTATATTAATATTTATATACTTTTAATGATTACCAAAGTCACGTTACTGCTATATTAAGTACCTGAACAGGCGTTTCTTCGAGATTTGTTTCGGTACCTCCAATCCCAGATTCTGCAGATAGGCGGCAGTTTTGAGTTTTGAAGATGAACACTATGGCCAACATTGTTATAAAAAGCATTTTTGTGTTGTTGAATATAATACAACGAGGTCCGTTACGGGTTCCTTGACAATAACTTCCGCTCTATGTGAAAGATATACTATTTGGCTTATTTATATTAGAAGGTGGTGCACACTGTGCAAGGACGAAAGCAGTGTTATCCCTTTAGTGTCTAAAAATGTTCGTGCAATCTACTTACAGAGTACGTAAAAGTCGATTCCTCATGGATTCTGAAACTCGAAATTACTCCCACAACGATATTAGTATTCTACGTTCTGTCCATAAAATCCTACGTAATAAGTCTCAATAATATGTTAATATCCAACAACCAGCGTGCATGGTAAAGGTTACGCATTCATAGTAAGAGAACTTGCCTGAAGATGACAACTTTTTAGTTCACATAAGAGGAGACATTCCATGTAAATAGAAAAGTAAATACTCACAATTGAAGTATTATTAGTCACAATATAAGGTGTCTCTGAGACTTGATACCTTTCTGGAATCCAGAAAGCTCCCAGATTTGTGTTGAAATCATCTGGTTTGTGCTAATACAGAGAGCTGGTACATTGAGATGCCTGAAAGCACCCTGGTTTCAAAAGAGGGCTGTAAAATGGTCTTAATGCTCTGTTGTTGACATAGGATACGCAGATAAACTCTAGCTTAGCAAGTAGAATTTGTAGACGGGTTGAGCCATCAAGCTATTGGGCACATCTCATTAAAAATTTTTGAAATGTTTTTGAAACACGGTGCTGGAATTTGATCGAAACGTTTTATTTATGTTAGAACATGGATGGGTATAATACGAAAATTATTTGATCTTCAGTGTAGAGTGTACGGCCTCCTCACCACGACTAATGGAGTAAAGTCTCTATTTTCCGCGTTCTTTCTTTCATTTTCTTCTTCTTTTGTGAGGACAAAACTTAGTATTTACAGAGAAAAGTAAAAGCCATTTGCAGTGTCCATTGTCAGCACCATACTGCAAAAGGTTTTGCTTATAAATTTGCGAAATCTCTAACTTAAGAAACTGGTGGAGATAATATCGTTGAAAGGATTAATTATGACGTCGTGATCCATACTTTGAACATCTTATTGATCGCCAATTCCTGGATAGAACGTTAGGTACGGTGATGAAGGAGAGTGTGGATGAAAAAGAGGATAGAAAGTAGTGAAAATAACAAATAACGCAGCTTAAGCAAAATCCAAATTTCGTTTAATATCTGAAGGAATGAAACGCTGCATCGCTTTGTCACAAACCGTTTATATTCTAAATTAACTTGTATGACAAATGAAGAAGACGTGCTTTATCGCAGAAAAGTAAAACCAACTGATTGACTTTTAAAAACAAAGGGCCAATAAACTAGTAAGTACTACAACATATGTTACTAAATTTATAGGCATTCTAAAAAGCATTTTCGTGTTTATTTGTGTCTTTTCTCAGCCATTTATGGATTATTCGACGAATATGATTATCCTAAGTTGCCGCACCAACCATTTCCATGTGTAATCGAGAGTTTACTATACTGCACTTCAGTTTGAATGTCAGTAAAACTTTTTCTATTACAAATTTCTTTGCATGATAATCTAGTTTACAGAGATGACAAAACCATTCTGTGGTATCACAAAGCATAGAGCTGGAACAAATAATCCTATATGATTTTGCTTATTCTGCAGTGTAGTTACTAATCGATTTAGTTTAAGCAATAAAGAATTCATTTCGATATATGTTCTCAAATGTAGTTCAATATAAAAGAGAAAATAAAGTTTAGCATCACCATTCTCGATCAGAGAGAATAGCTACACACAATACTGAATCACTGTAATTATTACATTAAAATAATTCTGTTAGGTGTGAGTTCTGGAAGAGGATAATAATACATATGAAAGAAAATCATTCAAAACTCTACGAATGCACACTAATTAGTGCCTTGGAAACTTAAATTGTCCGAACAGAGTATTTTTTCAGCAATTGAGATTTTTACCACGGAAATGAGTTTAGAGATACTGAGAAATTACGTTCAATATAGGGGGGAAAAGTAAGAGAACTTCTCTCTCAAAAATTAGAAGTACTTTGAGCCGTGTATCCCAGACATGCTTCGATGCAACGCTTTGTGCAAAGTATGCCAATCCTTAATGTTGATGAAATGTGTTAATGGGAAGTCGGTCTTGAGGCCTAAGACATCACTACATATGCAAGAAATAGCTTTATACGTAATTCCAGAAAAGCCGTGCCGTCCTCCAACGTCCGTATAAATGCCGTCCTCCAACGTCATCAGGCATTGCAAAGTTGAGGGGGTAGGTCCCCCACACGAGTTAACATACATGTTGTTACATTGATGCTATGGCAGGAAGCAACAATTCTGCCACTAGCTCTTTTTCAGACAGAACAGGTGTTTCGTAAACCAAGTCTTTCATATGTTCTCATAGAAAAGAGTGTAATGGGTTTAGTTCTTGTGATCTGGCAAACCACCTGACGGGGCCTCATTGGTCTATACTTACTCCGGATACTCATGATTCAGGTATTACCACACGTAATATGATAAATGAAACGGGACTTTGTCATGTTTTAACCAAATGCGTTGCCAAAAGATTTAGCGGAATCAGCTCCAAAATTTCTGGTTAAAGATTTGTCAAAAAATTAAGGTAAACCTACATTTGATCGAGCTGGTAGTAGATATGAACCAATGAGGTAATCTTTCAAAATACCAGCCCAGATAATCACTGTGGTTGTGTTTTGGTGACCGATATGGATTTTGCCATGTAGATTTTCCTTGTCCTATACATGACTATTCCGTTAATTCATCAAATTTTTTTTGACAAGCTCGCTTTATCATCAAAGAGTACCTGTTTTGGAAATACAGAATAATACTTGTACATTCGATGACACCATTCACAGAAGTTCACACGTGAACCGTAATCATTTTTTGTGCGTTCATAACCTTTAAGATAAAGGAAATGGATGATTGATGAGAGTAAATAATTCTGAAAATTATTTTGTTGTGCTCTCCCACAAGGAATGAAACTCAGGATCGCGTGCACCTAAGGCACACGTTCTAGACACTAGATTAGTTTGGGTTAAACAGAGGACACATTTTATCGCACTACGAACATGTCCAATCCGTTTGTGTGGTAATCATCGTTGTGTAAATGTAGTATTGTATAGTTATATGAGATGATAAAGTCCTCACGTTCCTCATCTAGCTATGGGAAACGTAATGTTTGTGACACGTGTAGGTGTGTTCAGAAGTCATGCTATAGTATTCTTGGACGAGAATAAAAGATCACACACTTTCTATTGGATGACAACACCGAACAAAGTCACCTTGGTTAAATCCCAAGAATGCTTCTCACACACAAATGAAGATTTCTTAAACCTCAAATTGGCACTTATTTGTTCACATTACTCGGGATATGAACGTAGTGAATTTCATCGCTGGGTAATGATGATGTCATGAAGTGATAAGCTTAAGTTGCCCCATATAGCAGAAAGAAAATTTAATTATCGTCGCTAGGTTCCAATGCCTGCAGCAATTTCTATCGGTACGTATAAAATTTTAGACTTTTTCGAAGAATCCTGCACACCGAGAATTCCAGTATGTGCTATTATGTCCTTGTCATTACGGTAGATTTCTGCAGATTTCATTTCAATATGGCACCAAGCCTTTCTACAGTTTCTTACTTACCGATGGAAGCTTTTAATCTGCATTTGCATTATTTTGCCTTAAAATCGTAGCATAACGAATAATGTGGATGCTGGAACAATTTTGTTAAACTTCGTTGTGAAACTTCGTAGGACACTAATAACGGAGTTCCTGACTCCAATGTATAGCTTTGCCAGTTACTACAGGTTTTGAGTTTTTTCTTTGATTGTTTTCATATAAATGAAAAAAGTATCATTTACATCTGAAAAGGACATCTGAATTTCGGGATTCATTTTTAATATCCAGGTGGCACCTTTATATTCAGGAAAGAGCAATGAAATAAAGTATGCTATTTGAGATAATGTTATTGGGTATAAATCACGTACGAGATGTCAGAAAATAAGAAATTAAAACTACAAGTTAATATTATAGTTTCTGTTCTCGTATTCCTCAACAGATAGCAGTAGTGTCGAATAGTTAGACACATGCTTGTGTATCTACAGCGAACAACTGATTCCCAGATAATCGTACAGGCAGGGTACGTGTTATTATTTGGCCATCACAACGTCCCAATCCGCAATCGATAATCAAAATATTATTTCGTGGATAGGCTGATACGAGTTCAGTGTTCCATTCATGAACGTTGATCTCACACCATGACGTAGGTTGATCTAAAGCGTAACTTAGGACCCGAATCGCATGACTCACACCGAAAATGGAAAATGACACTCCGAAACTATGGACAGCTACACAAACCATACAGTCATGAGATAGCTCCATGTATATGAACGTGTATGTGCGTGTGTGTATGGGTGTGTGTGCTTGTGTGTGATATTCTTTTAGCTCCCTCATGGATATGTACTATTTTAAGAAACATGGAAAAGATCGGAAATCAAGAATAATCGAATCATTTAATTTTTGGACCAAGAAAGAACCAAAATCTTTATATTAACTCATACGGAAATGTTTACTCAAGTTTGCACCTAGCTTTGGAATAGTTGTCTGGTATCTTTGCCGCTGCAAATGGTGTACATATATTGAGTTAGGTTGCAAAGTAATGAATTTTTCCTCATTGTACTATTGTAAAATAAATACATGATTAGCCTAAAAGAAATAGACAGTTGTACTATGCATAAAATGTTACGGATATTTTTTTGAGCAAAAGATTTTACCTGTGGTACATGCCTAATACATGAAGTTTTGCGGCTGACAGTTTTCTTTTGTTTCAGTGACGGGAGTGGGACGTAAGCGACCTTGCCCTCGAACTTAATCTTGTCGTGGGTTGGATGAATATGGCGAGTCAAGTTGAGAAGGCGTTCTTTGTTCTGGAATATGTCAAGACAAATTCAGTTACTGTAGTGCAACGTCATTTTAGGACAAAGTATGGGAAACAGGCACCCACACGACAGCTTATTTATGACTGGGTTCGTACATTTGAAGAAACAGGTTGTCTGTGTAAGAAGTCCACGGGAAGACCTCCAGTGTCAAATGAAACAGTTGAGCGCGTTCGTGGGAGCTATGCCCACAGCCCGAGCAAATCTACGACACGTGCAGGAAAGAAACTTGATATCCCTCAAAAGACTTTCTGGAGCATTCTACGCAAACCTCTCAAGTTCTGTCGATTTCGATTGCAATTACTGCAAAGTCTCAGTGAAAGTGACAAACAGGAACGTTTAGAGTTTTGTGTGTCCATATAAAATCTTTGTGAAGAAAATGATTACTTACTTCAGCTGCTTACATTTGGGGACGAATCAATCTTTCACATTAGGAGTGTCGTAAACAAACATAACATGAGCATATGGGGAACTGAAAACCCTTACGAGATTGTGGAGCAGGTTAGGGACTTCCAAATGTTAATATGTTTTATGCTGTATCGCCCAAAAATGTGTATGGAGTGTTATTTTACCAAGGAGAAACCGTTACTGGAAGAACGTACCTGGACATGTAACTTTGGTTGATACCACAATTTGAGGAAGGTAGTAACAATTCCATATCTGTGCTGGATGGAACCCCACCACACTAGCATTCCGATGTAAGGGGTTACGTTGACTAAATTCTTCCTAGGCGGTGGATTGGACGTTCAACTGATGGGAACATGGCTATGACTCAATGACCATCACGAAGTTCAGACCTCACACCGTGTGATTACTTTGTGTGGGGTTGTATAAAAGATGAAGTGTATGTTCGCCCCTCCCTCAGAGTCTGACGCAACTGAAAGAACGAATCAGAGATGCTCTTGCATTTGGTGGACAGTCAGACTTTGATGCGTGTTTGGGAAGAATTAGACTACAGAATAGATCTTTCCCGTGTAACCAAAGCATCACACATAGAATATCTATAGTTGTATCACAAAAATTTACAGATAAACTCTACAACTCATGTAAGTTATGTCATCATGTCATTAAAACTCTTCATTTCGAAGACGCACTAAAGTTGACTATTTCTTTAAGGCTAACCTGTATATATGTTTAGGAATTAAAATTTAATTTTAAAAAATAGTTAAACGAATGGATTTATTTTGCGAACACTATGTTTTTGAGTTCATAAATTCATGTAACACTTCTCTCTTCTCATGAGGTGACTCGAAGTAAAATTTTCCAGTTATTACTTGTTTAACAATTACACATGTATATGAACTTTAGTAGTATATTAAGAACAATAGCTGTCATATATTTCAACAATAACATAAAGTACAAAAAATCTAATATCACTATACATATACAGTAGTATTTAGGATAACTTTTCGTTACGTATGTATTTAATGCAATCTGCGTACATAAAATCTTAGAATACTCATGTTTATTGTTTAATACATTTTTATAACATTACACTTATACATACGAAAGATTTATGCAGCTTCTAATTGCCATAGAGACAGTGAAATTGTTTATATGAAATTTAATATTTCTTCCACCAATATTGTTAGAACTATACAAAAAAAATAAAATAAAATATGTATGAAAAAACTTACTCAGGAACACAGTGAGCTGCTGTTAATATCCATTGAGGTGCAATAATAGACGCCGTACATTCGTAATCATTTCCATCACTATGGTAAAAGAGCTTAGCAATGAATGGAAATTGTCCTTCGTTTGCAACTTGCCCATTGGCATTGAGTCGTTCTGTTAAAATTTAATATAAACTTCATATACAAAGTGAGACTCTACAAAGCAATTATTATTTGTACTGAAACCTAGCAAGTTGTATCGCAATCATTTCTTCTTCTTCTTCTTCTTCTTCTTCGTCATTATATTTTTGGATATGATAAAAATAAAAATAAAAGATATATTCAAAATAACGTGGTACAGAAAAGAATATTCAGCAGGTGGTATTGTCACAGAAGTAGCAATGTATATGTAGTTCAAGTTACTAGAATGAATTTTATTTGAAATATGGAAGAAAAGGATAGAAACGATACACAGTGATGAAGAGGAAAGAAAGGAAACATACTGAAGTTGCATATTTTGTAAGTGCAGAATGGTTACAGTAGAGCTAAGTTGAATAAAGAGAGCAAAACTTAAGAAACAAGGAAAAAGAAAAAGTGTGCGAACAAAAAATAAGATGACTTGGTTAGAACTTATAGAAGAAAAGCAGAAAGTATATCGAGTCAGATGCAAAGAATACGAAATGAGTTATATAGGAGAAACAAGGAAAAAAGAAATAATTAAATAATACTTCGACGACGTTAGATCGAAGAAGGACAATGACACATAAGCACGTAAGAGAAACAGGACAGAAAATAGACTAGAAGTTTTGGAAAGATATAAAAAGGAAAAGAAGTATTATAACCCTGGAAATCTAGCGTACGTAAAATTTACGTGTAGGTAGAGAATAATAGCCTCCCGTTTCCCCTCCCCTCGCATCCAGACCTCCGCACGCCAGCAGTGCTTACTTGTGTTAGTTGCCGACTAGTTGGCGTCGGGTGTAAGTGGTCCCCGCGTTCTTTGTTCTGGGCGGCTTTCTTTTTCTAAAACCTACACGTCAGTTTGACGTGTCGCCACCTTTAACCGCCTTTTTCGTACACGTAGATCTAACGCGTTGCTACCTTTAACGGGTGTTTTGTTGAATGCTTTGGTTCACTTTGGATCGTTTTCTGGGTGATGGCAGACACTTCAAGGACGAGAATAATTACAAACGTTTTGGACAATGAAGATGCAATATTGGCTGCTCTCGAAGAGGAAGAAGAAATTTCCGAAAATCTGCAAGAAGATAATTTAGAAGTTGAAGTCCATTCGGATTCTGATGAAAGCTGTTACGATAGTGATGCTGACCCCGAATACACACCGGAAGAAGACGACTTAGATTGTGTAGAAGCAGTGAAGAACATTGAAATTTCTACTGCTCCAACTCAGCCTCGGAAAAAGGAAAAAGACAATGTTCTGAACGAAAGTAAAAGAAACAAAGACGAATGTTCCAACAATGTTGAGGGAAGATCTGCTGGAAGTGTTATCAAAGTACAAGAAGAAACATTGAAAAGCAAGAATAGGTTTGTTTGGAACACGTCATGCCTAAAGAACAACGGGAAGACACCGTCCAAGAATGTTATTCATATACGGCCAGGACCCACAGCATCAAATAATTCCCGTCAAGCCACATCTTCTCTTGAATGTTTTGAACTCTTTTTTTGTGACGAAATTCTTGCGACTATTCTCCAATACACCAGTGAAGAAATTTAGCAACAACGGAAGAAGTACAAAAGACCTGAAGGAAGCGTGAGGCGTGTTTGTATGGAAGAGCTTCAAGCACTCTTTGGGATATAAATTTTATCTGCTGCCCTGAAAGACAATCATCTGGCCTCTGAAAAGATTTTTGATACGAACCTATGTGGAGATTGCTTCAAGGCAACCATGTCGGAAAGGAGTTTTAAGTTCTTGATAAACTGTCTCAGATTTGATAATAAAGAAACGAGAGAAGTAAGGAAAAAAGAAGATAGACTGGCCGCCATATCTGATTTTTGGAATATGTTTAGCAAAGACGTCGAGATAATTTCAAGGCTGGATCACACTTAGCCATTGATGAGCAACTTGTTGGATTTTGGGGTAAATGCCCTTTTCGAATGTACATTCCTTCAAAGCCCAACAAGTATGGTATTAAAATTGTGGTTATGTGTGACAATGCAACCAAATATATGGTTGATGCAAAAGTTTATTTGGGGAAAGGGACAGTGCCGCCAAAAACTCCTGCTGCAAACTATTTTGTGAATGACTTGGTGAAAAACATTCAAAATTTAAACCGAAACATTACCATGGACAACTGGTTCTCTAGCATCCCACTGCTCAAAGAACTTCTCCAAAAGAAATTGACTGCAGTTGCAACTGTGAAGAGAAACAAACCAGAATTACCAGACGAATTCACAGACAAGAAAATTCAGAATAGGCAAGAAGGATCTTCAATGTTTCTATTTGATGAAGATGTAACAGCAGTCTCCTATAAACCAAACTCGAAGAAGATGGTGTGCTTATTGAGCATGATGACGCCACTCTGAGCGATCGCACAGGAAAGCCAGAGATCGTAATGACATATAATGCAACAAAAGGTGCGGTTGACAGAATGGACCAAATGTGTCAAAACATAAACTGTGGTCGTAAGACACAAAGGTGGCCTTTCTGTTTCTTCTATAATATGATAAACATCTCTCTGATAAATGGATATGTAATTTATCTTCACAACCATTTCAGAAGGGGTGGAGCGAATTCCAAACCAATGTCAAGGCAGGACTTTTTATAGACCTGCACAAACAGTTAACAAGACCATGGCAAGGGGAACGACTGAGGGAAAGGACACTGAGTCGAGACTTGAGGATGACAATTGAGAAGATTGTTGGAGACTAGAGGAAATTACAGAAATCGCTACCAACAGCTGACCAAAGAGGAACAAGAAAGTACTGTGCCTTTTGTGATGTAAGGAAAAGAAGAATGACGAATACTTACTGCGAATGTGGAAAAGCGATATGTGGGGAGCACAAGAAAAAAGTTTGCCCTGACTGCACCTAAATGCCAATGTGTTACATTGCTGTCCTTGTTTTCATTATACTTATTCAACATTGTATCCAAGGAGTAGATTTTTATAATTGTAAAATGTATACATAGTACGATAAGTTTTTTTTAAAAAAAACCACATTTGTAATTTCTTTTATATACGGTAAAATAAATAGACCTACTTATTAGATAGTCATTTGTGGAAACAAAACTATTTTTGTAATAGCAAAAAGTGTCCTGTTTAAGATAAATAAAAAATAAAATATTTTAATAGAAAATGTTAAATAAAATAAATGTATACATTAAACATCACTCTTTTGTGCAGCGTTATGACCTACACGTCAATTTGGCGTGTCGCTACCTTTAACGTACATATTGAGAACGCTACCTTTCTAGGGATAAGAACATGTAGAGTGACGTAATAGGCAAGAACATAAGAGGAACTGATGAATTAGGAAAATAGACTTAATATACATGATTTGTGGAGAAATATTTGAATATATCAGAAAAGAGAGAAAACACATGTGTGGTGAAGTATACGCAGAATGGCACAGTTGTTTAATTAAACGTTTAAAATGACAATGAAAGTTACATCATTACTTAAAATTCGAGATGTGTATGGGATGTAAAGTTGTTAAAAATGGAAGGAAGGATACCATTGTTTTATTCTAAATAACCTGCTCTCAGTTTCTGAGACACGTAAGCTTTAGCATTTAGATTTTATGTTCTTTCATACAAGCTCATAATGGACAATGTTTAATTATTAATACATAATATATTTTCTTAAACAGCGGGAATGACACAATATACGTAGTTGTATCAACAAGTTTCGAAACTAGTTTTGTTAACAAGAACGTGCTTTATTTATTTAAGTTTAAACGCCGCTATCTTGAAAATAGTCATCTCGTGTAGAAATACAGCGCTCCAATTGTTTTGCCACGGGTGGAATGTGTTCTGCAAGTATTCTTTTCGAAACGTATGAGACACCTTGTGCGATTCGCAGTGGGTTTCCGTAATGGTGTCCCAATGACGTCCTTTGATCATAATCTTCAGCTTTTGTATGATTGAGAACACAAATCTTGTGAATAGGGTGGCAAATGTGGTGAAGAGAGTGGATGTGGAGATGCGATTAGCTCGTTTCTGGTTAATAACTAACGTATGAGTAGAGCACGGTGATTATGCATTGTCGTCATGGAGGAATCAATTTTTCGCGCACCACATATTAGGTCGCTTTTGCTGAATGTTCTTCCTCAAATGCTATAAAACCTATCAGTAGAAGTCGCTATTGGAAATGACTAGAAAATGGGGACGTCTAGAAAATGGGGACGAAATTATGACCAATACCACGAATATCGAAAAAACGATGGGAATGCACCTGGTTGAGCTGCGAATCTGCCTCGTCTTGTTTTCTCTCAAGATCTTACACTCACACACAAGTTTTTTCACTAAGAAAAATCCTCGACATGAAGAACAGGTTATCCGAGGCAGGCAGACGGAGTGATTGACAGACTTCTACTCAGTGATCATTTTGCTCATGAGTCAGCAGCAGTGTTTCTTTCAGAAACAATGTTCCGGGGGCACTGCAGATACTATTTTATTTATTGCTATTATATTATATTAGTATTATTTTTGTCTGCTCCGAGGGGTACTCACAGAGATCCCAGGGGGCAGTACCCCCTCACAAAGAGGTCTGGAAGAAACACTGGTCAGCAGCGTGTGGACGAACTTGATAGCAACAATTGGCATCTTCAAATCACATGCGAGGATTGTCTACACTGTTACGATTGACACATTGATGATAGCGGCAATGATGTGGGTTGTCCCCCGACGACCCTCATACACAAGGTACCGAATTGTTTCATCATTTTTGGATGTTGTACTCGTTGCAGGTCGTACTGATCTATCGTCGTCCTGCAATGATGCTGTTGAAGCATGCAAGCCACTCAAAATATCTTGAACGACTTACTGCAGCATACCAATACACGAGCCGAACCGAGCCCAGTGTCTCTGTTGTGGATTTTCCCAATTTCACACACAATGTTACGTTTGCTCGTAGTGCTAACTTGCTGTCCATAATGAATTTGCAGATGTCTTAATGTACATGGTATGAATAGTACCAGCTACACAGCTTCCGATGTACACAGGACGATGTCTCTTGCAACACTGACTTACTTCATGTGCCCTTGCATGCAGCCTTGTGTAGCAACGTATTGATGTGTTACAGAACTAGTCTCGAAACATTTGGATACCATCTCGTAGACTTTGAAATTGTAATAAATTAAAATTTTTGTCCATAGTGATCACAAAATGTTTAGAAATTCAACATTTCAAAACGAAAGAGATTACTTTTAAGAGTAAACTAGAAAAAATAACAATTTATAGTTTTATTGTAGGAACATGTTTTTTTAACATTTGATGAAATAAATTAGTAATAGTCAAATGAAGGTACGGAGGAAAGTCCAAACATTAAGTTTGATTCATCCGTCCTCTGAATACAAATAAAAATCATATAACTTCCACTTAGTTTTTAATTTTCTACTTACCAAGAAGATCACGTCTGTTTAGCATAATAAATCTGAATAGAAACTTAAATTTTAACTGTGAAAAAAATCCCTAAGCTTTTGCTTACCACGACAAATTTGGAAGAAAATGTCATTGTACTGGGTAGAATTTCGGAAAAAGAAATATACATTTTAGATAATTAATTTCAAGTGTTTCTACCTCAGACACTAGTTTGTGTATATAAGCGAAACAAAACAAAAGCAAAGAAAGAAAGAAATAAGCGTACTTAGAATATATAATATCAAAGGAAAGGAAAATACTTGTCTTACGGACATACTGCGGTTCCTCTCTTCAGAAAGATGAAAAATGAATAATAGCACCCCTAAATGATTCTAGTTTTGGTTTTATCCTAAAGCGTATGATTAACTTAATGTATCTAGTAACATTATTGAAAAAAAACTTACCAATATGGTCACCATTCTTAATGATTCTCTCTGGCTCATATTGTGGATTAAGAGCCTGGATTAAAACAAAAAAACATTTATTATATTTCCTTTCTATCCACCTAATCCAACGCCTTAGGCCTATCCCAATACCTAATCCAACAATAAACTACATTTTTTTTTATTAAGAACATATGCATTTTAGATACTCTGTCAAATTTCAGCGTTTCTTACCGTCATTGTTAACAATATGGTTTAGGTTCTATGATTGAAATAAAATAGCATCTATGAGTGAAAATATTCCAAAAGATCATGTAAGTTGCTTAGAAACTACAAATGATGACATGAATGTAGTGTAGCGTTGGAAGCGATGAAATTTGACTGCATCAATTTAATACTATTATTCTCTAGAAATCCCAGAAAATTTCAAAAGAAAGAAAGAAAACATTAAGTAGAAATATTAACTTCGCAACAAAGTACTTCCTATGTGAACATTAGGGTTGTCAATATTTATATACTTTCGAGTTTTTTGTTTCACCCAATAAAGTACCTACATATCAGACCAAGGTAGCCCATGAGAAAAATTATTTCAATTGAATAAAACTAAATTGCGTCTCAAGCAACCTCTAGTTTGGAATGTATTTCCTGCAGACAATATGAGACAAACATACTTTTGTAAGTTTGGAATGGTAAGAGGGAGGGACACCATATCTTGGACAGGTGTAATGCAAGTAGAGTCACATCCTTTGCTTTATAAGACAACCATTGCGACCCTCTTTGATACTTTTTTTTTAAATGAGAAGGTATTTTTAATAAGAGGAGGTAATGTGACATATCATTTTGAGTACATTTTCACACATTTGAGCACATATCTGACAATATTTTCATCTTCTCTCTGACCATGTAATAGTTATTATCTTCATAATATATGTTTATTAACCTACAATTGTGCTTTCAAACATACGGTATTTTTGACTCATATTTAATACTGTAAATGCATTTAAAAATTGAGGTTATTTGGGGTACCCTTTAATATTTTTCAATTCAGCTGATTTTTCTGATGGATTACTTTTATCTCATATGGAACCATTTTAGGGGGTGAAACTAAAACAATTGGGAGTTAAAAAAAGGAACTACTTTAGTGGACATATTTATATATATTATTTGCTTCTAATATGATTTACCATTACAGATACTATTGAATTACCTCGCACATGTTATAGTTTTCAATATAGTTGTTAGTTATATCAATGTTATCTTCCATTTTTATTTTAGCTCCGTTGTGGTCGAATTCCATTAATAATCAATATTTGACAAAGTTCTACCAATACGATCTTTTTAAAAGCATTTTCAACTTAGATGATACAAATATAATTTACTTACTCAATTTTAAGTCCTATATACTATATCTGAAAATTAAATTTCTGGGCAAAGAATAAATCGGCAACAATGAGGATACCTATTAAAGATTGTTATGCAAATATACCTTATTTCCCACATAACCTATTGTTGTTATTTTTTGGGATCCCTTTTCAGCACGGAGACGAGTTTAAATTGTCAGGTGGAATTCAAATCACACAATGCGTTAAAATACTTTACCACCGGGAATCGAACACAATAATAGATGCACCAACATAATTCGTAGCTACTATTGAAGATTCAGTGTCATTATTGGTAGAATTAACTTTCAAATAACACTAATAAAAACTATAAACTGTATATTTACAAGTACCCCAAATAATGTTTAGCTGAAAAAAAATTGGTCAAAGCATATACAATCAATAACGCTTTCACAAAACTCTTTGTCATAAGATAATTTTACATCATTTTATCTTTTTACCATGTTGGTTACGTTCAATTGAATTTGTATTACATTTTTTAAAGCACTAGTGTTAGAAAGTTTACTGTACAAAAAAGATATAAAAGCGGAACTCACACGCAACCAGTTGAATCTTGCTGCTCTTTGCTAAGAATAATCTACAAAAGTAAATATAGACATGTCTATAGATAGGTTGATGACTGAAAAATATGTTAAAAATGTAATTCTTTGCCGGGAAATTGAACGACGGTTGATTGGTGTTCTATCTTGAAGCCGTCTGAATTAATACAATATTTGTACAGTAATACAATACTTTAAAACAATTAAAGTAATATTTGTGTTACAATGTAGGAGTACTTTATATAATGATATTCCACATACCATAGTTTCTAACACTTACAACATTATAGAGCTTTTTGCTGTCTGCTTTCAGTTTTTCACTCATTAAATTAAAACTTAAAATCAATAGTATTACTTTCTTCACAGTGTGTACACCCAAGAGCATTCACAGACCTACAATATTAATTAGGATGTTCTATTGCGCATCTAAAATAAACCTAAATTTTCATAACCCTTTCAGTTTGAAAATTTTGTTTAAAATTTTAATTCCCTGATTCTCAGCTGTGAAAATTTTCCAACAATAAGAAAAGAAACGTATGTAAAAGTTGGAGCAGATTAGAACCAAAAAAAAAAAAAAAGATTTCTATACTGTGCACACGAACTTTATCATGAAATCATACACAGCTGAACAAATTTATGGAATGTCGGAAGGGTGAAATCGTACGCTAAAATTTGTTATTTAATCCAAAATATAGGTTATAGAATCTTATGTAGCCCAGTCATTTGGACCCATACTACTGTTGATTTTCGTAGGTGATAATATTATTCTGCCTGCAATATATCTGCATATGGAAGTTGAAAACAACTGCAGTTGGTCAGGTGACTTTGCAGAAATTTCTTCTGATATTTTTGATTTCATCACCATGATGAAATGCATGTGTATAATCTTGGCATAGTTTTTATTTTAATCTGCTCAAATTCCTTAACTCTTTAAGAGATTTCCTCTTTTTGTGATAAATTTTAGACTTTCAATTAAACAGGTACTGCTTCTTTACTATTTATCTAAGGATCATGGTTCATACCTCGCTTTTTTTCCTACATGCATACTTTCCAATGGCACCACTCACCTGTCCGTGTTATACACCAGAAATGGAAACATTGGTAAAAACCGGGAGATTTTTCTAAACTTTTTTTCGAACATTTTGCGCCACTCTGGCCCGGGATTAACGTAGGGATCTGAGTTCTTTTTATACGTTGATATACATCGTTATACACATAATACGTGAGCAAAATTATAATCTTGTATCTTGAAAACTGAGGTCGGAAGAAACTATTGAAAGTCCGAAGGTGACCATTCTTTTCATTTACTTATATAGACTACATATATACATAAAAGTACTTCAAAAATGTACTACGACATTACTCTTTGACCTAGAGTAATGGTTAAAATGATATTGTCTTCACAATAACGGTACCTCTCACATACCCGTACCATACATCTGTATCGGAAAATTCGTGAACAACCCGGATATTTTTCTGAAAATCCCGCCAAAATACTTTGTCCCTATGGGCCGGGCATGGGTTGACGTAGGGATCTCCTTTTCTTCTAAAAATACATTCTTTCATACATAATACGTGTGCAGAATTTTATACCTTGTATCTTGAAAAGAAAGGGCGAAAGCATACTGCATCATTACTACTTAACCTAGAGTCTTGGTTCAAACGTCATTTTTTTCAGTATAAAATCCCGTTCCAACAATACCACGCATATGTCCGTATCATACACCAGAACCAGAAAAATCAGGAAAAACTGGAATTTTTCATGAAAAAAAATGCCTCCTTGGAACACTTGCTCGTCTCGGGTACGGCCCTGGTTGCAGGTAGGGATCTGAAAAAACATTGATAAATACCCAAAAATACAGCCAATTCGTACGCGTAGTTTCAGTCTGATATCTTGAAAACTAAAGGCGACAAAAGTGTTTGAAATTTGTCTTAAAAAAAAAAATAAAAATCACGCTCCTCCGCCCCCCTTGGTACCAAGTTGATAATCCGGTTCCAAAACAGAGCTGGGAGTATTCTTTGGTCCATCCTTGACTTGATCAACGATAAAAATACTGCTTAAATACCTGATAATACCTTAAATACTTTTAATAAGGACCTAAATAAGCGGCCAAACACAATACTAAGCCATGGTAACAAAAGTTACCGAATATCCTAAAAGGATTAAAAGTAATTCTTTAGTTATATTTACAACATTTTCAATTATTAAAAATTGATGAAAAGAGAAATTATAAACAAAATTTTAAAATTAAAGATATAGAAAAACATTTTCAGATACTTTTCACTGAGTAGAAAAATCTTGAAGCTAAAAATGTTTAGTAAGTTTTAAATGTTAAACAAAATTACAAACTAAATCTTTCAATAAACACTTTTCCAAAGAGGTTCAACGAATGCAAACGCAACTCAAGTGTTTTCAGATAAAACGACCTTCTATGAGAAGAACCACAATTCACTTACTCTTCTGCATAAAGAAAAAAGTATCAAGAGGGAGTCGGTATCCCTTAGTGAAAAAGGGGTATGCTTCATAGAAATAGTGAACTCATTAGGAATTTTGTAGATGAATTTTACATTTCATAGTAGGCAAAACGTTATTCCATCTTGTAAAAAAACCATCCTGCGGTCGTTGATGTAACTCCCATTCCAAGATGCTTCTTCGCAAAATAAAGAGATAACAATAAAAAAAAATAAAATGTAAAGAAAGATTGTCAATAATTGGAAAATATGTAAATGAAAGGACTGTTGAAAAAGTCTTCTAGTCGCTCTGTTAAAAAATTGGTTATTTTTTTCCTTTTAAATAGGTGTTAAAGAAAGAAAAAAAATAGAAAGTGAAGAGTGCCAATGTATGAGACGATTCGATAGTTCGAGTGAGTCGCTATAGGCGCGATTCCCTTCCCTCCAAGCCTTCCTCATCGATACGCAAGCTGGTTGTTTTGTCTTAACGTTTTGTGCCTGACGTGAAGAATGTTTTCCGATCTGCCTGTTCCTGTTGGAGTTGTCGTTTCCAGCCTTTTGTTTCGTCGTAGAGAATGACTGTATAGTGGAGCAAGTGAGTATCGAGCAAAATAGTTTGAATGCCGAAACTAATGTTACTGTATTTTTATCGTTTTGATAACATGGTTAATGGATTTTTGTATTTAAGGCACGAATTTTCTAACCTTTTTCCAAAGAATGAACTAAGCAAGGTTCTAAGAGGTTATGCCTCGAATGGAAAAAATGACTTGTTATATTAGTCAAGTTATTGGTAACGGGCTTTTAAATTATAGCCGATATTTTATTGTACATGATAGTAAGACTAGTAAATTGATGATCGAACGCTTATTTCCTATAAGCTTATTAGAACAGAGTTATAGTGTCTTTTAATATGTGTAGTTGGCCAGTTAAACTATGTGTTACAGGAGGTATTTTTTTAAAAGGCGACACATAAAAAGAAGGCTAGTGCAGTGGTAGCATGCTAGTTCCTGTTTTGTTCAGAGTAACAATCATAAGATTTATTTATGACAATAAGATTTGAACTTAATGAGGCAGTGGATATCTTGGCTGCTATCCTATGAATAGTATAGCTCACGTTTTCGAATCAGTAGTGGTTTGGTGGCAACATCCTTGGTTTAACAAGGAAAGTAAACGGAGTCTAAATTCTTGATCAAGTTATCTATAGACAGTATTAGAATTATGAATAAAATCGGCAAGATAATTTCCTTTAAAGAACAAAATTTTTGTTCACCTAGTTGTTAATGGTGGCATGCCAATGTGGGAGAAAATAGCATACATTACAAAAAACGTGTGCTATGTACCCTTTAAAATTTGTTCAGAGGCCGATTGGACTACAGTAGATAACGTTAAATTTTGTTATCTGAAGGTTCGCACTGTAGCTCAGTGATTGCATGCTTTGGCGCTTTATTAAAGCCAATTTAGGTTATCATAACTTGTAACATAAAACGTTGGTCCTTTATAAACTTGTGGTTCCTTTGGCCAACTAAATTGCCAGGATTTTTTTGAGCTAATCCTTATTGGGCTCTTGAGCTACTTGTGCAGTGACCCCCCCCCCCCCACATAGACTACAGTTGATAAAATTGTAAAATATGCCATTCAAACTGATTTGTCTCGATTGGCGTAAGTGTTGAATGAAGTCAGTCAACAACTTTAAGATGTGGCGAAGCAGCAAAGAGGAGATAAAAAGTGGAAATAAGTAATTTTTAATAAGGTGAGTGAACATTTTTGTTCTAGTTAATAGTGAGTGTTGCGTCAAACTTTGGGTGTGTAAAAGGTTGTCGGAAAGGATCGTTGTTCTGCTCTGCTTTTCCTACGAAGGTTTTTGCTTTACCAATTTACTTTTTGTTGATTTGTTTCCTCCCACATTTTCATTCTATAGATTTTTTTGGATAGCATTTCTGCTTTGGATTTTTTTGGTTCACGATCCACACAATTCTTTCAAATTCGGATCTTGCAAAATTAAAATTTATATTTTCTTTCCTCCCACTTTACCATTTCAATATTTTTTTTGGATAATCCAATTAGATTTATTTTTGAAATAATTTGACGACCCAAATCAAATACTTCTCTTTAATGTATTCTTTATTATATTTCTTTTATTTATATGATTTATATTATTAAGCGTAAATACTTCAACCGAATTGAGTTCGTCAACGTTAATTGAAACATACATTGGCAATCTCTTTAATTTCTGAAATTAGAGTATGAAATTGAAAATTGATTAAATTATAGAAATATTGTGAGTTACTATACAATGAGTTGTTGAGAAATACTATATATAGAGTGTCGAATGATATACACGGATTATTATCTGGATTGAAAATTGTTCAATTGGAAAAGATTTTTGAGAGTAAAAAATTTCAGAATTAGTCGTGATAGCTTATTTGCATTGAAATTAATTGTTTATTAATCTAAATTTAATTAAATTATTTCGAAATTAAAAAAATAGTGTTGTATTAGAATTTGAATCAGAACTTAGACTTTGATAAATTGAAAGTGGAATGAAATTACAATTTAGATAACGACTTAGTGAATATTAAAAGAAAATAGGATCGTTCTTTCTTTTAACTATTAAATTCATTATTCAGATTTATAAAAAAAATAATATATATATTTATAGTCTGATTTCAAATTTACTTGCTTTAATAATCGCGGATATACTCATTTATATATATATATATATATATATATATATATATATATATATATATATATATATATATATATATATATATATATATATATTCATTAGTTACTTATTATTGTTGAACTATAAAGTGTATATGCATCATTCAAACGCTTTGGTGCATATACACTACCCCGAATTTGTTATTGTTATAAAAATTATTAAAAATTAAAATTTGTCTTGTTATTTCATATATATTTAAATATGTGTATATATATATATATATATTATTTTTTCCTAACAGGAGTATTGGATTGTTCCATATGAGTATTAACCAACTTGAATAAATAGAAGCGTTGAGATCCCTCTTCACTAGTTCCGTGTTCCAGGGAATTACTGGGCGCAATTCAAAATTAATTTATGTATATTTTATTTTTATTCTAAATTCTTTCCGGTTCTAGCCCAGGGGAACAGGAGCCTTACATTAGTAAGCAAAACGTCAAGACAAATTTTAATTTTTTTTACAAAAAAAAATAGAAAGAGAAAACATCCTTATATTGTGAATTATATTTTGGTTATACTATATGAGAAAATTAATTTGGTTGATTGGTTATTAGCTATTTCCCCTTTATGTATATAATTTATTTGAGAATTCTTGAATGATTATAAATCAGAATAACAAAAAAGAAATAAATAAATAAAATTTCCAACTTCTTCCTTGCTTTGAATCTGATTATCTGCGACACGCGCTCGATCCATTTCCATTATTTGTGTAGACGTAGTGTAGTTAGAATTTAGTGTATCTTTGAATTTTTTTGGTATATTGTTTCAAATTTTTTGGTTTGTTTGTTTGATTTCAATATGAGTTCTAATAGAGACTACATTAGTATTAACATACCAGAGATGGATTATGTGACATTAAATGCAACCGGTCAGAGTGGTTCAGAAAGAATTTCAAATTTTGGTAATGTGAACATGAGTTTAACTCCTCCATGTGGGGAAAGTATTGATGTAAGGCATTTTCTGCAAAATTTTCCCAATCCTTCGGGCGAAACTTCGCATGCTTCCAGTACTTCATATGGTTTTAGCCAAATGGCAAATGCGTCTAATATTCAGCCAATGGTATCGGATCAACATGATGTTTCTTTTGCGGAACCTTGTCATAGTAACAGATATTCAGGTGTTCCCCTGGAGCGAAATGTAAACCCTAATGAAAGATTTGACAATATATATATTAATTTAGGAAATTATTATCGTAGGGTAACCCAGAGAAGAAATTCAACGCCTAGGGTTGACTGTAATAATTTATACAGGAGAAATGTCGGTGATCGAACTACTGTTAGAAATTCTAGTAGTAATAATGAAATCCTTTTAGATCCACATCGCTTGGAAAGAAATCTGGAACAAAAACTAATTGTAAAGTATACTCATACAAGTTCGGTGAAATTTCTTGAAGAATTATTTTGTGATTTACAGAAAATAGATGGTAAATGTAGCTTAAAGATTTTTGAACTTTTGTTTAAAATAGAAGAAATTTTGATGGATCATAGTTATACCTTTGGGATAATTTTATCTATACTAGTGACCAAGTGTAAAGGTCCTGTATTGAGAGTAGTGACCGATGCTATGAGCCAAAATTTAGATTGGGATACCTTTAGAAAAATTATGTTTAGTAAATTTGTAACGCCTATAACCGCTCATATGCTAATTAGCGAAAGGGTTTATAGAAAGCAAAGGCTAAATGAATATGTAGATAAGTATGTGAAATCAACGATGACCGCGATAAAAATTTTGGGATAAACTTATGAGAAATCTCAATTAGTCAAGATCATGTTAGATAGGATGAACCCTAGTGTGAAATTTACAATGCTGAACTATTATCTTCCTTCTACTAGAACAGAATTGTTAAACATTTCTGGAAACTTTGTTCAAAGAGGAAGTAGAGGAAGTAGAGGAAGTAGAGTATAATAAACTAGTTGGAACTTCTAAGGGAAAACAATTCAGCATTAACCAGTAAGGGATCAGGACTTAAGAATGCATTTTGGAAATACTAAGGAATCAGGATATGTTAATCGTAATTGTAAATCTGGTTTAATGAACGAAGCATGTAGGGATTCGTTATTTCCAAGGAGTAATTTTACATCCAAAGATCGTCCGGTTGAGAAAAATAAACAGAGTTTTAAGAAAATTCTTTCGGAGGTGGACGGCATGGTGGCAACCTTTGTGTCCGGGAAAGTAAATGACGTTCTTGCTAACATCTGTGTTGATGGTGGTTCTAGTTTCAATCTAGTAGCGAAAGATTTGGTGCAACGCTGTAATGTGGAACGATTTATTCGGGAAGTTGATGAGAGGATAGTGAATGCTACTACTATGCATGAATTCATTCCGAGAGAAGAAATCGTTTTGAACGTTAATTTATCTGGATTTTTCCAGGTAATAACTTTTCGAGTAGTGTCCAAGTTGCCATGTGATTGCTTGCTGGGGATGCCTTTTCTTCAATCCAATCAAGTAGTTCTGGACTATCATAACCGAATTATGATTTTGAATCAGGGTAAGAAGAGAGTTCGGTTTTTCTTTCAGCAATATTCTGCTGGAAGAAATGAAAGTAGATTAAGGTCTGGAGTTTGGGCTAACCAGCGAAGATCTCAGATCAAGAAATTTATTATAAATCAGAATGACAAACGAGGTGAATTTGGACAAACATCTTTATATTTTCGAGCCGATATTAATTCGTCTGGATGGTCAAGTAAAGGAGTGCAATATGATTTCGAATGAAATCAACCAAAGGAGCAACTTTTAACGATTAACGTGCCAGATTCAAAACAGCTTTCTGGAACTTAAAAATCTAATTGAGTGTGTACCATCTAACAGTGATAGACGTAATTCCGCTCTTTCTTCTGTGGATCAAAATAAAACTTTAAATACTTCCGGTGCTCAATCCGAGATGGAAAAAAAGATTGATGATAAAAAAAATCTTTGTGAATAGTGGAAAGGCTCATCCATTGGTGGACTTGACCATGGTGTCAGCAATCAACTTGGATTCCCTGGAGTTAAAGGATGATGTTATCTGCAGAAGTGAACCAGTACTGGGAGAAGAATTTTCTAAATATTCAACAAATAAACTATTACCACAGAGGAAAAGAAAGAAAAAGAATAAAACCAAGAGGGCTACAAAGGACTGCATCATTGTCGGTGTTAAAGAAGATACTAACGATGGGGCTAAAACTTCAGAGGAGATACAGAATGAAAATGAAAAGAAGAAACCGATTACGAGTTGGAAAGACAGTGAATCCGAAGCTCCCAACGTGGACATTGAATTAGCCGAGAAGTTCCATTCGTTGGCGAGTAAAAACAAAAAGTATTTTAGTGAAACTATCCCTCGAAAACAAACGAAACCGAGACGATCAAAGCAGGTGAAAAACCATAATTTTAATAAAACTTGGAAATATCGAGACCCAAGTGTTATATCGTTCATAAACTCGATCACAAAGGAATATAATGATGTGATCTATGAAAGGGTAGGATGCATAAAGGACTATTATGATCATTTATTTTGTCAAAATAAACATTCAAACAGACTCCTTTCCCAATACGAAAAATAAGGAAAACATTTTTGATGAGCAAATGCAAGAGTTGAAACTCAGGGTATCCTAACAGAAGTCAATCATTCTAACTACGCGAGTAGTTGTTTTCTAGTTAGGAATAAAAATGACACCTATCGCATAGTCGAAAATTTTGTGAAAGCGAATGACCTAATAGTAAATGATCCTTTTTCATCGCCTAATTTGGAAAAACTTCTAACTGGTTTAGCTAATAAACAATATCATACAAAGCTGGATTTACAGAAAACATATTTTCAAATCCAATTAAATAAGAGCTCAAGGGACATCACTACGATCGTGACATCAAAGGGTCTATATCAATTTAATAGGGTTCCAGTAGAAATAAAAACTGGGAATAATATACTTTCAAGGGTAATGAGTAAAATACTTAGAGATCTTAAAATAGAGGGAGTTAAATGTTATTTTAATGATGTTTTAATCTCTTCATCAAATTTAAAAACTCACAAGGAAACTATCAGGAAAGTAATGGAACATTTTCGTAAATATAACGTAACCATTTCTCCTGGTTTCCGGTTCTAGCCCAGGGGAACAAGAGCCTTACAATCTTACAGGCCATACAAGAGAAGTGCACCTCCTCCTAGCCACCACATAAAGAAAACAAACGAAACTATATATATAAAATGTCAAAATGTCTTATTACAGTAGTTGTCCACTTGGTACTAAATTGCAATTCCCATCCATGACAAACAGGATAGATTGCATTCCTTCGATTGTTATGGTTTATTTTTCTTATTGTCTATCTAGTAATTTAATACATTTTACTCACTCTTAAAAGTAGGCTATATATGAATAGTAAATTTAATTCACATTATTCTACGCAAAGTTCTGTAGTTTTAACAACTATTCTGAAATCGGAAGATAAATATCTGAAAAAATCTGTGTACCTGTTTTGTCAGAATAACTTAGTATTTTTATACATGCTTGCATACTACATAATTCTGATTTGGTATTTTGAAGTTTAACGGCCTTACCTCTCCCTACCATCGACGTTATGAGACGGAAATTGATAATTAAAGTGCCATCCGAATCATTAGTCTGGTTTTTAACCTAGGCACTGAGACTCAAATCATGTAAATCCCGTATAGAAAGTTTGTATAATAGACACTTGGTCACGAAGAGATGCATTTGCTCAGTTATATTTTAGCTTATGAGGCACTAAGAGGCAATGTACAATTAAAAAGAAGTGCTGTTTTTAAAGCATAAAAAAATGAAATGAAATCTTTGAGTTTTACGTCCCACGGTTTTGCCGGTTAGGCTAAAGGAGACGGTGATTATGAGAAATGAATGAAATGGTGGAATGAAGAAAGTGGGAGGAAACGGGAGAACCCCGAGAAAACCCACGCACACGGTGTTTGTCCACCACAAAGTTCATTGGCTGGAGCAGGGTTTGAACCCGGCACCCATGCACCAGAGGTGAACGCTTACCACTGAGCCACCGCGGCCTCTGTTTTTAAAGCATGAAAATGAAACAGTTGGATAAAGATTGTTTGATACACGCATCCCAACTTGGCAACCACTGTTAAATGTAGACCAGTTGCACATTAGTACTTACTAGGACAGTTGCTGTTAAGGCAATTACTATCAACAGTGCCCTCATGTCTATTTCCTTGTTAAGCTTCCTTTAAAGCACGTGTATGGTTCAGTACATTTATAGCTTTGTTGACAAGGAAATCTTTAGCTTCTTTGATTTGTAATAAAAGATTTAAGAGAAAATTATCAGGCAATAAATTAATGTTGGAGAGAAACCTTCACATAAATTTTTTACGTCTCAAACTAGCAACAAATTAGTATTTTATAACTCTCATGAAAGATGTAGCTATGGAAAATGATGGATATAAATTATCATGTGTGATGATTACGACAAAGACATTACGAACAAGTAACAAGAAACTGCAATACATATACATACATATATACAAAGCAGTTGGAGTAGGGTGTAAGAAAAAGGTACGGCAAAATTTCAGGTGTGGATTCCTCATGCGTAATCAAGCAATAAATTGCATAGGACCATATATATCAGAGAATGCATCGTTATAGAGTTTTGGCCATTGAGCCGTCTGATGCTGCGAAATACGTAGTCACATTCTGGAAACCCCTTAATGTAACTCAATTTAGACCTCAATAGGTCATAGCCTAATTAAGCTAGGGAGATAAAGTTGGTATCGTTATTATTCTGAAGGATGAAGCTTCCGACTCATATGAATTTCATGTATGTGATTGGTACTACGGCAGAAAGGGAAAGGTAACTACGTCATGCAAAAACAAAAAAGGTTACTTTTACTTCTTTTTGTGAAGGAAACAGGATGTGTGGCTAAACATTAAGAACACACATAAATAAATGTTGTTGTATACTTAGAAAATAAAATAAATGAAATGAAATCTTTAAGCTTTACGTCCCATGATTACGCCGGATAGGCTAAAGGCGACGATGATGTTGAGAAATGAAGAAATTGGGGATACGAAGGGAAGTGAGGTGAAACGGCAGAACCCCGAGAAATCCCACGCATACCGAGTTTGTCCACCACAAAATTCACTTGGCGCGACCTTCATATGGCCTAAAACTTTAGCACTGAGCCCCCGCGGGTCATATTGTAAATAAATATAACTTTCTGTAGAAATTATTATTATTATTATTATTATTATTATTATTATTATTATTATTATTATTATTATTATTATTATTATTATTTATTGTTAAACACAGATTTCAACATAAGCAATTTCAACTATAGAATGAAAATAATTATGGTTCAAAAATGTCCACTACCAGAATTACAGGCAGTCACATATCGTCATTTTTCTAGTCTTAGCTACCTTTTTCACTTTACGATATGCACTTCAACCAAAGTAACATGTGAGAACTCAGCATGAGGTAGATAATTAATGCTCGGAAAATCATTTTAAATAATCAGTTGTTTTCTGTGATATTCCACGTCTAGACGACCACGAGCTTAAGCCTCAGACCTTTCAACATGAATTGAGGATGCAAAATTTTACCAGAGCTAATGTTTCTTCTATCCTCTTCCCCATATGATTATGAAGTTAGAAAAATAGCGGCCCAAATCCAATTTGGCTAGCATGCCGTTAGATAAATTTGAAAATTTTCATTTCAATAGACACTTGTGTTATATTAATTATCGTACAAGTATCGCATATGGTTTTCTTTGGTTTTAGACTTACAATTGGTACTTTGCGTTAGATTGTAAAGTAAGAGAGAGGAGCTGAGAGGTAATTTCAAGAAAAATTCCCTCTGAAATTTTCCTTTCGGCGAATTTGGCGACCCATAGCTCTACTCCCTTGTAGTCATCATAAATCCAAATATTTAGAAAAACATAGCACTTTATGAATAACAAATTTACCAACTACATTCGGAGCAATGTGTGCGAACAACAAAATTTGTAATTTTGTCACTTCTACAGGAAGGAAGTAATATTTTCACAAAATTGCCTAATCATATGTTGCATTACCAGAGCCAATGTTCTTTCGTTTGTATTTTCTATGCCATAGTGGTCACAAGTCAAAATCTAATATTAATATCACGAGGATGAATATTTCACGAACATTGAAAATACATTATGAAGTTTTTGAAAAATTGTTCATTAAAATTCTCTATACAACTACAAAAAATTATACAACTCAACTGTAAACACAGATAAAAGAGACCTCAAGTAACTTTAACAAAAAATGTGTAAATGAATGTGCATATTGTATATATATTACAAATGTAATTTCCTCCCTGTACATGTCAGTTTCGTTATCGTAATGTTCTTGTTTTCCTCATATTATTTAATACTTATAGGTGTAGAACCTCTGTACTTGATATAATTTTTCCTACTCTTCATCAATATAAGTCGTTTTCCAGTTTACATTACGATAGAAAGAAAACTAAACTTTTATCGTTCAAGATTTTCCTTTTTCTACATGGTCAGCATCTACTTTAATAATTTCTAACAGTAACTTCTTCGTAAATTTCAGGTTTAAGGATCTGCTTTAAAAAATACCGCTTTTCTCTGTATATTTTAGGCATTGTTCCCATTTCTGAACATTCCTTATACTAGGATACACTTTAATATTCCAATTTAACTCAAGTTGGCCGTAGCTGTACTCTGAACGATTCTTCCACTTTCATTTACTCCAAAGAATGCAATTTCTTAACACTAACGTGCACTAACTTCTTTATTATGCATCTGTTGTTCTGTTACCTCTATTCTAAGACAAGATAATATAATATTTGCATTTATTTTATATTTGGTGTTTTTCTTTTCTCCGCTTAAAACTGACTGGGCACATTTTTCGCGAACGCATGCTATTTCACAATACTACTCGTCCTATAACAGTTTGTGAGTCGATTTGATTGGTAACCGCCCAGAGATTATGTGTAAACCAGGAAGCTAAATTTAATATTTCTACTTTGATACTTGTAACATTATATTGAATTTTCAAGTGGAGTGGACTACTTTCGTAAAACCAAGTTACGGGTCGCATGTTCATTCAACATTTCTTGAAGGCATTATACTTTCTCGTAAAACATAGGAATGCTATCAATTCAACAGACAGGACAGGAATGGAATTCAATATTTCGGAAAATATTAAAGAGTTGCAGTGTTTTATCACGAAACGAAATTTATCAATTAATATGTCACGGGTATGATAAGTTTGAAGGAGAAAGGAGATTCCAAGTTTCTGTACGGATGAAAATGAAATGTTAACAAATGTTACAACTATTAGAATTATAATTCGTAAGTATCACTTTAAATATTCTCTTGATAGTTAAAGGTCATACAATAACATAGTTGTACATTGTACCATTTTCATATTTCTTCCAACGTATAGAAACGTATTTTTCAAACGGTACTAAGTTGTACCGTGGACCACTGAGAACCACAGTGTTGTTCCTGATACAGAACTCGGAATATGATAATTCTAAGTTGCTTCCAGTTAATGTATAAAGTGTATTATTATTATTATTATTATTATTATTATTATTATTATTATTAAAATTATTATTAAAATTATTATTAAGTATTCTGCCCTTCGGCAGGTCCTGGGACTAATGAGGATTTTTTTTTAATATTAGATTTGGACCTGGAAATGTGTCTTGCAGTTTTCTCGATCTTCAGCTTCCTCTTTTAACTCAAAATATTTTCTCTTATCTTTCAAATCATCGATCAGCTGTGTTCTACTTCTTCCTATTCCTTGCTTCCCTTCCGTCGTTTCTTCTATGGCGGTGTGAAGAACACAATTTCATCCCAAGATGTGTCCAATCCAATTGGCATTTCTACGAAGGATGGTGGCAAGAAGTGTCATCTCTTCTACTGTATGTTTTAAAACATCTTCGTTTGTTGCTCCCTCTGTCCATTTTATCTTCACCATCTTTCTCCAACACCACATTTCGAAGCTCTCTAAATATTTCTTCTCTAACTTCCATAATGTCCAAGTCTCTGAACCATACAATCCAATGCTTCATACAAGTATGTAGCACTTGAGCAACTTCTTAAGTCCAATATTGATCCTGCTAGTTAAGAGTTATCTTTTCTTGTTGAATCCTTCTTTAACCGTGGCAATTCTTGACCGTGCAGTAGTCGTCGCTTGCTAAAATACTTCTAATATACTTGAAATTATCGACCTCTTCAAGTTCTCTTTTTCTACTCTGATCCGTAAGGGCGTATTCCCACGGGATATTCTCCCGTTGACTCCGATTTCTTTAAGTATTTTCAGAAGTTTTATCCAATTGACTCGGTCGAAAGCTTTTCGCCAGTCGATGAACCACAAACATACTCTTCCTTTCCATTAAGAAATCTTTCTGATGTAATTCTCATCTACCCAATAGCATCTCTGGTGCTTTTTCCTTTCCGGAATCCAAATTGATCTTCTAACCTCTCATCTATCTTACTTTCTAGCAGCCTGTTCAGTATGCGTGCAATGATCTTTCAAGTGTGGGAAATCAGAATAATGGTTCAGTGATCGCTACATTCATTGCTTGCTTTTTCTTGGGCAATGCAATCATTGCAACATCAAGAAAATCCTTTGGTCATTCTCCACTCAGGTAGATCTTGTTAATAAGTGGAGTCTGTACTTTCATTGCGCTGTCTCTTAATCGCTTGAGCAAATCTACTGGTATGTCATCATCTCTAGTGGCCTTTCTATATCGCATGTCTTTGACTGCTTGTACTGCTTCACTTGTCAATATACTGGGTACTTTTTCATCATCATCCGCCTCTTCCTCTGCTTCGGTCTCAATATATTTGGGGCAGCTCTTCTGATCATACAGATCTTTTATGTATTCCTCCCAAATTCTCAGGATTCTTTTATGGTCAGTGGGTTATATTACCTTGTTGATCTTCGATGCCGAACGTTCGTATACCTTTGAAGCTTCCCCTCATAATTATTTTGCTTTTTGGTACATCTGATCATATCTACCCCGGCGTTGAAGTTACATTATTTCTTCACATATCTGCACCATGTACATTTCTTTGGCTTTGTCTGTTTCTCTTCTCAATTCACAACTCAGCCTTCTGTATTCAGTGATCTCTGTGTTTTTTGTCCTTATGTGTTCTTTCATCTTAAGAATTGCTTCAGTTATCCTTGCTTTTCTCGGTGGTCTTTCCATTTTACCAATGCTATTGTAGAGTGTGTCAAGTAGAATCTGTTTAACTTTCCCCAACTAGGCCTATTCTCTATATTGTCAACTACATCGCACATTGCACATACTTTTTCTTCAATATCTTCTTTCACATCACCGTCGATTTTTCTTAATCGCCCTAATTTCCATTTTGATTTCTCCTCCAATTTTTCATCATCTACTTTAATCAGGTGTGCACTTCCAACATTAGGAGAACTTCATCCGAATCAATGTCCGCTCCTGGCAGTGTCTTCTCGCACACAATTCCTGAAACGTTGCTTGACAGGAATGTAATCGATTTGATAACGGTTCTTAACCCCTGGACTTTTTCACGTGTACAGCTTGTTTTTTTTCTTTTCTTAAACCACGTGTTCATCACCACCAGATCATGTTACCTACAGAAATCAGTAAGTGTTTGACCTCGTTCCTTTCTTCTACCTACTCCAAATGGTCCCACTACCTTATTCACAGTTCCTTATGCTACTACGCTGTCGAAGTCTCCTATTAAGGTAAACGCCATTGTAATGTAATTCTAAGTAATTTAATTTTGTTTTGTTGTAATAGTCTTTCAACGGTTCTTTTTAGGTAGGTTAAGAATGATTACTTGTAGAATGTTTATATTACTTGAAAGATAAAATAATTTGCAAGTATTTTAATAGGGTCGCTCCAACAGTACGTTTATAGGATGTATTTGACAATAATTATATTCTATGTTGAACATATCACAATACTCATTGTATGTTACAAACACTTATATTAACAAAATATTCCCCAAGTCCATCCGGGCATTTCTCTAACCGTCAGACGAGTTTGACGATGTAACTTTCTCAAAATATTGATCCTGACTGCTGAGCGAACGTTATATGGTTCTTTTGACACCTTTGCCACTCTGAAATCTATGCCTTACAAGATGTTCCTTCAATGCCGGAAAATGATTGTAATCACAAAGCTCTAGATCAAGGATGTATGGTGGATATTTCAACAACAGGGCCGTTGGGACCGAGGAACTGTTACGACAGTTTCGATAAAGTTTGTGAATAGCTGTAATGTGGTCGCCTGAAAGAGAACTCTCAATAAAAATGTATGCTTATTAGTTTGAAGTTGAACGTCTCGTTTCAGCACTGAGGCATTATGAAATATAGGCCTACAGTTTAAGTTGAAATCGGAACCTCTCCCATACGTACAACGATATTCCCACTGAAATTGTTGACAACCAATAAATGTAGTATTTGGTTCAGAAATTCGGGAAACCACTTCTTAATTTGTCAAACCTTAATAACCAAAATTGGTAGTGACTCTGAATCACGATTGGTTGTGAGTCTGAAGTGAGAAAAAGTTTTTGTTAAGAAACTGAAATTACATTTATTATATATATACAATATGCACATTCGTTTACACATTTTTTTGTTAAAGTTCCTCGAGTTCTCTTTTATCTGTGTTTACAGTTGAGTTGTATAATTTTCTGTAGTTCTATAGACAATTTTAATGAATAACTTTTCTAAAACTTCATAATGTATTTTCAATGTTCGTGAAATATTCATCCTCGTGGTATTAATATTAGATTTTGACCACCATTTTGTATTTGTACCATCTTCAAACATCACATCATCGACTTGTGACATCACTATGGTATAGAAAATACAACCGAAGGAACATTGGCTCTGGTAATGTAACACCTGATTAGGCAATTTTGTGAAAATACTACTTCCTTCCTACAGAAGTGACAAAATTACAATTTTTGTTGTTCGCGTACATTGCTCCGAATGAAGTTGGTGAATTTATTATCCATAAAGTGTTATGTTTTTCTAAATATTTGGATTTATGATGACTACAAGGGAGTAGAGCTATGGGTCGCCAAATTCGCCAAAATGGAAATTTCAGAGGGAGTTTTTCTTGAAATTACCTCTCAGCTCCTCTCTCTTACTTTACAATCTAACGTAAAGTACAACTTGTAAGCCTGTTTAAAACTAAAGAAAGCCATATGCGATACTTGTACGATAATTAATGTAGCACAAGTGTCTATTGAAACGAAAGTCTACAAATTTATCTAACGGCATGCTAGCCATACTGTATTTGGGCCGCCATTTTTCTTACTTCATGATCATATGGGGAAGAGGATAGAAGAAGCATTAGCTCTGGTAAAATTTTGCATGCTCAATTCATGTTCAAAGGTCTTAGGCTTAAGCTCGTGCTCGTCTAGATGTGGAATATCACAAGAAAACAACGACAATTTAAAATGATTTTTCGAGCATTAATTATCTACCTCAAGCTGAGTTCTCACATGTTACTTTGGTGGAAGTGCATCTCGCAAGGTGAAAAAGGTGGCTAAGACTAGAAAAATGAGGATATGTGACTGCCTGTAATTCTGGTAGTGGATAATTTTGAACCGTAATTATTTTCATTCTATAGTTGAAATTGTTTATGTTGAAATCTGTGCTTAACAATAAATAATAATAATAATAATAATAATAATAATAATAATAATAATAATAATAATAATAATAATAATAATAATAATAATAACAATAATAATAATAATAATAATAATAATAATAATAATAATAATAATAATAATAATAATAATAAAATTTTCTACAGAAAATTATTTACAATAATTTTCTCAGTGGTAAAGTTTTGGGCCATATGAAGCTCGCGCCAAGTGAATCTTGTGGTGGACAAACTCCGAGTCCGTGGGATTCCTCTGATTTCTGCCGTCTCCTCTCACTTATTTCGTTCCACCAATTTCTTCATTTCTCATCATCGTCTCCTTTAGACTATCCGGCGTAATCATGGGACGTAAAGCTTAAAGATTTCATTTCATTAATTTTATTTTCTAAGTATACAACAACACTTATTTATGTGTGTTTTTAATGTTCAGCCACACCTCCCGTTTCCTTCACAAAAATAAGTAAACGTAATTTTTTTTTTTGCATGACGTAGTTACCTTTTCCTTTCTGCAGTAGTACCCCTCACATACATGAAATTCATATGAGTCGAAAACTTCATCCTTCAGGATCATACTGATACCAAACTTATCTTCCTAGCTTAATTAGGCTATGACCTATTGAGGTCTAAATTGAGTTACATTAAGGGGCGTCCAGAATGTGACTACTTATTTCACAGCATCAGACGGCTCAAGTTCATAACTTTATGACGATGCATTTTCTGACATAGGGTCATATGCACTACGCTTATGACCGTATGCTTGACTACGCATAAGGAATCCACATCTGAAATTTTGCCGTTCCTTTTTGTTACACTCTATTCCAACTGCATTGTATATACGTATGTATATATATATTGCAGTTTTTTTTTACTTGTTCGTGATGTCTTTGTCTTATTCATTACACATGATAATTGTATCCATCATTTTTCATAGCTACATCTTTCATAAAAGTTATAAAATACCAATTAGTTGCTAGTTTGAGACGTAAAAGATTAATGTGAACATTAGTCTCCAACAGGAATTTATTGTTTGATAATTTTCTCTTAAATCTTTTATTACAAATCAAAGAAGCTAGAGATTTCCTTGATAACAACTTATAAAAGTACTGAACCATACATGTGCTTCAAAGGAAGCTTAAGAAGGAAACAGACATGAGGGCTCTGTTGATAGTAATTGCTTTAACAACTGTTATGGTAAGTACTAATGTGTAACTGGTCTGCACTTGAGAGTGGTTGCTAAGTTGGGATCCGAGTATCCAACAATCTCGATTCAACTGTTGCATTTTCATGATTTAAGAACAGCAATTCTTTTCAATTGTACATTGCCTCTTAATGCCTCATAAGTTAAAACATAACTGAGCAAATGCATTCTTTCGTGACCAAGTGTCTATTATACGAACTTTTTATACGGGATTTTCATGATTTGAGTTCAGTGCTTAGGTTGAAAATCAGACTAATGATTCGGATGGCACTTTAATTATCAATTTCCGTCTCATAACGTCGATGGTAGGGCGAGGAAAAGCTGTTAAACTTCAAAATACAAATTCAGAATTATGTAATATGCAAGTATGTATAAAAATACTATGTTATACTGACAAAACAGCTACAGAGATTTTTTCAGATTTTTATATTTCGATTTCAGAATAATTGTTAAACCAAAATAACTTTGTGTAAGATTTATTTAAATTATTCACGTTCTTTATACCACTTTGTAGAATAATCTGAATAAAAGTTATTATTCGTATATAGCCTACTTTTAAGAGTGAGTAAAATGTATTAAATTACTAGATAGACAATAAAAAAATAAACCATACCAATGGAAGAAATGCAATCTATCCTATTTCAGTCATGGATAGGAATTGCAATTAGTACCAAGTAGACAACTAGTGTAATAAGACATTTTGCAATATATATATATATATATATATATATATATATATATATATATATATATATATATATATATATATATATATATATATATATATATATATATATATATATATAGTTTCGTTTGTTTTCTTAATGTGGTGGCTAGCAGGAAGTGCACTCGTGTTGTATGGCCTGTAAGATGTAATGACGTTTTGCCTACTACGAAATGTAAAATTCATCTGCAAAATTCGTAATGACTTCACTATTTCTATGAAGCATACCCCTTTTTACTAAGGGATACCAACCCCCTCTTGATGCTTTTGTCTACTTATATCGTTATTCAGAAGAGTAAGTGAATTGTGATTCTTCTCATAGAAGGTCTTTTTATCTGCAAATTACTTGAGTTGCGTTCGCTTTCGTTGAACTTCTTTCGAAAAGTGTTTATTGAATGATTTAGTTTGTAATTTTGTTTAACATTTAAACTCACTATACATGTTTAGCTTCAAGATGTTTCTACTCACTGAAAAGTATCTGAAAATGTTTTTCTATATCTTTAATTTTAAAATTTTGTTTATAATTTCTCTTTCCGTCAATTATTAATAATTGAAAATGTTGTAAATGCCTGATGACTTCGGGTATCTTCGAAAACGGTAAAGAAAAGGATGACGAGTTCGAAGCCTTAAGAAAAACTTTTGCAATCGGCAGAAATTGTTCATTTGTGTTTAATCAAAAAAAACACGTGTGGAAATGATATCAAGCATAGAAAAAAAGTAAAATTAATTGCAAAACTTAAGGATGCAATATTTTGAAACTCAGTATAAATGTGAACATGTGATGGCTTTATTACTTACGTTTCCATACGCAAAAGAACATTTCCATTGCAAGAAAATGCAGCGAAAACTTTCAAATGAAAAGAAGTGTCAAATTGGTCGATACGTAAAGGCTCTTAAGAGAAATAAGGAATAATTCCATATCCCATAGTGATATACCAAAGGGGTCACGAATAATGACACGTCAAACTATAAGTTCAATGTCTTTTGGTACGACGAAGTCAAGTCTAACTCTAGGTCATTTTTTTTAGAAAGAGTTTGGAGTAGAAGATTTCTTTCACGTAGTGAGTGTGTCACGGAGAATCACTATTTTGAGGTGCTCGTGATAAGTAAGTGAGCCCGGGAAGAAAGTGTCAGCGGAAAAAAATTAAATGAAAAGGTATGTCGCATTGGACGGAATTCGAAGATTCGTAAAAGAAACAGAAATAACAAAGCCAGGATGTCCTCATATGTGTGCATATTTTAGAAATATTGCTTTATTAAGTATTACAATCATTGTTGCTTTTTCTATACTTGATGTTATAACAACATGTCGTTTTAAACCTAAAAGAAGAAGAAACGAACGGTTTTCCCGATTACGAAGGTTGGATGACCTCGAACCTGGGATTTTTGGTTAACTATTTACAAAGATACCTGAAGTGGGACTTAGAAGACTTTTGCCTAAAAACACCCATAATCAATGCGTTTAACCTTTCTGAAACAAGGTGTACATACTCCCTAACTGAGGAAACGAAACATCAACAAAATATAGCTAACATCACGAAAAAAATTCAAAACAAAGAAAATAAATTTGTAAATATAATACACATAATACCTGAAACAAAACGCGTCTTTTGTTATCCGATAGTTATCAAAATAATTACTGGTCTACAATAACAAGGTACGTGAAGTTACTTGTATTCCAGGTAAAACGAAGAAATAGAAGACGTACCTTGCTTGTCCGCTGCCTCTAGTGCGTATTCGAAACGTCTGTTGGGGGTAAACATTATTCATCGGTAGTGAGTCTCTGTTTTCTGATGCAGGTAACAGAGAGCACCACTGTATGCGTCCAGTGAAACAAACACTGGTAGATACGAAGAGGTGACGCGAAGTATGTGTAATTTTGTTGGGCAAAAGTCGGTTCAAGTGGAAGCACTATTACGGTCATATGTCTGGAGTTCTGTTTCAAAATGGAGAAAATCGAAGTAGCTGAAGAATGGATGAATCGGAAGAAACGCAAAAGAAAGGAAAAACTGTGAACTCTAGACAAAGAATTATTTAAAGGAGACCTCATCTTAAAATGGCGGAAGAACTATGCAAAAAACACGTTTGATTTCAGTTTTATTTATTTTTGACAATGTTGTCATCTCTTTCAGGCCCCGAAAAAAATTATGTTATACCTAAGGTTAGAACAAATTTTTTAAACGAATAATCAGCAAAGTGTCTCCCCAAATTTTTTAAAACATTTTTTCAATATTTCAACACGAAAGAAAAAGAAAAAGAAAATACGCATCAGTGGTTTTGAAAAATTGCACATTCACACATAAGTAGTATCTACAATCTGTGAAACTTTCAAACTATTTAAACCACCCGCATCAAAATTAAAAATATTCAATTTTGAGCATGTATGATACGATAATTCGATAAGGAGAGGAGTAGCGGGTCAAAATTTTTTGAGATAGTTTTATGTCAAGGGTAGTCTTTTGGGTCAATAAACACCCAATTTGAATGAAGGCTGATTTCCCTGTCTTACTAGCAGAGACCATTCCTGTACAAGTTTATGTAGCAAAATGTCGTGGTTAATTGACAGGAATTCTTTGCTATATTCCAGTAAGTATGATTATCTCCCTCTTGTTTAAACCAGGTGTATTTCATCAGTCACACTGGTAAGGGCTGTAAGAGTCTTGCAAAGTTTACGAAACCCTGATTGAAAAGTGTTTAAAAGTTTATAATTTCGAACGTTCTCACGTGTTGCATCACTTATAATGTATTCAAGAGCTTTAGATAGGACAGGTAATATTAAAATAAGCCTTAATACTCGTGGACTGGAAGGGGCCGCGGTGGTTCAATGGTAGAGCGTTCATCTCTGGTGCTTGGGGTCCCGGGTTCAAACCCTGCTCCCGCCAAGTGAACTTTGTGGTGGCCAAACACTGTGTGCGTGGGTTTTCTCGGGGTTCTCCCGTTTCCTCCCACTTTCTTCATTCCACCATTTCATTCATCTCTCACCATCACCGTCTCCTTTAGCCTAACCGGCATAACCGCGGGACGTAAAACTCAAAAATTTCATTTCATTTTCATTTTCGTGGATTGGAAGGAAATATATCTTCAAAATTAATGTTCCGTACTATTATTAAACCTAGTATTCATGAACTATCAATTCTACAAAAATAATTATTGAGATAATCGCCAGAGAAAAGTGAACTATATCAGGCTGGTCTCGTTTACTACTACGATTGCCAAGTAATTTTAAATTTTCCTAAAGATGGAAGCTATTCTTATTCTTAATTAGGGTGTATAAAAATTTTAATTTTCCCTTACGCACGGCTTCATTACATCAATTTATAAGGCACCTATATTCCTCAAGGATAAATATTTAGATAGCACGGCAATAAAGCAGCGTCACACAAGAGTACTTCGTTGTTATTGTTGGCTAAATCTCTGCATAAAAATAATTTTTGATTTAATTTGGGACTCTTAATAGAATAGCAAAAAGAAAGATAAGACCATGACGAGGAATGGCAGGTTCTGAAAATATCATATTACACAATAATTGTTAATTGTTAATTAGTTGATTATGCTGACTCACTGGCTTGCCTTGCTGGTCCTACGTTCATGTAGCCGTTTTCTCTGCAATCGTTTTTGGATCGGTTTGATTATGCCCACTCACTGGCTCATCTTCCAACGTGTCGCACATTTCTACTCATACATCAACTGATGGGAAAATAACCCTAACGAAGAGTAAAGCTTAAATTGAATTCCTTAAGAGAGGTTACTTGCTCCGTCGTCTCGATATCAGCCCCCCTTACAGTAAAGCAAGGAAATGAAACAAGGGCCAAGTGCAACAGGATCAGTAAGTATTAGGAAAGTAACGAAATTCTGCACAGCGTATTACAACGAGTGTGTGAATGTGTGCCTATAACATGATCATTTTTCTGTAGCAGACAGTGGTTGTGTTCATTCCTCGAAATGGGGAGACGATTATTATCACACTTTATCCGGTGTCTCTGTTTGGAGAGAATTAAAAATTGAGGAAAGAAATATGTTCTAATAGACATAAGGAGACTTAAACAAATGTAAATAATATATTTCTAAATAAACTGAACTAAATGATAAAATTTTAATCCAGCTGCACAGTGGGCTAGGAACCTCGAAAACTTGGCAAAGATAGGAAGTAGTGTTTTCATTTTTATTCTTGGTATATATAAGTTTAGAAGGTCACTCAGTGCAAATTTGATACCAAAAGAGAAACATTTTAAATGATGCATTCAATATGGCAGACAGAAATTGGGTATGAGTCTAATCATATGTGTGTGTACTATGGGTATAGATATCACAGAACAATCGAATGTGAAAACAGCAACAAATCCACTTTCCGTCCCACTTACTAGTTTGGAGAAAGTTAATAAATTGGAATTCGGCACTGCCTCGCGACATAGGCTAATGGCTGACACGAAAATCATGTAAACAGTGACTATCGCTGGTATTTCTCACCAAGTCAAGTTTCGAGTGACAGATATATTGCCATATGAATATTAGTTTGGTGTCTTACTTCAAAGCTGTCGGAACCCGAGCGGATTATGTGAACAACATTCTATATCTACATAGTTGGAGCAGACGAACAAATATTTATTGGCTGATGGGTGAACTTTCTGGTTTGAAAGTATCTCCAAGAACAGTCCTGAGGATAACTTTTCTTCTAGTAACCAGATGGTATCAATCTATTTTTGTGTACGTCCAAATGTTGATTCGGGATTGGATTCTTATGGGAGTAGGAAAATTTGTAGAAGTGCCAATCAACAGTATTTTGCTAACCAGTGTAATATAAGTTTAAAGGAACTTAAAAAACAGCTTTTAACATTAAATGTGGACTTTCCGTGTCGGCTAGACCCAGGTGTTAGTGAAGTTAGAGAATGGAATTTCATGTAAAGTCAATGGTGATAATAACAATCAAAGTATTTTAACTAAGAATGTGAACCGTGGGGTGAATTAGTCCCAAATTACGAAAAAAATTCAATTGGATGATAGTTCTTCGGATTGTTCCGATATATATGAGGACTTTTCTCATAAGATTCATAATCTTGTAAAGAAGATGGATAAAGTATCCCGTCAGAGGCCATACCGAGCAAAGACGGACAGTGGAATGAGTACTAGTAATATTGATGTTAAAGAGTTGTTGGATTTGGATCCAGGGTTACGTACAAATAAATCCATTATAAAATTAGTCAGGTAAAGAATCAAATGATTGGGTGCACTCCGATTCTGACATTCTCAAATTCATTGCTGAAATCAAACAGATTATGATGATCTCATTACAAACAAGGTTCGTTGTCACAGGGGATCTGCTTGTATGATCTATCTCCCTTACCCTAAACAAAAGCAAAAAAAAAAAAAACATTTGATGAAGTGATAAAAGAAGTGATAAAATATACAAAATGATAATCATGCCTGTTGTTCTGTATGGTTGCGAAACATGGTAACTTACTCTGAGGGAAGAACATAGACTGAAAGTATTTGATAACAAGATCCTGAGACGAATATTCGGACCCTAGAGGAACGGGAATGGAGAATGGCGGAAACTTCATATCGAGGAATTACATAATTTATATGGTTTACCGAACATTGTTAGGGTCGTTAAGTCTAGGAGGCTTAGGTGGGCGGGTCATGTAGCTAGGATTCAAGAAAGTAGAAACGCTTTCAAAGTTTTGACTGGAAGACCAAACGGAAAACGACCATTAGGAGGACCTAGGTGAAGATGGGAGGACAATATTAAGATAGATCTCGCAGAGATTGAAATACAAAGTAGAAACTGGATGCAGTTAGCTAAGGATAGAAATCAGTGGAGAGCTTTTGTGAACGTGGCATTGCACCTACGGGTTCAATAGGCCATAGAGTTAGTTAGTTAGTGATAAAAGATACTTGAAGAAACATGGTATTCTTGAAGAAACTGATTGTTCTGGATACATAAATAATTTGTTTTCATTTTTTGTTAAGAGTCTTCATCCCGGCGAAATTAAAATACCGCTAATTTTACAGTGATTATGTGATATATTCAAATAGATAAAAGATAATTGAAATATGGAACAAGAGCGCCCTAGACAATACTATTTTGCGTGAGGTACCGTTATCACAAGTCACCTAGTGGCTTTCCGTTTTCAGCTGTTTACAAACGCGAAAATAAATGTCGAATTCAAAATGGCTCGAAATCGAAAGCATATAAGTGAGTCTTGATAACGGTCTCTCATGTAAAATATATTGTCTAGGGCGCTCTTGTTCCACATTTCGATTATCTTTTATCTGTTTGAAGATATCACATAATTACTATAAAATTAGTGGTATTTTAATTTCGCCGGGATGAAGACTCTTAAGATAAAAGATGGTAGCGATCGCATAGTAGGAAATTACATGAAGGCTAACCAATTAGTTATGGAGGATGTTTTCCCATCTCCAAACAGGGAGAAATGTCAGTCTAGTCCAGCAGGTTTCATATAACTAGCTTTGATATGAAACGGGCCTACCAACAGCTCGTCTTGCCTGAAGATTCTATATCTCTTAAACGATTGTTACTCCAAAAGTTTGTTATAGATATACCTGAGTTGCATTTGGTACCAAAACTGGGAGTAAGTTATTGAGTAGAATTATGTAAAAGATCTTAGGAGATCTAGAAGATAGCATTATTACTATAATTTCCGATAATATTTTAGCTCATAAAGACAAAGAACAACACAAAGGAACAATCAAATTAGGGTTACGTAAAGAAGCAATTTTTAGTAATATCTCCACATAAATATTTCTTTTTAGGAAAAAATATGTATATGGGCTTCTTAGTGGGTGGTAATAATATAGAAATTGACCCATCGAGAATACAAGCTATTTGAAATATTATGACACTCAGAAATAGAAAGGGTTATTACGTTTACTGGGAATGATAAATTTTCTGTGGTCTTTTTTTGACAGAGTTGCAAAATATATTATGCGTTTTGAGTTATCATAGATCTCCCTAGGAACCTTTCGTTTGGAACAAGGAGCAAAATGATGCCTTAAGAAAAATACAACAATTCATAGAAGATCATGCTTTACTAAAGGATCCTGATTTAAATAAAGTTTTCTCGTGTTTATGAATAGGTACGATAGATCAATTGGTGGATCGGTCGTCGGACAATACGATGATGAAAGTAATCTTATCCCAATTAGGTTTTAATTCAAGAAACTGTAAGATGAAGAGAGACACAGATCAATATAAGAAATTGAATTTTTTAGTTTGGTAAAAACTGTAACACTGTTTAGCCATTATTTAACAAGAATTGCTATATAACTACTCGACGAGTATCGCATTGAAACTTGCACAATTAGAAGAGCATATTGAAAGATGGAAACATGCTTACTCCTAAGATTCGCAAAGTCATAAAACAGGAATTATAATGGTCTTTCACCATATCCGCTGAAAGTTATGAACTCCATTCATACATGCCTTCGATGGAATATGAATTTCATACACTGGAACTTGTTTTCTTACGAAGACAAATGTTCAAAATCACGATGAATACAGTCGGTGGTAATTGTGATCTCTGGTACGTCATTTATGTGAATAGATGCCAAATTGAACAAGATATACGATGGTAAGTACAAAACGAGCACGTTTATCCTGTGGAGAAGAGTTACACACCTGAAAACAATGAAAAATGGATTTCATTGAATATTATTATTATTATTATTATTATTATTATTATTATTATTATTATTATTATTATTGTTATTATTATTATTATCAGTAGTAGTAGTAGTAGTGTGATTAGTATGCTTAATATTAGTAGTATGAGGAGTAATAACAATAATAATGAGAAGAAGACGATAACAAATATATTGTTAGACCATTTCAGCAACGAATGACTTAGATCTGTGTTGATTGTCCTCTAGCATTTCCATTAAGGTTTTAGTATTCACAAACAACATATTCCATCCAGGATTGGAAGTCAGTACCTTTCAATCGCTCTCTTGACGCCTCAATCCACATTATCACCAGGTCGGCAAGAAGAAATAATAATATTAATAATACTATACTGTTTCTTCTTCTTGCCGATCCCGTGTTTGTGGGTTGAGTCGTCAAGCCAGCGACTTCAGGGTCCAGACATCGATTCCCGGATGCGCTATGATGTCTGTGATATTTAAAACCTTGATGGCAATCAACACGGGCCGAAATCCCTGACTTTTATTTCCTTCTTCTCATTACACAGCCACACAAAAATAAAAGTTCTGTGCAACGGAGCTCAGTGTATTGATTGGATGTATTTTGGTACACAAAATCCAAATTTTGAAACCCCAGGACGATTGACCGTGTCAAGTTTGTTTTACGGGCGAAAAACGAATGTGCTGTCTTTCGTACCAAAATTCGCCCCAAAATACACTGAATTTTTTCGCCCATAAAAAAAATTGACATGGTCAATCGTCTTGGGGTTTCGAAATTTGGATTTTGTGTACAAAAATACATCGAATCTACACCCTGGAGAACCCTGCAAGGAATTTTTTTCTTGTATTTCCGTCATATGTATTCTCCCTATTAAAAATCACTAAAGTTTTTTACTCATAAAAAAATGAGACGGTCGATTGTCTTGGGGTTTCTAAATTTGAATTCTCCGTAAGAAAATACATCGAAACCACACTCTGGGGTCTGGTGCCCACAATTTTCAACGTTTTAGTGTGGCTGTGTTTTTATTACTCACTATATTACTACTATTTATATAATAATAATAATAATAATAATAATAATAATAATAATAATAATAATAATAATAATAATAATTTTTGCGTTGTGTTCTTAGCGTGTCTCCTTTCTCCGCGAGATAAGCATGTTCGTTTGAAACTTAGAGTCTCGTATCGTGTTTAATTTTACATCGATTTGTATAAATGACATACCAGATATTACAATTAACACCGACTGTTATAATCTTGAGTTTGCAACATTTGTGTTCGTGAGAAAACAAGTTCTAGTGTATCAGATTCATATCCCTTGCATGGCATGTATAACTAGAGCATATAACTTTCAGGGGAAATGGGGAAGGATCAACGTAATTCCTGTTCTCACACGAAAGGGTCTCATAAATTGTCGCTAATATCTGATTGCCACATAGGACGTCTGATAGAGCATCATGAGAAATGAAAATGAACAAACTTTATGGCGCTATGCACCAAAGGGATAGAAGCTACGGAACATCAAAATTTGAAAATCAAAAAAATAAATATTATGGAATTATGTACGTTTAAAGTAAGTATCGTGTAAACCGTTGAGGCAATCCAAAGAAAAATTGCACATATATGAGAACAAAATGCCCTATCAAAACACATAAACAGTGTTGCCATAGGTGAAGCAGTGTTCCCAACTGAGCATAAAAATATTTTGTTTTAAATAGCACCATATAGAAATGTGCATAGATTTAAAATGCACTATTATCACTAAAAATTACAGTGATGTGTAGTGGTGTAGTTTTGCACACAATTGGAGCTACGTGGGCTGAAAATGTATAATGAACAAGTCTCATATATGGCAACAGATGGTAATAAAAGAATATGGGTCTCATACTATGAATTTAATTCAAATGCTTAACACAGATAGTATAACATATCAAAATGACAGTAGTGTCACAAAATATTGATGTATTTGAAAAATGAAATTGAGTGATGCCGTTTTTACGTCCTGTGCCAGCTCCGAATCTATATAGAAGTGTAAAGTTGGATCCGAATCACTATGAAGGAGAAATATTACAATGAAATGTAAGGTAAAAGTATTGGAAAAGTGAAAAGGATGGGAACCGGCGATATCTAATATGTCGATTGTCTAGGCTTCTACACCACACGGCTATTCTGGTAGACTAAAAGCAAAATGAGGTCTAATAAAATAATTATATTTCCAATGAGAATATAGTAATATTATAGTGTACAAATATAATCATATGATATCTAGAAGAGAAATTTAAAAAATATGTCACTTAACACGAAAGAAAGAAACCAAGAAAGCAGTGTTGCCAGACCAGCCAGTTGGAAAAGCAGGAGATTCGAAAACAAAAAACAGGAGAAATCAGTAGACACATGCAGTGTTGGCGTTTGAATGTAAATCCGAGGGGAGGCAATAAAATTTGCCATTATTAAGGGGGCAGTATTCAAAACAAGCAGTCCAGAATTCATATCCGATGAACTACGTTGAGCAAATGAAAGGGAAAAGTCCCGATTTATATTAATATTATTTGATACACACATGTATCACCGTAAACCGTAGTAAAAGAGCAAAGTGGAGTGGGAAAATGTCTTTTCATGCACGTAGCGATAACGCAACTGTGTTTTGCAGTCACACGTAATCGTGACGTAAGACGATTTGTTGCTGACGATCGTGGAGAAACGATCTAAGCCACTCTTCCAACCCAAGTCCCAATCTAAACAACACTTACTTGTAAATCTTCCAGAAAGTCATAAAAACACTAGAAGATGACGTACAGTTGTATTCTTTGGATTCATATTATATACAGTAAAACTCTATAACTATATGCTGTACAGAGCTTTGTGTATTATAACAGAGAAATTTCGTCTTTTTATGTGAGGAAACATTGAAAAATCAATATTAATAATAATATATTTCTTTCACTTCTCGAAGTAAGGAAAAAGCAGGAGATTGTTCACTTTTCATTTTCTTTCGCAGTAGATCAGTAGAACGTAGAAAAAGCAGGATATCTCCTGCAAAATCAGTAGATATGGCAACACTGCAAGAAAGTACTCTTCCAAATATTGGTAAGATTATTGAGATCCAGTTTACAGAATTATAAAACACGTGTTTCTTTCCTCGCATGTATCATATTGTTTTCGCGAGTTGTCTGCTTATTCATTGGGGTTATAGAAGTATAATGAAAAATCCGCACTTGTTTCTAGTGCATTCCTTTATAATCTTTTCTTGCCACATATTAGAATTCCCCATTGTATATTTTCAATACACACAGCTTCAACAGTTGTAACGGACCAAAATTTGCTTTACAGAAGTTTTGACATTCTAACTAATGTCTTATCATCTCTTAAAAATTGCTAATTCTGTGAAGAGAAAATTATTTGGAATATTACTTGTTTATTACCAAAGATGATTTATATCCAGAAAGTCCATAAAACTATAATATTGTAGGGGAGATTTTGATTATTTTATCATTTAAAATTATATCTACTATTGAATCTTTTTCCTTAAAATTATTAATATTTATATATAGTTGATTATCGTAACATTCTACAATATAATTATGTTCCTAACTATTGTAAACATATGTGTGATGTTATGCTTAGGCAGTAACTTGCCAGAAGAAAAGAAAGACATATATAGATACTGTTGTTGATTACACTAGTTAACAAATTTAAACTTTTTTTGTTACATGAGAAAAATCACCTGATCTTAAAGGAACTTTTTGCGCTGAATTTGAATATGCACTCGGTTTCTCTCCATCACGTACAGTTTTCCCTAACAGAGAGATTTTCGGGAAATCCCCTCAAAAATTTCCCTTTTTCAGATATTTTATTCCCCTAGCTCTTGTCCCCTTACATATAGTAACATAGAAATTACACCTTAGTATACCTTGATTTATATTTAATACACCCTAAAAGTTTCGTAAAAATCGCTTTGTTCTTTCTAGAGAAATAAATATATTTGTATGTATACTGTGTGCACTGTTTATTGCACCTGATAGTAATGTTTTCAGATCTCCTGAGTTTGATCTTAACGGCATTATACCCAACTAAGACCAGAAGTTTAGTTTGTGATCACTACAATGGCGTCAAGAGGACGGCGTTCGAGTGTTAACTCACCAAATAGTTTTTGTTATGTGTGTGGCCAGTTTGTAGTTAAAGGACAGTGTAGATCCATTACGCCATCGGTGAAACTAGCATATTATATATATTTCGGATGTCGTGTGGGAGATCAGGACAAAGCTTGGGCACCCAACATAATTTGTGCGTCGTGCTACGTCACTTTACTTGCATGGGCCAAAGGGAAACGGAGGTTCATGAAATTTGCTGTACCAATGGTGTGGAGAGAACCCACCAGCCATCTGGATGATTGTTATTTTTATCTCACAGTAGTTAAGGGACATTCTAAAAAAAGCAAATACACAATAAGTTATCCCAACGTTAAATTCGCAATTAGACCTATTCCGCACGGGGATGAACTTCCACTTCCCGAGCCCCTTACCAACTGGGAAGAGATATGGCCAAAAGACTCTGATGATGATCATGACCTTGATGAACCATCGACATCAACATGTACATCCAAGGATCCAACGTTCATCCCTGACTGTGTTCGCGAGCCACATTTCATCCGGCAATGTGAACTTGATGACCTAGTCCGTGATTTGCACCTGACAAAACAAGAGGCGGAACTTCTGGGATCAAGGCTCCAGCAGTGGAACTTATTGGATGCAGAAACGAACATATCAGTGTACAGGAAAAGGCATGTTCAATTTTCAAGCTATTTCTTAATGCAAAATAATGTGTGCGTATGTACGGATATAAATGGGTTGATGGCGGAGCTAGGAATTCCTTACGTTCCAGAAGAATGGAGGTTATTTATCGACGCGTCAAAGGTCAGCCTTAAAGCTGTCCTTTTACATAATGAAAATAAAAAACCTTCTATACCACTTGCGCACTCAGTGAAGATTAAGGAATCCTATGACACCATGTCAACTTTGCTAAATCTTATAAATTACAAGGACCATTGTTGGCAAATATGTTGTGATCTCAAGGTAGTTGGTATTTTATTAGGACTGCAGTGTGGTTACACGAAATACCAATGTTTTTTATGTTTATGGGATAGCCGAGCTGATGACAAACATTATGAAGTGAAGGAATGGGAACCTAGAGTGAATTACGTACCTGGAGAATGCAACGTCAAATACGCTCCTTTGGTAGATCCTAATAAGATATTACTACCGCCACTTCATATCAAGTTAGAACTTAGGAAAAACTTTGTCAAAGCCATGGACACATCTGGTGAAGGTTTCAAGTATTTGCGATATAAGTTCCCTAACCTGAGTGATGCTAAGATTTCAGCGGGAGTGTTTATTGGTCCCCAAATTAGGAAATTAATGCTTGATGATAGCTTTGACAGCAAGTTAAACAGTGCTGAGCTAGCTGCCTGGACAGCATTTAAGTGTGTTGTGCGCAACTTTCTGGGCAATAACAAAGCTGAGAGTTACACAGGACATGATACAGAAATACAAAGAGTTGGGTTGTAGGATGTCTTTAAAAATCCACTTTTTGCACTCCCACCTCAGCTTCTTTCCTGCTAACCTAGGTGCTCTCAGCGACGAACAGGGGGAAAGATTCCACCAAGATATAATGGCAATGGAGAAAAGGTACCAGGGACGATGGGATCCTTCAATGATGGGGGACTATTGTTGGGGTCTTGTTAGAGAATGCAACATTTCTTACAAAAGAAGGAAGTAGTGTATGTTTTTGTAATCCAATGGAAGTTTCATATATTGTGATAGTTTTGATTGTCTTTTCATGACCTTTTGGTACATTTGTATTATTGTTTATTGTAAATTGTCACACTTGTAAATTATATTGTATTATATTTTATATATGTGTTTGTGGTAATAAAGCAAAACGTTTTACCTCAACTTAAGAGATCTGAAAGCATTACTATAAGGTGCAATAAACAGTACACACAGTATACATACAAACATATTTATTTCTCTAGAAAGAATAAAGCGATTATTACGAAACTTGGAGGGTTTGTTAAATATGAATCAAAGTATACTTAGGTATAATTTCTATGTTAGTATATGGAAGGTGACAAGATCTTGGGGTGTAAAATAAACGAAAAGGGAAATTTTTGAGGGAATTTCCCGAAAATCCCTCTGTTAGGGTAAATCGTACGTGAAGGAGAAAAACCGAGTGCATATTCGAATTCAGCGCAAAAAGTTCCTTTAAGAACAGGTATTTCCTTTTATGTAACAAAACCTTTGTTAACTAGTGTTATAAGAGGTAAAAGTCCATTCAGCATAGATTTCAACAGTGAATCCATTTTAGTAAACGTATATTATTAGCCAAAATAATATGGACAAGTTTGATAAAAGTGACAACCCACTAATGAGACTATGCGATGCAGCATTATATAATGAAAATCCAACCAATAATACAAATTTTGACTCTATCAACGCTACACAGCACAAAGCTTTCACCCTAATCCAAAGCACAAATACGGGCGATAGCTCAGATGTACCAAATAGTATATCATGCTCTCAATGCAACAGACATTTTTTCAGCCAGAGAGATTTAGCTATTTACAAAGGCAGATGCCATCATAAGCTTTCTAATAACACACTATCATCCAGTAAAATAGTTCTTGATGGCATATATTTCAATTCTGAAGACTCTATATCTCACTTTTGTGATGTACACGCTCATCTCAAAGCAAACATTCCAGTTCTTCGCCGAGTCCCTCGAGGAGCTAGATTGGCCGTAGCAGAATCTCTTCAAGACGTAATACAAAAGGTAATGAGATCTAACAACCTTGAGTCTTGGACATAGCTTTTCCTATACCCATATGCAGTACTCTGTATTCCACCACATTCCGAAAAAGTCACCAATCTCACATCGTGGGTAAAGCACAGAGTCAGGACTTGGTCAGAATCGCATAGGGATGCTCTATCAGCACTTTTTATGCATACGTACAAACCTCGTCAATCGCAACATCCAACTCATTTAATATCAAGACCATCGAACAGAAATACGAGGAGCAGTGAGACTATTATCTTCCGAAGATATTTTAACTACTCTGGATAAATCAGTGCCGGAATCCCTTAGAGAAAAACATCCTGCTCACTCTCACTCATTGAACTTTCCTAAACCTCCCGACACATTCTTTACTCTTACTAAAGTATCAGCATTAGAATTCGCCAAAGCTCTTAAATCGTTTCGGACGGGTTCAGCATTTAGAATGGATAATCTCCGTCCAGCGATTCTAAAAGATCTTATTATGATACAAGATTTCGAGACGAAAGAGCGCTTAATCAACTCAATCTGCAAATTATTAAATCTGATAACTTCAGGAAAATTACCAGCTGTAATAAATCCAATTTTTGTCGGTGCTTCACTCTGCGCTCAAGAAGAAAAGTGATGGCATTCGACCAGTAGCAGCGGGCAATGTGTGGAGGCGACTCACAGCTAAAATCATATTCTCCAGAATGCGATAATCATTAATTGATGTATTATCCCCACACCAGCTCGGAGTCTGCGTGCCCTACGGAGCTGAAATTGCAGTCCATGCTGCACGAATGTATCATTCCTCTCAACATCCTCAACCTAAAGCTCTACTTAAAATATATTTTAAAAACGCTTTCCACGAAATTAACCGAGATTCAATGCTGTCTTCAGTCAAAGCCACTTCTCTTCTTTCTTTCCGTATATATACCAGAGCTACTCATCCTTTATCCTTTCACAACGTGGAGTTCAACAGGAATATCCACTAGGTACTGCTGTATTTGCATCAACTCTTCACCCTATAATTAGAGATATTAATACTGAGCTCAACATTTGGTACTTAGATGATTGCACTATAGCTGGAAAAACTGATTTAGTATTACATACTTTAGATCATATACGCACACAAGCAACATTGATCGGATTGTCTCTCAATTACTCGAAATGCGAAATCGGCTTTCTAGGAGTAACGAATGCTGAAACTCAAAATCTATATGACAGATTCAACGAGGCGGCGCCAGGAATTAAACTATTAACATCTTCTAACGCCGAACTGCTCTTACACCAGACACAAGGAGCAAGATATTACTGGAAAAGATTTCATCTTTAGATCATCTACTTTCACGCCTTTCCAAACTTTCTGCTCATTCACCATTTTATCTCGTCAGAGCATCTTTTTCGATCCCAAGATTGTTGTATTTTCTACGTTGTTTCCCCTCCTGGAGGGACGATAATCTACTTGAGAAATTCGACTATGCTCTTAAACAGGACTGGAGAATATTCTTAATTGTACCCTTAGTGAAGAAGAATGGCTACAAGCATCACTACCAGTCAGAAATGGAGGTTTTGGAATACGTTCCGCCACGGATTTGGCTATCCCGTCTTTTCTGGCCTCTTTCTATAGTTCAAGACAATTGACTGGAACCCTCCTTCAGAGAGAAGATGAAGTCACTACCCTGTATGTGCAGGACTGCATAGCCAGATGGTCAAATTTAGTTGGGTCAGACCCCCCGGCTCCCGAAAGTCGAAATAATCAGTCGGTTTGGAACGTGCCTATCTTGAATTACCGTTTGGATTCATTATTGCAGACTTCTAATAACATCGAAGATAAGGCCAGATTACTTGCTGTCATGTCCCCAGAAAACGGAGCATGGCTTCAACCTCTACCATCACCTTCTCTCGGACTACACCTAGACAACGAAAGCTTCCGTCGCCCTTCGACTAGGAGCAAATATAAGCAAACAACACCACTGTCCAATTTGCAACGCTCTCGTAATTAGAAAGGTTAGCACGGTCTGTCATGCAAAAGCAGTGCCGGCGGACATTCACGCCATTCGAATGTGAATGACATCATTTTGAGAGCCGTAACATCCACAGGGGTGCCAGCAGTGAGAGAACCAATTGGGTGCAGCCGTTCAGATGGAAAAAGGCCGGATGATATGACCTTAGTGCCCTGGAAGCAAGGAAAGTAGTTGATTTGGATTTCACTTACTCGGACACTTATGCACCCTCTAATCTACAATTTTCATCGACCAAAGCAGGACTTATCGCTGCACGAAAAGAAAAGAAAAAAGAAATAAATACGTTAATCTCCTAGATAAGTATTGGTTTATTGCAATAGCAATTGAATCTAGTGGATCCTGGGATCAAGAGGGCACAACATTTATTAACAAAACTCTCAAGCGTATAGCCATTAAATTAGGGGACACTCTAGCTAAATCTTTTCTAATTCAATGCATTAGCATGGCCATTCAACGAGGGAACGTAGCCGCTATTATGGGCACGTTACCCACTGGTAAAGAACTAGAAGAGATTTTTCTTTTGTAATTTCTGACGGTGTCTAGTACACTAAGAGCATTGAAATTTGGAAATAAAGTTAGACAGATCTACAATAATAAACAAATAACAATGCAACAATGGAAATATTTTACAATAAACAATTTTCCATTAAATTCTTTATATATTTATGAAAATACATCGTAAAACGTGCAAATTCTATTCTAAATGCGTTTAGTATCAAGTAGGATTGATCTTATTTTTTCTAATCAGTAAGTTGGCTATAAAGCAAGTGTAATTAAACAATTAACAACCAAATGGTAGGTGAAAATTTTTTGTATATGTATGTATTGATGTATATGTATGTGTGTGTTATGATTTTTTTAAAATTTGTCAACTTATAATTTAAATGTTAATATATATACTTAAATATAACAATTGAATTTAATCATTGAAAATATTAAATGGAAGGAATAAGTTACTTTCTGAAAACTATTTTGTATTTTAAATACATTTTGTGATTAAAATAAATTTGAAAAAAATAAAGGAAGTGAAAATATATAAATCTAGTTTGTTAACGAGAACAAAATTGTAATTAAGAAAATGTCGTTAAAATTGAAATAATTTATTGAACAATTTCGGCCCATAGCGGTTGGGAATGTTTGGCGCAGAATATCGGCAAAAATTGTATGCTTTAGAATACGTGAGAAAGTTAAGAACTTTTTATCCCCCCATCAGCTTGGTGTCTGTGTTCCTAATGGTGCCGAGGCAGCTGTTCACGCAGCCCGAGTTTATTTCTCTTCTACTCACAGTGCTACTAAGGCGGTTGTAAAATTGGATTTTCGTAACGCATTTAATGAGCTTCGCCGGGATACTATGCTTGCCGCAGTGATGAATAATTGTCCTTCAATTTATCCATATGTTTATCAATGTTATGCTCAACCAAGTGACCTGTTTTTCAACGGAAACACTATTTCTTCTCAGAGAGGTGTACAACAAGGTGATCCCCTGGGCCCAGCACTTTTCTCTATAACCATTCACTCTTTAGTTAAATCACTGGATACCGAATTAAACATTTGGTACTTAGACGATGGAACAATTGGTGGTGAACCCGAGATAGTTATTTCATCGTTAATAGAAATAAATAAGAAGGCATCACTTCTTGGCTTGCGTCTTAACTTTTCTAAATGCGACATTGGTTGTCTTGGAACAGATGAAACTGCATTCGACGAAATCTTTAGAAGATTTAATGAGGCCGCACCAGGCATACGCCCTCTAACAATTCAGAATGCTTGTCTTCTAGGTGCTGCTCTCACGTCGGAAGCACTCACTAACGTGCTATTGAATACAATATCTACTTTAGAATTGTTCTTGTCTCGACTTCCTTCAATTTCAGCCCATTCAGCATTTTTCCTTTTACGAGCATCTTTGTCAATCCCTCGCTTAACCTATTTTTTATGATGCTTTCCATCTTGGCATGAAAGTTCTTTGCTGGAAAAATATGATACTGTCCTGAAAACTGGCCTTGAATCAATTCTGAACTGCTCCTTAAATTACGACTCTTGGACACAAGCATGTTTACCTGTTGGTTTGGGCGGTCTTGGCATTCGACGAGCTGTGGATATGGCGATTCTTACATTCTTAGCGTTATACCACGGGTCTCTGCGTTTAATCGAAGCTCTCCTTCAACAGGGTTATTGTTTGGACCCAGATGGTTCAGTTCAAGAAGGCTCTAATAAGTGGGCAAACTTAGCAAATACAAGCCTTCCGGAAATTAGCAAAAAGTGTTATCAGTCATCTTGGTATACACCAATTGCATGTCAATTACATAATCATTTGATACAATCTGTTGTTGTTCCGGAAGATAAAGCCAGGCTTCTTGCTGCCTCGTCTCCTGAAGCGGGTGCATGGTTGATGGCGATACCTTCTCCGCCTTTAGGCCTTCATTTGTCAAATGAAAGCTTTCGAATTGCTGTAGCCTTACGTTTAGGCTTAGCAGTTTGTGAGCCTCATCGCTGTCCAGCTTGTGGCGATGAGGTTAACCAACGTGGCCTGCATGGCCTTTCATGCATGAAGAGCGCGGGTAGATTCGCCCGACATTCCTCTGTAAATGATATAATACTACGAGCCCTCAACACAGCTGGATTTCCTTCAATACGGGAACCTTCTGGTTGCTGTCGTTTGGATGGAAAGTGACCAGATGGGATGACACTAGTTCCATGGATGAGAGGAAAATGTTTATTGTGGGACTTCACATGCGCTGATACATACGCTCATTCAAGTCTCCCTCTGTCAGTAATGAACGCTGGAGCTGTTGCTAATCGCGGAGAAGCTGAAAAGCAAAGAAAATACAACAACCTTCTCAAAAAGTTTGTTTCCACTCCAATCGCTATTGAAACCAGTGGTGCTTGGGGTGCAAGAAGTCTTGAATTTATTAGGGAGGTAGGAATACGCATTTCTTGTGTTTCCGGCTTAGTTCGCTCCACAACTTATCTTATACAGCGCATATTCATTTCTATCCAACGTGGTAACGTCTCGTCGATCCTTGGCACTTTACCACCTGGCAAGGAACTGGACGAGGTGTTTCTACTCTGAGAAGAATTGTTTTATATATAATATGTCTTGGACAATAGTTTTTCTTTTGATTAAAATTGTATATCAATAATATTTTAATATTATGAACATTTTCTCTTTATAAAGTAGCAATAATGGTCATAACAATGATAACAAATACTTTTCTTAACGTTAAAAATGTACAGAAAAGTAATACAGTATGAAAACTTATTGAACAAGGATTCTGTTCATTTCTATTAATAGCTAGTATTATCAAGTGTTGCAATTCTATTGTGAAATGAGTAGTTTTACCAATATGTTTGAGTAAATCAGCTTTGGGCCCCGTCAATCTATTTTCTTCACCTCACCTTATAATACAATCGTCTCTATTTTTCTCGTATGGTTATGTACACGCGTTTAACCTTTCAAGAAATTTAATAAACGGTCATAATGAAGTTAAGTTTCGACGTTGAAGCTGTTATTATTTGGTGGATAGATTTATGAAGTAGTGTAGAAGTATATATAGGGCCTACTTATCTCTGACATGTACTGGATGGTTGAAATATATATATATATATATATATATATATATATATATATATATATATATATATATATATATATATATATATATATATATATATATGTATATGTATTAGAGTCGGCGTCTGGTGCTAAAACTGGATTCTACGTATATATAATATTTCAAGTTCGAGCCGTAGTATGCCGAGCTGAATGATGGTTGGTGTTGAATCCAATGTAGTAGATTAGAAACCCCGTTGACCTTAATTTATGATCGCCCTTGTACATGCAGTTAGGTTGTTTGTGGCTACACACTTCTGAGCAAGTTGATTTTATGAAAATGCATACGTCGACTAAACAAGTTTTTTTTTTTTAAAAAAACGCTTTGTAAACTGGATACCGTGGCACACCGTAAATACAGACAGGGATTCCAGTCTGAATCGAATCTGGAGAAGCGATATCCTGAACTCTTTATTTGATGTAACAATTCTCTATGTTGTGGAATGAGAAGAGAATGTTTTACAGTGTGCAACACTGTACCACTACACTTCACTGTTATGTTTAGTGATAATAGGGCATTTTAAATTTTGCACTTGTATAATGTGTTATTTCAAACAACATATTTTATGCTGAGTTGGCAACACTGCTTCACATATGGCATCACTGTTTTTGGAGGTATATAGGGAATTTTGTTCTTACTATATTTTGTAACTTTTGTTTTGATTGCTTTAACGGTTTTGAAGATACTTACTTTAAACTACATAATTCCATGATATAATTTTTTGGATATTCAAATTTTGAAACAAAGTAGCTCCTATCCTTCTGGTGCATAGCACCTTAAATTTTGTTCGTTTTCATTTCTCTTGATGCTCTATCAGATATGCTATGTAGCAATCTGATTTTAGCGACAACTTATGGGACCATTTCGAGTTAGAACAGGAATTATGATGATCTTTCCCCATAGCCCATGAAAGTTGTTCTCTAGATATACATGCCATGTATGGAATATGAATCTGATACACTGGAACTTGTTTTCTCACGAATACAAATGTTGCAAACTCAAGATGATAAAAGTCGGTGTTAATTGTAATATCTGGTATGTCATTTATACAAATCGATGTAAAATTAAACAAGATACGCGACGCTAAGATTTTAGTGTCAATTTGTGTTACCATCCCGCGTAAGACGTTGCGAATCGTAGGAATAAACATGTTTCCATCTTTCAACATGTCCTTAAACTTCTGCAAGTTTTAATGCGGTAGTCGTCAAGGAGTTACATAACTTTCCTTATAAGAAGTAAATTTAACGTTTATATAGATAACCAATTTTTGCCCAGAATATTAACACTTGCCCATAGAAGATACTACAAATAACGCTTCGTACGAACATAGGGTCATTTTGACCGAAATATGTTTTAATTGTTTTTAAAGGAAAACAGTATTTTACTAGATTTCCAATTAACTTACGGCTTGATATTAGTTATGAGGATATTGGTATTCGGTGGCGGATATTGAAGGTAAACAGTTACGGGGAAAGCCAGAACCCAGACTATGATAGCTTCATCACTATCTACTTTTCTCTAATGAGTTCACCAAATATTTCATCTGAAGATTTTATCACTTTTGCTCGGAGATTATTACCTCACAGAGAACAGACGCCCACAGCTTTTTTTTATATTCTTCGCTTGCACGAGTGAAACTGAAAAAAACATTTGCTATTCACTGTGACAGGCAGTGTTACCAGTTCATGAAGGGAAATTTCCATCAGTAGAAATGAAATTTTCCAATGTGATTCAATGTTTCCCGCAAAAATTACCCATATATATATATATATATATATATATATATATATATATATATATATATATATATATATATACAGATATAGATATACTCTTTCAAAAAGGCCAAAACTGTGTATAATTAATAGGGACAAGGAATGCCTTTGGAATTGGCTTGTCAATTCAGTTCCTTTTGACATGCCCATTCTTTAAATAATCTTATTGTCATTATTCCTTCATCCTTTTACATGAAATAAAAGCGTAATAATAATAATAATAATAATAATAATAATAATAATAATAATAATAATAATAATAATAATCTTTATTTTAGTGCCGCGAACAACTTTTGGCAAAAATACAGCACTTGGTATCAGAGTATACGTTGGAATAATAATACTACTAAAAATAAATAAGAAAGAAAACAATAAAAAGAAGGGTACTAATACAAAACACAATGTAGCTAAAAGTCAGCTAAGCAGAAATAATTCCTTGTCAACGCAGTAAAACTTATCAAGTTTTCCATCCATCTAAAACAACAAGAAGCTAAGAACAGCAGTCATAAAATTACATTTGGCTTAATGCTTCTAAACGTCATTGATTAAAAACTATGAGTCAGATCACATAAAACTTTCACATTGTTTGATACAATAAGTCTAAAATGAGCTTAAAGAATATGTCAATATTTTTAAAATTTCACATTTCCAATTCAGAGGAACTAAAGTCATGGTATTTCTTATGCTATGATTTGGCACTTTAAGACCTATGTTTTGTAAACAATATTCACTGATATAAATGTTATCTAGTATTTTTTGCATGCATACTCTGTCGAAATTTTTTCGTCTATTCATAAGGCTTTCTAAACCCCAATAATCAGTCCAATATTCATAACTATGTGAGTAATAGCTCATTTTGATTCTAAAACATAGAAGTCGAATAAAACATTTTTGCACAGATTCAATCTTGTTTGTCAAAGTTTTAGAAATGCTGTTCCAAATTACCGAACCAAATTCTAATTTTGGTCTTACAAGTAATTTATATAGAAATACATACGTTTTATCTCTTTGAAATACAGGCCACTGTTTAAAAATAAAACCTATTATCCTTCTGGCACCTTGTACAATACAATTTATATGATTAGACAACTTTAACTGACTGTCAAATGTAATACCTAGGTCTTTAATAATGCTTACTTTCTCAATTTGTACACCATTGACCTCATATTTACTGACATAATATTGAGTTTTATTGGTGTATGTCATAAATTGTGTTTTCTTGTCATTAATTTTTAGAAAATTATTTCTACACCACGTGTTTACTGCATTTAAGTCTTGTTGCAGTAAATAATTATCGAATTCATTGTTGACTAATCTGAACAACTTCATATCGTCAGCATATAGGAGAATTTTAGAGTATTTTATTTGTTCTGTCAGGTCATTTAAAAATAAAGAAAATAAGAGAGGGCCCAAGGGCGACCCTTGTGGTATTCCGTTTTTTACATAGCCTACACTAGAATGTACAGGTCCGAATTTAACTTTGTAAGTTCTGTTTGACAGATAGCTTTCAAACCAGCGAATGTACAAAGGTGACAAACCAATATTTGATAACTTGCTAATGAGATACTTATGACTGACAGAGTCAAAATCTTTTGATATATCTATGTATATTACATCGACTTGCAATTTATTTTTCAGTGCGTTATAGGTAAAGTCTGTAAAATGAATTAGATTTGTTACAATTGACTTGCCCTTATAAAAACCATGTTGAGACTCATTTAAGATATTTCTTACATTAAAATATATGTGTTTATGGACAATTAGTTCAAATATCTTCGAGAATGCATTGACAAGAGTTATTGGCCTGTAGTTGCTTGCTATCTGTCTATCACCTAATTTATACACCGGAACAACTTATACTTGCTTCCACATTGAAGGATATACACCTGTACGTAATGAAACGTTAAACATATTTGCTAAACTAGTTGAAGTTCAGTTGCACAAGCTTTTATTACATAATAAGGAATATTATCTGGACCTGGAGTAGCGTTCGGTTTAATTAGTTTAATTGCTTCCATTACATCTAAATCAGTAACGGTAGGAATTCCGATTAGAGCACTATTACTAACGATATTCTCAGGCAATACCTCTTGACCTACTTCTAAGTTAAAAGCTTCATAAAATAACTGAAGTTTTATAAAATAATAATAATATTACTATAATAATAATAATAATTATTATTATTATTATTATTATTATTACGGTACGAGGTGTGGCAATTAAATAAAGAGACGTGTCATAAATGTGATGTATTGCAAAGAAAGTTACAATTGACTGTTATCCCCTTCAATATACTCCCCTCTCCTATCTATGCACCGCTGCATACGTGCTTTCCATTGTTCAAAATAATGCTGTAGGTCAACAGATGTCAGTCTGTTCAACAACTCTGCCGTTTTTCGTTTTACCTCTTCCACAGACTAAAAATGTATTCCTTTCAGTGCACTTTTCATTTTTGGGAATAGATAAGAGTCACAGGGAGCCAGGACTGGGAATATGGAGGATGGTTGAGGACAGGAATGGACTTGGCTGCTAAAAAATGAATCACAGAAAGGGCATTATGGGCAGGCGCATTGCCTTGTTGGAGGATCCATCGATCGTTCTTGCACAAATCTAGTCTCTTCTTCCTTATTCCTTCCCTCAACTTAATTAGGACTTCTTTGTAGTAGCTCTGATTCACATTTCGACCCTGATAAGGGAATATCTTATATTGATAGTAGCAT